>NW_022631014.1:1249210-1369210 GCF_010015895.1 Lontra canadensis
CCTTTCCTTTCCTTTCCTTTCCTTTCCTTTCCTTTCCTTTCCTTTCCCTCCTCTTCCTTCCTTCTTTATCTTTTTCTTTCTTTCTTTCTTTCTTTCTTTCTTTCTTTCTTTCTTTCTTTCTTTCTTTCTCTTTCTCTCTCTCTTTCTTTCTTTCTTTCTCTTTCTCTCTTTTTTCCTTCCTTCCTTCCTTCCTTCCTCTCTTTCTTTCTTCCTCCCTCCCTCCCCTTCCCTCCTTCCTTTCCTTTCCTCCCTCTAATGACTCAAGCTCCTAATCTTAGTTATAGTGAAGAAAGAGAAAGATACAAAGAGTAATAGTGACTAACAATAGCTGCAAGTCTATTGATGAACTCTTGAGCACTTCAAGCTGCCTGGTTGAGTAGGGCCAAAATCCTGTACAAAGAGAACTAAGCTTAAAATTTAGTCACCAGCAATGAAGGTGATATGTATAACAGATAGTGCTAACAGGATCCCCTTCAGCTCTAGTCACATAGCCACCCATTTTATGCCTGATGTGTTTCTTCAAAGCTGGGGGAGCCTTCGGGAGCCTGGCTGTCTAAGTAGCTTAAACATCTGACCCTTGATCTCAGTTCATGTCTCGATCTCAGGGTTATAAGTTCAAGCCCCACATTGGGCTACACTTCTGGGCATGGAGCTTACTTAAAACAAAACAAAAGAAAACAAATCAAATCAAAACAAAACAAAACAAAAAACTAGGGGACCTATTCAGCTAGTATGTAGAGATCGCCTAGAAGGAAAGGGGAGTTAACCCAGCAGGGGCAAACCTCAACCTATTGGCCGTGGGAGCTAGGGCCCTAGACTCCTTTGAACAGGGGATCCTAGGAAGCATTTTGTGTTCTTCAGAGGTCCCAGGGGAGTCAAGACCCCCTGCCTGCTACAGCAACCGCAGTGACCCCTCTTTATAGTCTTTCCTTTTCCTGTTCTCCCTGCTTTCACCCCTTCACTCCTGTCTGTGTGTGTGTGTGTTTTTCTGTTTTGGTGATGGTGGGACACTTCCCATATAAACTACCTGCGCCCAAGCCCTTTCTTAGCCTCAGCTTTTGGAAGAACCTCAACTAAGGCAAGGGGTGATTTCCTAGTGATGCCATGAACTTAAAAGAGTTTTACCTAAAAAGTGGTGATTTGCCTTTTTTTTTTTTTCCAATTGAAGACAGAAGTGAAGGAAATGGCTTTGAATGAAAACATATGGGGTGTAGAAGGCAGGGGCATCCATTTCCTGGAGAGAAGCCTCTGGGCCAGCACTGTCCAAAAGGGAAGCCACTCATTACATGTAGTTAGTGACTTCAGTGTGGCTAGTCTGAGTGAGGAGCTGAATTTTTCATTTAATTTAAATTCACTGAAATAACTACATGTGCCTACTGGCTACTGGACTGGATAGCACAGTTTTAGATATTACAAGAAAAAGCTCCTTCTGGAGGTTTAAAAAGTAAATTATGTGGCTGACTCTTCTGGTTACCTAACATCTATTCTTTCAGAATCCTGATTGTATTCAGTATGCTACTATCCCAGTTTAAAAATACGAAAAAAAACCCTGATTTCCCAGACTTCTGTGCAGCTGTGCATGGTCACAAGAGCTTCCCTTCCCGTATAAAAGAGTCTGGAACAAAGAAGGAACCCTGTTCTTTGTCTTTCCCCTGTCGCTTGTCTTTCTGCCTGATCATACACCATGCTCAGAGGTACAACAGGCTTCTTACTATCAGCAGGGAGAGAACTGCCTATAAGCTGGAAGAAGCCCGAGTCCTAAACCCTTCCTCAATTTGCTGCCCCAGCCTGGCCCCCTGATCTCCAGACCAGGGTGGCTGAGTCCAGTAAAATCCTGGTGATACTTGCAGGAGAATGCAACCTGACTGGCATAGATTATTGTAACAGATTCTGGTTGAAAGTAGATTAATACTAAAGTGTTGTGCTTTTGTACTGGAGATTGGGAAATTATGGGACTGATTATAAAGCTCTGCCTAGATATTGCTTAGAAAACTTGGAAAATGAATATAGACTTTGGCCATAAACTAGAAGATGTGATCTTCTCTGGGCATTTGCTTAGATAATACCGAGTAGGAGTCCATGGCAGTATCTTGGAATAATACAGAGCCACTTTCCCTAAGGCTTTATGAGATGTCTCTAGATGGTTGAAACTGTCTCAGAGAATGGAGGACGGATTTGCGCTGGTGGGATTGGGGCCTCTGGCTGGGGCTAACACACTATACATTCTTGACACAGAATGGGGCCTAGAGCAGAACTCCACACCCATTTCACCTCCAGTGATGCTGGACAAAGGTGCTGAAAAGTTGCATCACCCCCTTGTAATCCATTTTCAAGCATTTGGTGACTATTTGGGGACCAAGTCTATTTCTTCCCACCATGTAGATCATCAAGTAACCACAATACACACAGTTCTGCCACAGGAAAAAAGATGCTTCACTCTCCCAGGCTTTCACTGAATAAAGACATTTTTGAACTGAGCTCCTTAAAATATCAATGCTCCATATTACTCCCCAGATACAGATATAAATCTTTATAATGGTGCACTTTACAAGCAGCACTCTGGAGTCTTTTCTGATTGGTAATCACAGTGTTTCCTTATTAATACTGTAAAAAATGTAAAAGGCATAAACATTTCGCAATCTATCTGTTCTTTCTGTGCGGGCATACATCAGGGGCTGCTTTAAGCATTCCTAATGGTTCACCCATCACATTTTTTATGAGTTTATATGGGAAGAAAATTGTACCAGAAAACTGAATTCAATGACTGCCATTCTATGAATAAATTCTGTTATCTTTGATACTCTGGGTATAATAAAAACATACAAAAGTTAAATTTCAGCATCCTTGCAGAGTTATGTCAACTGTTTTTAATGTCAATAAGACACTGCTATTTCAACCAATGTCTTTTCCCTCCAAAAAATACTGCTTGATTTTCAGGTTATGTTTTCATTAAAACAACTTGTTTTTAACAGCGAGATGCTGTGCATGTTTGCTAATTTATGTATACTACAAAGTCTGATCAAAATGAAGAGTTATAATTTTAAGACATGGAGCTCAGTAAAAAACCATCTATACTTGAGATGAAAGATTAAAATAAAAGTCAGGTGTCCATAAAATGTATTTTATATAAGTTAGATCAGAAAATGTCTTTGAAGAATAACTTTGATCAAGTGGAATCTTGGATGTATATTTGTATTTACATACCCTCCCCCCCCCCGCCCCGTGATTAGAGGACATATTTTACATTGTATCCTATAGGTATATTCTATAAGTAAGATTTTGGTCTTTCTGACCATCTGGGAGATTTCTTTCTCAAAAAAATGCAACAATCTAAACTTTGGTAGATTTTCCTGAACCGTTCAATTTCAATATTTGCAAATTGATTTACTGTGCTTCCTTGCTATAACAAACTCTAAGCAACTTTTTTTATATTTTTCTTTTCTTTAAGCAACTTCTCAAATAATTTCCCCAAAGTAGGACCCACAGGCTCTCACCTACTCATCTGAAGGTCTGTCATTTTCCTTTTGGAAGGGATTTTTGCCTCTGAAATGTCCAACTTATCCAAGTGGCCATCTTCTTATTAATGGATTGTTAAGATTTAGGGAAATTGAAATAAAAAATCTCAAATATATTCAGAACTTTCACAGCTCTGAAAACCCTCTTCTGCTTGCTCTCCCATCACCTGGGATATCCTAATGAGTCCGTGCCTATAAGCTACAAGCCAAAGAAGATATTGCTGGTGCCTGCCAGAGAAGTGGACTCAGCCCTGGATTTTTGTGAGCCTCCAGACTTAGTTGTGACATTTATGAACTCAGGGTTCTTACCTTCTCTTAAGCTCTGACTCAAGGGAGGTTTCTGCCTTATTCCCCAGCCTTAGGCTAACTCTTAACCTTTCTGCAAACAGGACAAGGAGGAAATGATTTGGACAAAAGTACTTTGTAAGGTATATAAAACAAAATTTATTCCTAGGTCTAGTCGAGTTGGAACAGAATTTCTTTTCCGGAAATAAACAGGTAATTGAAATAAAAGTGCCTTCTTGGCCTAAATATGAGTCAGAGGACCTCAGTTCTCCTGTGGAAACAGCTTCCTATCCTGACCATAAGCAGAGATTTCCCAGAAAAATTAGAGTCCCATAAAGGCTTCAGGAACAGGCCCATTAGGTGGGCTGATGGCTTTTCAATAGACCCACCCTAACTTCTTTTAGAGCGTTCACTGGTTTATTTTCATGATTGGGCTAAAACATCTTTTCCGGAGCTACCTAGCCAGATGACTCCATCTGAGAAAATGAGTGTTTTGTTTTCTTTTAAAAGTGTACATGAAGATGCTTATTTGTGAAGCAGATTCCAGAGTTGGCATCCTTGGAGGTTAATCCTGATTAATAGGTGCTTGGTGATATAATTCTGGCTCTTACTTGAGGTTGAAATTCTGGCCTCTAGCCACCCTGCAATTATCACCAACTCTCAGGGCACACCTTGTGGGCACCCCTGTATGGAGGCGATGGCTCATTTGGATGGCATAGACAACACCTTGTAACCAGGAAACACTCGTTAAGCATCTCGTCTTCCAGAATTTCACAATCAACTCTCTCACTTTCCCATGTCCGTTAGCACCACGAACAGGAGTTTTGCTCTGCTTTTGTATGACATTTACTAAAGTTTTTCCTTGCTCTGGAGTGATGGTGAGCACTTAGGAGAAAGTGGAACCAACAATGCTTGAGTGTTCTCATCCTGGAGGAGCTCAGTTGACACATTATGGAGGTGATCACTCTTAAACACGCATTGGATCAACTGGAACCAGATAGTGGATAGCTATTTTTTTTTTGGAGTTATATCTTTATTATTTTAATTTGATAAGCAGGAACAACTTTATACTGTGTTTCTATCAGTTTCTGGGAAATATCCCTATTGTGCGTTCTCTCTAAGTATACCTGTGAGAGTCTGAGGTTGAAGTATTAGAATTTCTGTGAGGGTTTTCAAGATGGCAGTCAAGTCCTATTAGTTATTTCAAATTTCACTGGAAACCACTGGTATGTAGATTTGCACAAATGGCTGCTTCTTATGTAGACTACAATAAGAAACAGCCAAGGCAGTTGAAGGAGTCAGAAGCAGCCTGAGCTCTTGGCTTTCTCCTGAGACTTCTACCTTCTTTCTGACTTACAAAATCACCTGTGAAGGACATTGAGAATCTGGCTGCATTTTTTTTTTTAACAAATCAGAGAAGTGAAGTATTTACTAAGTACTTTTCTACATGTGGAGAGTCCAGAGCTAGATGCTGTGAGGATAAAGGAACTTCAGGATATAGATCTGTTTGCTAAAGAAGTTCGTAACCTAGTTGGAGAGTTAGTGTTAGGTTTGACTTAGATACCAGTGGGTTGGCATCCAACATGCGATCTTGATTTCAGAGACACCGAAAGGATTCCAAATATTTGACCTATATCAAGACTTAAAGCAACTCTAACTCCAACCTCAACTCTGAACCAAAATTTAGTAGATCTTTCATAAGTACTTTGAACATGCTGGGCGTTGTGATATATTCTTCATCTATGAGACGTAATTTAATTCTGACCTGTATTCGGTTTTGACCCTGCTGTATCTTTTGTGCCGGTTCATGCACAAGTTCTAAGCGACCTCTTGCACAGCCTTGGATGGAGATGGACTGACACTGAAGCCACTGAATGGGGCCCTCGGTTTGTAACTACATGTTCCCAAAGCCATTCAGAGAGCTTTAATGCAAGGTTCCTTCCTACACGTTTTGAAGATCTGATAATGCTGCAACCAGCAATGAATCTGAAGTGACCTCCTAGGATATGAGAATGCCCTGTTCCATTCCCTCAGTACCCAAAAGGCCTCCTGTTACCCTGAGGAATTTTAAAGAGTAAAAATTTCTCTAATAATAGTCTCAACATGTCTCTTCTCTGTCCGCAGCTTATTGAGCAGATGGGCTTCAAGATCCCATCATCTTTTAAGGGCTCTTGTGTTGTAGGCTCTGTGTGGTGAAAAAGAGACAGAATTCTCGTAAGAGCTGACTTGGATTTCCAGTAAATTCTGGGTGTCTATCTGTACTTCCACAAAGAAGTAGTGGAAACTTCTGTTTCCCATCTCTGAAGTCTCAGCACAGGATGAGAGTGTTAGCTCCTCAAATACCTTTAAGTCAAGGCTACCGGTGTGCCCCTTTAATCTGTTTTTTTCCTGAACAACAGATTGTTTAAGGAAAAGAATTTGGGAAATGTGATCAGAATTATTTTTTTATTGGGTGGTGAGGAGAAGCTATATAAATATGTGCCAAAGTAGATTGTATAGTTGTTTCTCCAAGCCTTCCTTTTGTTTTCGTGTTTCTATTAAAATATGGGGAGACACTCAGTATCCATTCGTGTGACATGGAAAAAAAAACCCAGAAAATGTACTTCTTAAAGTTGGAATGTTGGCTGATTGTCATATGCCCCTATTCATACTTTTTTTTTTTTTTTTTACTCTTTTAAAAGGGTTTATTTATTTGAGGGAGAGAGAAAGAGAGAGTGGGGGAGGGGCACTAGGAGACAGAGCAGAGGAGAATCTCAAGCAGACTTTCTGCTGAGTGTGGAGTAAAACGCGGGGCTCAATCCCATGACCCAAGACCGTGACATGAGCCAAAATCAAGAGTCAGATGCCCCTGCACTGAGCCACCCAGGTGTCCTTTCATACATTTTTTTTTTTTCCTTCTTAAACAACCCAGAAAGAATCACTTAAGTTAACCGAGACTTACATGAAATGACTAACAGGTCAGCTTCATACCTCAGCCTCTCATGCTCCTTCCCTTAACAATTTTCTCCTTTTAAAGTTTTCTTTCCATAAATCTTAGGAATATTAGACACTGTGAAACTACAAGAAAAAATTATTTTAATTTTTTCTAGATTTATTGAGATACAGCTGACATATAACATTGTGTAAGTTTAAGGTGTGCAACCTGTTGATTTGATACACATATATTACAATATGATTATCACCATAACCACTGTAGCATCAGATAACATCTCTTTCATGTCACATAATTACCATTTCTTTTTTTGGGGTGAGAACATTTAAGATCTACTCTCTTAGCAACTTTCAAGTATATAATACAGTATTGTTAACTATAATTGCAATGCTGTTCATTCGATACCCAGAACTACTTCATCTTCTAACTGGAAGTTTATACCCTTGGACCCACATCTCCCCATCACTACCAACTCCCCACCACCCCCTCCCCATGCCCCACCGCTGGTCCTGGTAACCACCATCCTACTCTCAGTTTCTATTTCACAAATAAGTGATATCATACGGTATTCATCTTTCTCTGACTTACTTCACTTAGCATAATGCCCACAAATTTCATCCATGATGCTGCAAAAGGCAAACAGGATTTCCTTTTTTATGGATTTCCTTTCTGATGGACTCTTAGGCTGTTTCCATATCTTAGCTTTATGACTAATGCTGCAATAAACATGGGAGTGCAGATATCTTTTCAATAATCTGTTTTCATTTTCTTTGGATGTATACCCAGAAGAAAATTTGCGGGATCATATGTTAATTCTATTTTTAATTTTTGAGGAAACTCCATATTGTTTCCTGCAGTGACTGCCCCAGTTTGCACAACCACCAACAGTACACAGGGGTTAAAAAAAATTATTATAACCTTCAAATAGGTGCCTCTTTTCTTCATTTCCTCTTTCTCATTGGTTACCTTTAAAGGGAGATGGTATGAGTCCTAGGAAGAATATAGGATGTGTTCAAGACAACTGGGACATAGCACTACTCATTTGTGTCCACTACAATGAATCCAAAGGAACTTAGAAGAAACCTGATGTAAATGTTAATATTAGTATTGCTCCCCTATGGAATCATGAACAGAATTAAATGGTTTAGCTAAGTATTGGTGCCAGAATCTGTCTTATCATTTGGCAAAAAGTCAGTGACAAGAGTTGATTAGTTGCAGCTAATCAGTGATGTGCTAGTAAAGTGGGGGTGAGGGATGGAATGGCGGTCTCAGAAGCCTAACTTGTGGCATTTGTCAGTTTCTGAGGTGTAAATACCTTCATCATGACTGATTTCAAGGTACCAATGGTCTAACAATGGGCTCACACAATTCCTGCAAATTTAACAGTTAGCTTTCAAAGCTAGTGTGATCCAGCTTCGGCATGTCACTATGGTTTCTCTCTGAGAACTGAGAGCCCCTGCCTCTGGGAAAAGATATCAAAGGGACCCTTCTTTCTTGTACCTGCCCAGAGTTTCCCCTAATGAGGGGATGAGGCTGATCTCATTCATCACATTTTCCTCTAAAACGGCTGGTGATTAAGGAAAACATCTTTTATTTTTGACTTTTTAAAACAGCTTTTTTGAGATTTAAGTGACATTAAAAAAACTGCTTTCAAGGAAATCTCTCAAGTATGCAGAACTTTGTGTGAAGAAAATAAGACACTGAACATGCTTATACAATTCCAAGATGCCAAATTATCAGAGGAATGGCTAAAAAACAGATTAGAAATATTGCTGAAACTCATACAACTCAGTAGCAAAACACCAAATAACCCAATTAAAAAGGAGCCATAGGACTTGAATAGACATTTCTCTGAGGAACACATACAAATGGCTATCAGGTACATGAAAAGGTACTCAACGTCACTAATCATCATGGAAATACAAATCAAAACCACAGTGAGTTATCACCTCATACTTTTTGGGATGGCTATTCTCAAAAAGACAAGAAATAACAAGTGTTGGCAAGGATGTGGAGAAAAGGCAGCACTTGTGCACTGTTGGTGGGAATATAAATCAGTGCAGCTACTGTGGAAAATAGTTTGGAGGTTCCTCAAGAAATTAAAAATAGAAATTCTCTTTGATCCAGCAATCCCACTTCTGGGTATATAATCAAAGGAAATGAAAAGAAGATAGCAAAGAGATATCTGCATTCCCATGTTCACTGCAGTAATAGTCACAGTGGCCAAGATATGCAAACAATGTTAAGTGTCCAATAATGAATGAATGGATAAAGGAGATGTGGAATATGTGTACAATAGAATACCATTCAGCCATAGGAAAGAAGGAAATTCCACCATTTGTGACAACACAGATGAATCTGGAGGGCATTATGCTAAGTGAAGTGAGTCATATAGAGAAAGACAAATACTGCATGGTATCACTTTTATGTGAAATCTCAAAAAAAAAAAAGTCAGACTCAGAAACACAGAGTAGAAAAGTGGTTGCTAGAGGCTGAGGGATGAAGGGTATAATATCAATAAGGTCTGAGGATCTAATGTATAATAGGGTGACTATAGTTGATAACACTGTATTGCACAATGGAAATTTACTATGTTCTCACCAAAATGAAATGAACAAAACTTTATGTCAAAAAACAGAAAGAAATGAAATGATTTCCAAATAGCCTACAGTTTCAATTTATTGATTGTACATAGGATGTGGTTAAATGATGTCCTTTATCTTAGGATGAAACAATTAGGAGATTCCAAGTTGGGCAGATTTGGGTCTGCAAACAGGCAGGTGCTGGTGTAAAATGAGGGTGTGCTTTGATTCATCTCCAGTGACCACATCACTCAGAGGGGAAAAGCCAGAGTCACATGAAGGTATGTGTTCAGATGTAGTCAGCAGAAGCTTTGGCTGTATTCTGTGGCTATTTCTCCTTTCTGCGGTGTTTTTGGATGCCTGGTCTAAGTTTGTCTTCCCTGGTTGAGTGTATAGAATCATAACACCGTATTATTGGGAAAGACATGTAGGTCAGTACAGAAATATCTTTATCATACTCATTTGTTTGAGCTCAAAGGCCGCCAGGAAAAGGACACTCAACTTCCAACGCCCCTGCTAACATTTTCAGGCCACTCTATTTGCTAGAAAATTCTTCAGGCAGAGTAGGATCTTTATCTCTGCAGCTACTTTTGGTTCTTCTCTGGAGAGGACCTAAGATGGACACACAGCTCTAAAAGTTGTCAGAGGCATTTCAAGTTCAATTCCACAAACATTTCCTGCATGTTTACCATGGCCAAGACTCACAGACACACTAGCCTCATTTCTGTCCTTGAGAAGCTCAAAGTCTGGCAACCCAGAAAGGTTCATAAACAGAGAACTTAATTCTATTCCAATATTCTGTAACAGGAACTCCCCTTGTCCTATCAATTGTCCTTCCTTTCCCCTGCCCCGTGCTGATGACAGGACCTTCCATGTTTTAACATAAGCTCATCATTGTGACAAACACAATTGGTTGATCTGGGGGAGGGTCCCCGACCAATTCACACTAATCACAGTGTTCTGCCCTCACTGGTGTTAAAAAAACAAAATTCAACTGAATAAATTTTAAAGCCATATTGGCTTTATTCAGAGATTCATGAATTGGGCAGCATCCCATCTAGCAGATAGAAAGGAACTCTAAGGAGCTGTACAAAATGAAAGAATTTTACAGGCAGAAGGAGATGGGACACAGAAGTTATACTAGCAAACAGCTAATTAGTTGTGGTAAGGTCACCTTCCTTTAAGGGACGGTAGGGGTCTATCAAGCAGACTACCTTGCTAGAACTGGCCAGGTAATTCCAGATAGACTGCTTTAAGATCACTTTCCTGGGGGAAGCTGAAACTAATTAAGTTTAGTGACATGGGGCTTAACACATTTTGAGCCCAATGTCTCTTTTTCGAACACTGGCCAATGCTGAGTAGTCCAGGCTTAGGTTCGTGATCACAGCTGGCCACTCAGAGTACTTCCTTGGGATTTTAAAGTTTGCTATCAGAAAGGATATAATCCAGCCTCTCTCTCATGACTGTCTCCCTTATGACCGCACAACCCTGCAGCTGCTGTAGCCATGGGTGCTGCTGTTCTGCAGCAAGAAAATGAGGCAGATGGGCAGAGAGAAGGAGGCAGAGAGATGGAGGGTCCTGGCAGTGTCCATTCAAGCTTCCAGTTCCTCGTGAGACCCATCTCCATCTCTGCTGGTCACCTGTCCTTCCTTTGAATCACTGATTCAACACATTCTCCTTGTTGTAAGCTGATGTGAATTTGGTTTCTGGGTATTTGGAGGGAGGGGGAGGTGGGAGAGAGGCAGGTGGAGAAGGCTAAATGAAGCGATTAGAGAGCAGTGTTGATGCCCCCAACCCAGCCCCTTTGTTGGAGGAGAACCTTGTCTCGGGCACATAGTGAAGAAATAATCTGAGTATCAAAGAGGGAAAGGCTTGTGTTTCCTTGGAAGACGTTTGGCTGGGGCTTCAGTGAGAGGTGGAGAATGATAAGGCAAGGAGGATTCCAGTGGGGGCAGGAAGGCTGTTGAGTGGAAATTGTTTTCCTAGTGAGATGTTTATATTCACCACTGCTTCCTGGGGGCATCTTGTCTGTTTACTCTGGGTCTGCTGCTAAAGCCATTAACTTCTGGGTGGTTCTGTAAAGCCTGAATAGGGATGGAGCCCTGTCTTTGTCTGTTAATAGAGGGCTTACTGTATGCCTGACACTTACAGACACTTATAAATAAATACATATTTATGTATATTACATATGTACTTTCCAATGTATTTACACATAAATCTCATAATATTATCAAAGAGTTGGGAATTATTATCCACACTTTATACACGAGGTCAGTATGTTGTCTGAGGCTCACACTCTGATAGAGTGACAGCAACTTCTGACCCCAAACTACACTGTATGTCCCTTTCTTCCTAGAGAGAGATTCTGGTCCCTAAGGTTTGAGGTTTGCTGTGGCAATAACTCTTTAGTAGTGTGGCCTGGGGATTGAGTTCCCTGGGAAAGACTGGGTTCATCACGGCCCTCCCTGGAACTCAGCCTTTGTCCCTGGAGCAAGGGAGGTGCGAATGGTTCAGGGCAGGTCTTTGCTCTGGCAAAAGCCCAGCACTCAGCAGAGTCCTACAGCCAGGTGCGTCCGGCCTGAGACACCACGCCCGGCCAGGTGAGGCTCTGAGGTGACACCTGCCTGTGGTTGGCAAGACTTCTGAGAGGGCTGCCTAATCCCAAATAATAATAATGACAACAATAGCAGTGATAATGGAGGGCTTTATGTATGCGAAGTGTGGCTCAGTCCTAAAAGGTCCAGGAACTCTACAAAAGGTCCTGATAAGTATTATTATCTCCTGGGAGAGCTACAGGTTTACCTTGTGGGCAAATTCTGTGTGGAGAGGTAAAAAGCCCAAAAGATAATGAGAGCAGCAAATAGCAAGTACTAATGCCTATACCCAGGAAAAAAAGACAGGCAGAAAGCCATGTCTGGGGGATCAGGACTAGTTCAGGGGGAACTTATCTCTTTGGAAATGAGTTATCAACAGCAAATGACAAAGTACAAGCTCAGGTTTTAAGACAAAGCAATGAGCACTGTATGGGAGGCCATTTGCTCTGCATGTGGGGTCTGCAGATTGCACATTCGAGTGTGTCTGGGGGCTAGAAGGCAATGGGAGTGAATGAAAATGCTCAAGTGAAGGGCAGCCATATTGCAAGTAAAAGGAGATAAAGATGACAAATAGCAATCTACATTTGGCTCTAGTATTGTGGGATGATAAGGAGGGGTGGGGACTGTGACAAACCAATAAAAGAATAGATGCCCCTGCTGAAGGGACAGCTCCGTTCAGATCCAACCAAAGCTGGTCTCGTGGTGTCAGGTCTTCCAATTTTGGGAAGAAACTGGAAATCTAAATTTTTGTGGAGCAGATCTTGAATTTGAAATATTGGTAACTGATATGCACATTTTCAAATGCTGTTGGCCAATGGCCTACCTCATTGGGTTTCTCATGGAAGATAACCCTTAAATTGTTTTGAATTTGTGAGAAGTTTAGCCTCATACTACACATAGAGTTGGATGAGACAGAGCTGGCCTATCGTGTACCTCAATCCCAATCTGCATCCCTAAGGTTATGATGGAAGCCAGTGGGAAGGGGGGCAGGGCAGGATATTCCAGGCTCGTGTATGTTGAGACACTGGAAAGAATGTGGGCTGGATGGCACTGCCATGCCAGGCGTGGCCATGATTGTAGTCAGATGAGAACAAAAATATATCTTGGTGGAAGGAGAGGCTGGTGAGGGTGAGATCCAGCAGGGCTAGTGGAGATAAAAGGAAACTAGGACAAAATTTTATCTCTTTTAGCCTCCCTGTCCCTTTCTTTCTCCTTACTACCCTCCCTCCCTTTTTTCTTCCCTCTCTTCTTTATTTCCTCCCTTCCACAAATTCACTACCCACTAACATTGTGTCAGGAGCTTTACCAAGCTATGAGAATATCACCTATGCATAAAATTACATTTCTGACTTCTAAAATATGTCATGTGAAATAGCTACGCAGACTTTTTACCAAATTTGGAGGTAAGTTCCACAAGATTGGACATTATACTAACTGTGTAAATATTTCTTGAAGGAAATCATCTCAATGGGACACACAGTCAACCCCCAGAGCGGCAGAAACTGAACACTGAAAAGAGGCCTAATGTTTTTCAAGGACATGAGACCCACCAGATGCCTGACGTGCTTTGAGCAGAGACTACAAATAGTAGATTCAAATCTGATACCTGAACTGAAAGTCACAAGGGAAACATCTGTTCCTGGCAATGTCAACTCTGTATAGGTGCTCCTACATCAGTAGCAACAATAGGTGTTCATTTAATGAAGTTAATGACCTTTCCTAACAATATGGCTGAGGTTACTAGGGATGCCTAAGGGTCAGCTCTTACTGTAAAACTTTATTTAGAGCATGATCCATGGATAGTGGTGTCAGCATTACCCGGGAGCCTGTTAGAAATACAGACTCTTACAATTATCATATGGTTTCACTTATTTGTGGAGCATAACAAATAACATGGAGGACATGGGGAGATGGAGAGGAGAAGGGAGTTGAGGGAAATTGGAAGGGGAGGTGAACCATGACAGACTATGGACTCTGAAAAACAATCTGAGGGTTTTGAAGGGGCGGGGGGTGGGAGGCTGGGGGAACCAGGTGGTGGGTATTAAGGAGGGCACGTATTGCATGTAGCACTGGGTGTGGTGCAAAAATAATGAATACTGTTACGCTGAAAAGAAATAAAAAAAAAAAACAACAAAAACAACAACAGCAACAAAAATACAGACTCTTAGCTGTACCACAGACCTACTTCCTTCCAACAGTATCTCCACATGTGCATATTAAAGTTTGAGAACTCTAAAACAGGAGTTATAAACCCTGCAATCATCTGGGGAGCTAAAAATACTAATGCTCCCTTTTCCCCAGCTCCTACCACGAAGAGGTAGTCTGGGAGTGGGGTCTGGCCAGTAGAAATTTTTTAATCCTCTCCATGATGTGCAGCCTGGTTTGAGAACCAATGATTGTTAACAGTGCTAATTCTTGGGCCCTACCATAGACCTAATTGATCAGAATCTGTGTCTTC
The DNA here is from genome assembly GCF_010015895.1 of Lontra canadensis. Lineage (NCBI taxonomy): Eukaryota > Metazoa > Chordata > Mammalia > Carnivora > Mustelidae > Lontra > Lontra canadensis. The sequence continues at coordinate 1,263,577 of NW_022631014.1, forward strand.
AGAAGCCTAGTAGACATGATTCTCGTGTTTATGTTTGAGAACCACAGTCCCAAAGGATCACAATCTATGGTGGAGAGACAGGAAAAACAGGTCATTTCTATGTGGTGGGATGAGGGCCCAGACAGGGACAAGCCCACATTCTTGATGAGGGACATCTAGCCCTGGGGCAGAAGAAGGCAGGAAGGTCTTCTGTATGAGGTGACAGACATCTAGAGGGATGTGTGGAACCTCATCTGGTACAGAGATGGTAAAGAGAAGAGCAGTCCAGTGAAAGGAAGAGCAGGTGCGGTGTCCCTGAGGTGGGAGCCCATAGTTCATCTGAGCACCTGAGAATCATTCAATTTGGCTGGAGGATGGGGTACAGAGGGGTAAAATTAAGCTATAGGTAGGAGATAAGAACAAAGGACCTTATGTGTAGTGTTCAGGAGTTTTGACTCTATCTTGGGTGGGTTTTGGTGGGAGAGTATTAGAAAGATCACTGTGGTTGTCATATGTACAATGGATGGGGGACAGCCTAGAGAAGGCAGGAGACTAGTTAGATGGTCATGGTAGTTCAGACACGAGAAGCATATACCATCAACCAGTGAGTTTTTACTGAGAATGTACTACACGAATAATTGTATGGGACACAGTAGGCAGCTTTTGACCTCAAGGGTCTTTGTTGGATTGTCAACACAAATATCATCCAATTCAACCAGTCAATTTGACTTAATTCAAAATGTTCATAAACATTACAGAGAGGCCATGTGCCCAGGGACGGGGACATGCAGTGATCAATAAGCCATGATGGCTGTCATCAAGGGGCTTATATTCTCCTGGAGGAGGCAGATATGACCAGATACCATACATGGTATAGAGTACAAATGCTGTTATGGACAAGTAAATTAATTGGAAATGAGCACCAACCCACTGATTTACCCAGCCTCATCCTTTTGCTTGGCTCATCCAGCCAACCACAATCTTGTGCGGCAGGATTATCTTTTTTCTCATTTCACAGATGAGAAAACTGAGGTTCAGAGAGGTTATGCATTTGTTCAGAATCCCAGGACTGGTGAAGTAGCAGAGATTGGATTTTTGTTCCAGGACTTCTAGTCTCATCATCTCATATTTTGAAGATTATCATGATGTTTCTCAAACTCCATTTATCCTTTTGGATGTTCACCATAATTTTGCAAGCCTGCATTATTACTTTGTATTTTACATTAAACAGACTTTTTTTTTTCATGTTAAATAATCTTTTCTAAAACAGAAGACTGTATGACTGTAAGGCATAGGAAGACTGCATCGCTTGCCACAAATAGGTAATAACTGTAAAATTAAAAACATCAGACACAAATTACAAATAGTGGCATACTGGCCAATGCTTTTAAGTCTGAGGTCTGCTTTCTCTTTGCTAAAAAATGACACCTGCAGGTGTTAAGAGGTGTTAAAGACCTGGTAGCACCAGCCCGACACCAAGCTTCGACTCCCCACAAGGCTCTAAAGATAACTGAGCCTTTTGGAAGTAACTTTCTCACTATGAGATTCCATCTCATTTAATGGTAGCTATCACCTTAAGTAATTGTACATCATCCACAGGCCAGACACTGTGAAGGGTCCCATGCTTCCCTTTTTCCTTTTTGTAAGACGACGATCTTCCCTGTCATAACCCCAACCCCCATCCCATCCAGTCATTCCTTCTTGGTAGATAATGGAGAGCAAACCTTTGGGAGAAAATCATAGGGTATAGAGATAGCTGTTGCTGTTTCGGCCTTGGGGAAATACAACAGTGATGATCTTCCTGTGATAACCCATAAGGGTTAGATTTTGCTTTGTCCTCAGCATGTGCTGTATGATTTATCTCCTTTGCGGCCACTTCAGCCTTGATCTCATGTTTCTGTCTCTAATATGCAGATTCATATACTCTCCTTTTTGCTAATCATGTTTCATGACATTTTTATGTTGTTACAAAACAGGGTCATATTTAGGATGCAGAGGACTTCAGAGGGACCTCAAGCTCCAATGATCCCTGGGGATTGAGATGCATGGAAGCTGGTTGAGAGGGGAGGTCGTCAGCTGGTTTGTCTGCTCACAGACACCACTAGGAATTGGAGGACTGGCCACTCATGTGGAGTGACCAAAGAATGAGTCTTTGGGTTCATAGGTTTCAGAGCTGTGTGGAAAGTCTGAGGATAAAACTCCACTTCCAATAAGCAGAGCCTGGGGAAAGTCTCTACACTGCATTTAGATCTCCATGCATGTTGGGGGTTCTTAACCCCTTGAGAATGGGCTTCTACCTTGACCATTTCTCCCTGATGGAGAATGTGCATGAGTGGGGACTTGTTTGTTGACCTAGCTCTGTATATACCTAGTTCGTACATCAGCTTAGACATTGCTTTTATTTGAATCAAACAATTTATGTTAAATACCCTACTTTAATGATCATGATTATCACAATTTATCATATACTTTTTAGCATCCTGATAACAGGAACTCTTTCAAAATTCAGGAGATTATTACTTGAATCTGCTTTGCCAGTGATTTATATCTGTCAATATACCAGTGAGAGGGGAACTTTTTGTTCATATGACTTACACTAGAAATTTACAAAGAGCAAAAGACCCTGCCTCAAACATAACTGCAAGTAAAAACATATCTAAACACACATAACTTTGTATGAAAGATTAAAGGAAGAAGAAAATTGATTGTAAGACCAAGTCTCGAATTTCTCGGAATTTTAGTATAGTGACACTCCATGAGGTCCGAACTTCCGAATTTGGGTTTGCACAAAGTAAAAAGTCATCTAGAAACTTTTTAAAAACCGCATATAAAGTCTCATTTAAATAAAAGACAGAAAGGGGCGCCTGGGTGGCTCAGTAGGTTAAGCCTCTGCCTTTGGCTTGGGTCATGATCTCAGGGCCCTGGGATTGAGCCCCACATCAGGCTCTCTGCTCAGCGGGGAGCTTGCTCCCCCCACCCCCCCCACTGCCTGCCTCTCTGCCTACTTCTGATCTCTCTCTGTCAAATAAACAAATAAAATCTTAAAAAAAAAGACAGAAAATCCGATTTTTTCTAGACTATCTTTCCAGAAAATACGCACTTATTCTAGGCATGTACTAGAAATAGTGCATATACAAAATTGTGAGGATAATCACTGCTCTCAGGAAACTTATAATTCTCTGAAGGAAACAGAAATAAAAACTATGATAAAAGCAGACTAGAGGAATTGAAATGTGATAGGTGAACCCAGGAGCTGGACAATTCATTTTATAACAGCTGGCAGAGGAAAGGGCTATTGAGGAGGTGGCATTTGAGTTTATTCTTGATTGGTGCATATGATTTTGCAAAGAGTGGGGATAGGTTAGAGGCAGAGGGAACAATGGGACCAAAGACAGAGGTAAGAATGTGCATACCTGCTGGCAGATGGCAGTGATGATGGGGGCATTGTGCCTACTTGAGGGAAAATGACAGAGAATAAGGATAGCAAGGTAGATTAGAGTTTGACTGTGAGGGTCTCTGAATGATGTTTGGATTTCCCCAGAGTGGTCATGGGCAGCCATCAAAGACTCTTAAGCAGGAGAGTGACCATGATGGAAAGTTTTGATTTAGAAAGCCAGGGAAGAAGTTCAGGTATGAGGTTTTTTACATTAGGCAGGTAAAATTATCTTTTATCTCTTTCATAATTTCATCTTACACTGATTCTGTTCTCTCATTTTTCTTCTAGTAAATATACTGAAAAAAAAAAAAGGTATTTATTTTTTGCTGAGTTCCAATGAATGAAATCCTAAAACATGGAAAAAGGAATGAGAAAGGGCTGTCTTCACTTTGGATTTTGGGTTCTTATTTTATCAATATGTGGGACATGGAAGTAGGCGAAAGAGAAAGAGGGAAGAAAGCTACATGTGTCATGCTTTGTTCCACCAAAAAGGTAGATTTTTTTTTTTCTTTTTTGTGAGTCTCTTCAGATCAAATTAAGCAGTGAAAATATTCTAATTGAGCTGGGCTGGACTAAAGATGGATCTTTGTCTTTGTACAATTACATGGTGTAACCTATGTTTCCAATTATACCATTCTTCCTTCCAACAGGAAGAGACTGAGCTTGTAAATAGACTCTCAGGCCCGTTAGGAAAGAAGTGTGTGTGGCTACTGTTATGAAAGAGAGAAGTGTGCTATCATAAATGTGTATGACTCCCAGTGCCTTTAAAGACATGGCATTCCTGCTCATGAGGAAAGGAAGGAAGGCGGGGAGACTGGTAGACCCATTGATGGGGATGAGGGAATTTCCTCTGTAAAATAGAAGACAAGGATGATGGCTGTTTTTTTAAACAGGAGCTTTCGCTCAGGTCACTTGGTGGAGCTGCAGACATGGGAGCCACGGGAGCCATGGTGGTGAGGGTAGAGGGGGAACTAACTATTCTAACGTGGCCAGGGTCCTCAGAAGAACCCACTGCATAATGGAAGCTTGGCTTTCTTTTAAGGAAGACCCATCCAGGGTGGCACCCTCTTGTTCAGTCTTACCCCACACTTCCTCCTCCCGCTCCCCCTCCACATGATTCGAACCCCGCTCCCCGCCCCCAATCAGAAATGAGGAACACCAACTGTAGTTGTCAGTATTGAACTTTTAATTTTCAGGTCTGGTTTTGAACAAGTCGTGTAAGAAAAACAAATTGTAAGAATTGTAAGACTTTTCCTTCTAGCCTCATCGTTTGTTGTTGTTGTTTTCCTGGTTTCAGATTTCCCTCTAGAATCTTTTTATCTGAGCTCCCTGGGGAGGTGCATTGACACTGTGGGAAACACTCCATTTTCTCTTATATAGTAGGAGGATACTCAATTGTCAGTTAAAAAAATAATGATCTGTAGCCGATTAAAGAACTGAGAAAGCCTTACACGTTGAATCTTTTAAGTGGGTAATTCCTTTAACCGGGTAATTCTTCTAAGCGGGTAATTCCTTTAAGCAGGACCCTTCACAGCCCTGTAAAACTGAAGACCATCTAGGAACTCTTGAACTGTTTCAAATTGTTTTCAAATGGGTCTGAATGCTGTTGAGAAATGCATAATTTACGACCTTAACACTTGATTAGGTGTTAAACGACTGTCGGGAGAGATGTCCTTGGTAATCCAGTTATCATCTAGACTCTAATTATCACTTCACAGGAGAAGTAAGGCTGGGTAATTGAGAACCAAAATTCTTAAAGGGCTTGAAGTGGCCATTTTCTTATGCAGTTAAGCAAATTATTTCTCTACCTAGAAGGTGTCTAATTGGTACCAATTGATGAAAAGGAAGAAATGGTGTTATGACTTTCAGGAGTGACTTAGTCAGGGGGCTCCAGCCAAGGAAACAGTTGAACGGAGTACTAACAGATCTCTCCCATTTAAAAATTTTGCTTTATTTAAAGTATATATTCAAGGAGGGAGAAAAGAGAAAACAGGAGACAGCCAAGAGAAGACAGAATGTAATTAAGAGCTGATGGCCTTACCTCTCCCTTGTCTGTCATTACTAAGGATTTTTCTCAGATGAGACCCAATTTCACCTTGTGTTAGTTCCCATTGATCACTTTAAATTATTTAAGCCACAAATGCTACGCCATCCATTAAACCAGGAATGGGGATAATGGGCCAAAATCTGCCTGAGAGAAGGGTCCCACTCTTAGTGAATTCAATAGGAAATGAAAGTAAGAGATAACAGGTAGAGAGATTCCATTCTGTATCTTTTCCTTTGACCAGTCTTCCTCCTCCTTCACAGCACAAGTCTCCTATACAGAGTACCTCTATGTGTGTAAACGTCCACAGTTCATACTGTAGACACAAAAATAGGACTCTAAGAAGTGCCCCTTATTTTCAGCAGTGTCCACTCTAGACAGAGAGTGATGGATAGGGTTAGCATATAAAGGAGGCTAATAATCAACACCTCTTTCTTCTCATTCCAAATGTGGGACAAATGGATAGATGCTGGAGAGTGGGAAATCAGATCACCTTGATTACTAATAACATTGACTGGAGAATGTGGGTTAGACCTGTGACCAATGAGTATGCCCCTTCATCAGTGAAATCAGCACTTACTTCTGGTCACTGGCACAGCTGGCCAACTACAGGCATTCGTCATGATGAGGGAAGGGGAGGCCATTCCCATGACAGACAGATTAGAAAGCATGTTTTTTGGACAGGTTGGCTTCAGAAGAGGCTCTTCTGAACTCTAATCAGATAATCACAGGCTACTATGAGGAGAGTGAGCTGGAGGAGGAACCTAGATGGTCTCTCGAGCTCAAGTCCTTCTACAGAAAAGCATGAAGCTCCTTCCTGAGAGCCTTGAAAGGGATGTTAAGTGGAGACTAAACTTGTATGTGCTAAATGACATGCTTCATTCACTGCTTTTTATGGGTTTGAGGTTAGAAGTACAATTCTTTTTTTTTTTTAAAGATTTTATTTATTTATTTGACAGACAGAGATCACAAGTAGGTAGAGAGGCAGGCAGAGAGAGTGGGGGGGAAGCAGGCTCCCTGCTGAGCAGGGAGCCCGATGTGGGGTTCGATCCCAATGACTCTGAGATCATGACCTGAGCCGAAGGCAGAGGCTTAACCCACTGAGCCACCCAGGCGCCCCTAGAAGTACAATTCTACGTAGTGTTCTGAAAAATAAAACTGGCCACATCCTGAAGAACTCAGAGAGCTAAACATGTGCAGAACCACCACAATCTAGAGTCACTATCCTATCCTAGGGATGCAGAAAGTATGTAGTCTATCCCTCATTGGTAGGTGTCAATCTGGCCCAGCATGTGTATAGTAAACAGAAAATGATGGCGAGATTTAAGTCTATATCTTCCGGGTTCTTCTGACCTTATTTTTTTCCTCGATAGTGTTTTTTGGAATGACTACACATGCAACACATGTTTATCATAGAATATTTAGAACATACTTAAAATATATAAGGAAGAAAATAAAAGCCAACTCGATCCCATCATCCAAAGGTATCATTGATACCATTTAGGGTTTTTTTTTTTAATCCTATATATAAGGTGATGGATGTTAACTAGAGTTATTGTCATATTCATTTCATGATATATATGCACATCAAGTCATTATATTGTACATCTTAAACTGATATGATGCTATATATCAATTATACTTCAATAAAAACTGGAAAAAAATCAAAAGAAATTCTCGCTTTACACATACTTACATACATACATACCTACACACAATTTTCCCACAGAATTCCTTTTACACTATGTATGGACTTTTGTATTCTGATTTTCCCCTTATATACTGAACAATTTTTCATGTCATCACATGGACTTAAAAATAGGATTTCACAGGCTCCGTACCAGTTTGTTTAACCTGCTCCTTCTTGGGTATGTAGGTTATGTCTCACTTCCTTTTCTGCAGACACCTTTCTTATATGAAAGTATTTGTGTGTTTCTCTGAATATTTCTTAGCACAGAGTCATTGGGACTGAGGGTTTGAACAACTTATGGCAGGGCTGTGCTGGTAAGCGTCTGTAATAACAGGCTTACAGAGGGGAAGAAAGCCTTGATTTGTAGCATTTGTAAATTTCTGTTGTGTAAATACTCCTTCTGAAGTTGATTTCAGGCTACTAGCGGCTTAACCCCTACCTTAAAAAGTTCCCAAAACATTAACCATCGGCTCTGGTGAGCTAGCACAACAACGCAAGGCTTTCAATGCATATTTTGTCTTTTCTCTCCAGAGAGGTAGTACTTAATTTCGTTCCTCCCATGTGAGATGGCCTATTTAGATCCTGCATGGGGTCTGGCTGCCCCAGGTGGGCCAGCAGCTGAGGCAGATGGTAAGTGAACCCAGAGTTCTTTTATTCTGAAGGCTCCAATGACACCCCAGATGACATGTTGGAGAAACAACGTTTCCTTCTAAAAGAGCTATCCACACATACAAACGTGGTAAAAGGGGAAAAAATTAAACTTGGGATTTGTTTTAGATTTTATGTAAGACCAAGTCCAAATATTTGCTAACCAAAATAGTCTCTCTGTGAATTCTCCATCCTTCATATTGATGCAATGCTATTAAATATGACATTTAATCATCTTGTATATGCAGAGGAATATGGCTTCATGGAGTAGAAAGGGACCTTGTAATATTGCTGGAACATGGGAATTCTCAAAAAGCTGTAGCCCTGCCTTAGCCTCTAACTCTGTGGCCTTAAGTGGATCCCCTGCATTTTCTGTTGATACTTTATATGAAAACCAGAGGGAGCCTTAATGTGCCATTCTTTCATTCAGTACATTCTTTGAGTGATTTCCCTGTGTTGGCATTAGGATAAAATATCACATTCCTTATATGGTTCACAATGTTACCTGGGACAGCAGACAAACTCTAAAATAACTTCCAACACAGATCTGTTGGCAAAGTCTAACAGCTCTGCCTTCAGAATATGTCCAGAAGCTGAATATACCTTTGTGTGTGACACTCACCGAAATCGCTTCCAACAGATCTCCTTGCCTCTCCTCATGTCTCTCCTTGCTCCATCAAGAACAGCCAGGGTGATCCTCTTAAAATGTAACTGTTCCTGTCACAACTCTGCTCAAACCCCCACTGGCTCCCATCAACTCCTGTGTGTCATGAATCCAAGGAGAACTTTCAGGAACAAGACCACTTCAAGTCTAGCAAATCCATTTTGGATAATTACCCACTGTTATCAAAGCTATGAGATCTAGCTACAGTTCCGCGGTTTTAAAAAGAACAACGGTTTCACCCTTTGTACCTGGCCCATACTAGTACTCCATGTTCAAAGCACTTTTCCTGTCACAGAGGAAATATATGCACAATGTAACTCTTGAATGGATAGATGGATGGATGGATCAGAAAATGTGAGATTAATACACAGCCGACTAATCAGTTTCAACTGAGCAAGAGAACAAAAGTTCTGTGGTCAGATTATTTAGATAGGACTCCGAAAGGAATTCACTCAGCCTATGATCTAAGCAATTTCTATGTTAGGTAACATTTTTTGCAAATGTGAAACTTTATGAGCTTGGCTGAAAATGATTGTGAAGGATGAGAATTAACCCACACGATATATAGAGAGGAAGAAGTCAAAGGGTCTGGTCTAGGCAATTTGTAGGTTGAGGTTGCCATTTTGTGAGGTGGGAAAGCTACAAGAGAGTAAGACTCTTAGGGGGATTAGGAGGGTAGAACATTTCTATTCTAAATTGTCAGCAGGGTCCAATTGAAGAAATAATAACAAATTTGACAAATATCTCAGAAATTACACAAACTATATTGAATGATGGCTTCAATATGACTGTGGGTGGAGACAAAGAACGTTCTATGAGTTTACTCCTTCTCAGTATGGGCTAACTGAGGTAGGCATGCAGGAGGTCACCACCCAGTGCAGATTGGATTCTGTGCTGGCCCTTGGCTCTGAATTATTCTTTGCCCTTCTTCTCTGCTCTGTATTACAGAAGAACTGATAATTGTAGGCTGTGTTTTGCTGGGCTCCCTAAGCAGAGGGCTTTTGGCCATGCTGGTCCTGGAGGTTCTCACAAGGGACTACGGCATGAAAGGAGGACAAAGTCAGGATACTTCTCTTTCTGTCTGACTTGTGCAGCATCGCTAGTTAGAGGTGGCTGAATGCCTTCTGGCACCAGCTCCACATGGACGCACCCTCTGTGGTCTGGCCTCTCTCCTTGTCCCCGGTCCCTGGTACCACTTACCTCTTCCCTTTGAACCTCCAGCTGTGGGGGTCTCTAGCTTCCTGCAGCTGCTGATCTCTGGGTTGCTCCCCTGTCCCTGTCTGGTTTCTCAGTTTACTGCTCAGAGTGGTTTCTGTTTGCCTGGTTGGCTCCCATGGATTGATTCCTTTAGTGAAATGAAGAGAGAATCTGGGGCCATAATTTGGTGTGTCTCTCATTTCAAGGGCATTTGAGCATTTTACTTGAGTTTATCCTCTACACTTGCCTTGTCTGTGACCTTATTATCTATCTGGGCGAGGTGGGTTACAGGTTTAGTATTGATCTGGCCCTCATGCATTTTTTATCCACTACTCAGGACCAAAAGCTTTGACAGTAGTCTTAAAACAAAAGCACTCCTCCGATGCTTGAATGTCTTCTCTGCTGTCCCCACCCTGTTTGGATACTCTTCATGAGACACTCACTAATTCCCAAGGTTTACCATTCCATCTTGAGATAATTCTGTTATAATTTTTAAGTTTTTGATTAGAACACTTTATACTGACAAACCCAACTCAAAATGGCTTGAAGAAAACAGTTGCATTGATTGGCTCCTTTAAATGAGCAGCCCAGAGGGAATGTTTAGGTGAGGCTTTACTTTGGGCTCAGATGTTGTGTCTTTGATCTAGTTTTCATTTTATTTTTCCTCTCTCCATTTCTTAGCCCATCTTCTTCAGGGTTGTCTCCATCCTGAAGTAGGCTCACCTTGTAGCCTAAAGATGGCTTTCAGCAGCTCACAAACACTCCAGCAAATCCTGGAATGGAGTCTCTCTGGCCCTACTGATTTATGTGCCATCACTCACTGGTTTGCTTTGGTCATGTTTCCATCTCTAATTGGCCTGCCTTGGGTCCTGCTTTCATGAACTAATTCCTGTTGCTAGGTGAATGAGATACATTAATAGGGCAAAGAAAATACACAGTAGATGGGATACCCTGATTTTTCTTTTCTTTTTTTTTTTCTTCTTTCTTTCTTTTTCTTTTGGATACACTGGTTCACTTAAGCAAATGCATGGCTTGATGGCACTGGGAGTGCCATTAATCCCACCCAAACTACACATTTTAAAAATCCAGAGTGAAGTTAATAAGAGAGAAAGGGGACATGGGTTCTAGGGATTCCTGAAAAAGGAAAAAAAAGAAAATAGAAAAAAAAAAAACACCATGGGAGGCAAAGACAAAAAATAATTTTGAGTGTCTGTTATTATTTCATCCATGTGGGTGAAGGATTCTTGAAGGTTTCCATTGAATAAATAAAGGCTTGCAGGATACCTTAGCAATCACAGAGTGCCACAACTCCAAAATTTGGTAAGCAAAATGAGAGGTCCTATCATAAGGAGGTAAACTGTGAATTTCCAAATATCCTTGTGCAGCAGTAAAACTATTTTGTATAAATTAATAAACAATACATGCATAGGAACATATACTTGGAAGGGGAAGACAAAGAGAAACAAAAATAAACCTTTTTTAAAAAAAAATTTCAGCTTTTGAAATAGTAAAAATACTTAGGAAATGAGCAGTTTCCTAAAACAATGCACAATTAGAACTGTAACTATTGCACCAAATGTGGAGGAAAAGGTTATCAATATAAAAAACATGTATTGGATCCTCCTTAGAAATGCAGCCAAAATTTCATTTGTTAATTTCATCACTTCATTTTACAAAATGGTAACTGTGGCAACTGAAAGATAGTGTAAAGGTCCGTCCCTCCTGATACACCTCAGTGTGTGGCAGGTTGTTGATTCCCTCTTCTTTTTCTTTTGGGCCAATGAACAGTTACAATGAACAAAGCTTCCCATCATCCCCCTCCTCTTTTCTACTTCTTTTTTTTTCTTTTGTTTTGTCAGGTGCCTAGATACTTATCTTTGCAAAGGACAATGAAACAGCTGATGACCTGGTAAAAGTAACAAAATCCTACATATAACTCAAAAAAAAAAAAAAAAAGGAAGTCAACAGTGATTTGCTTTATCCCATTCTTACTATTAAATCCTAGTTAATTATTTGTATATTGAGAAGAAAGTACAGAAGTCTTCGTAAATATGGTTAATTGGAATAATAGCAAGTGGGACTAGACAGAATTTTATTTTATTTTATAATTATTTTAAAATTTTATTTACTTTAGCGTGTGTGTGTGTGTTTGTCATTTTTGCCAGAGTAAACTCTTATTTTTTAAGCCTTAGGAGACTATAGGAGGTTTGAACGGGCTGTTATTCTGACAGAGCTTACCTGTTGAGGGTTTTTTTTTTTTTTTTTAATGTTAATCACTTACACTAAATTCTGAGATGGCTTCTTTTATTTTTTTTTCCTTTTTAAGATTTTTATTTATTTATTTGACAGAGAGAGAGAGAGTGATCACAAGTAGGCAGAGAGGCAGGCAGAGAGAGAGAGAGGGGAAAGCAGGCTCCCTGCTGAGCAGAGGGCCCGATGCAGGGCTCGATGCGGGGCTCCATCCCAGGACCCTGGGATCATTACCTGAGCCAAAGGCAGAGGCTTTAACCCACTGAGCCACCCGGGCGCCCCTCTGAGATGGCTTTTTTTTTTAATTGAAAAAAAAATTTTTTTAAAGATTTTATTTATTTATTTGACAGAGAGTACAAGCAGGCAGAGCAGCAGACAGAGGGAGAGGGAGAAGCAGACTCCCCGCTGAGCAGGGAGCCCAATGTGGGGCTTGATCCCAGGACTCCTGGATCATGACCGGAGCTGAAGGCAGCTGCTCAACCGACAGAGGCCCCTGAGCCACCCAGGCGCCCCTAAGATGGCTTCTTAAAGTGACTTGGAAACCACTGTGACAACAATAACACCACAATAGAGATGCCCAAAGCTGCTGTGAGATCCAGTTTCAATTGTTTCTCCAGCATAATGACTGGGGGAATGTTTCAGTTAGCTGCTATAGGGTAATAACCCCCTTCAAAATGTAGTAGCTAAAAGAACAACCATTTATTATTCCTGACAAGTCAATGTATCTGTTCAGTGGATTCATTGGTTGGGGTTGGACTCTGCCTATCTGGGCTGGGCTCACACGTGTCCCAGTGGTCAGCTGGAGGGCTGGCTGGGGCTGGCTGGTCTAGGACAGCCATGGCAGGAATGACTCAGCTTGACCCAATATGGTCTCTAATTCTTCTAGCAAGATAGTCTGAACTTGTTCACATGGCAGTGGCAGGATTCCAAAAGAGAGTAGAAGTGTGGGAAGTCTCTTGAGGCCGAGGATCTGAATTGGAACATTATCAGGTTGATGTTATTCAATTGGTATAAACAAGCCCTGATTCAAGAGGAGGGGATATAAATAATGCCTCTAGTGGGAGGAGTTACAAACTCCAGTTGGATGAAGGAGGAAAAAAATTAGAGCCATATTTACATCCTCATAGCCCAGAAAACTTGAGTATGCATAGCTTACATGGTAAACACCTTATTTTTAAGGGGGAAAGTAATATAAAAATACACATTATGTGTGAAAGAAGTTCCCAGACCCAATTTAGAAACAATCTGGTTTATTAAAATAGAAGCACCCTCCCCCCGCAACCCATTTTTAGAAAACTAAAAAACTCATTTCTACTATTTGTTGACTTCACCACTCCATGTAAAGAGAGAAACCTTTGCAGTTAGCCTACTTTTTTGTTTTGATCGTACCTGAATTACCTTTGGCTTTATTTATTAATATATTACTGTGGAGCTTAGGTTTTTCATGCTATGGGAACATTTTCTATTCTGAGTTTAAGTATCTGAAAGAAATTGCTACCCATAGTAGGATACTTGAAACTATTGTGTGTAAAGAAAAATATGGTTCAATTATTTGCTTTTTCAAGAAATACCAGTTGAATGAGTCCCTCCTGAGTGTTAGAAGCTGGGCTAGGAGCTCAGAGTACAGTGGAGAATAAGACAAACAAAATCCCTCCCTCATGGGGCTTACATTTTAGTGGGACAGACAGGAAGCAAGCAAACAACTACGGATTGTGGTTAAACACTAAGAAGGCTAAGGAAGGACATTGCAGAGCTCCCTTTAAACAGAGACAGTTCCTTCTCCATTTATAGGGGAGCGGTAGAGGTGAAAATGAAGTTGAGATTACCTTAAGGGAAAGAAGGCACCCATGCAGAGGGCAGGGAAGACAGGTCCAGAGCAGAGCAGACCTTGATAAGGCCTGAAGATGTCTCAATGCAGAGTTTTAGGAACACAAGCCCGGTGTAGCAGGCACTGTCCCTACCCTGTTCAGATCCATTCAGACTCATTAGCCTCTGCATATGCTTTTTGTCCTCAGACCAGCACCTGCATCTCTTCTATACATAGCTGCCTTCAGTCTGCTAGAATTCACCTTCCTTGCAAGTCCCAAGAGCTGAGAGTTCTGGGAATGTATTACCCGCAGGTCAGCCTTTAACTGATGACTGATGGGCGTCAGGCGTCCCCAACTCCCTTGCCCCAGTGGGAGCACCTCCTCAGACCTTCTCTGTAGAGCCAAGCCAAATTTGTCCTTATTGGGACTTTGCTTGATTTCTTACCCTTACTTGCTTTCCTTTCTTTCTGGGCCCAGTTCCTTATTCTCCTACTGGGTTTTCCTGGAACACTTTCTAATAAATGACTCTCTCTCACATGAATTCTCCTTTCTGGAGATGATTTTGAGGTATTTAACCCCAGGAAGCCAGTAACACTGTAGCACTGTGAAGGAAGAAGGAAGCACGAGAGAAGGTTCCAGAGACCGCTCAGGCAGGGTGTTGCAGTCACAGTATAGGCAGGGGAATGACATACCCTAACTTACTTTTTAAAAAGATCATTCTCTTTGCTAGGGTGGCAATAACTGAAGAGAGAATTGGTTGGAGGATGGCAGAGTAAATTCTCAAATTAAATCCAAGGCCAATTATCCTCCCCTGTGCTGATGATTTCTACCATTATCTCTTTATCTTTTCAATTGGGATAAAATGATCTACCCTTTGACTATGCCTCAAAGATAGTATGAGGATGAAAAGAAGATTTGCATAAACTTCTTAGAGCTCTGGAAAATAAGTACCCAATAAAAATCACTATTATTATTGATAAAAATAAAAATAGCAATGAAAGCTCATAACCAGCCTCTGGAGAATTTTCATACATTAATGGGAAAATTAAGTGTTATATTAAAGACTAAACTATTTCCAGGTTTCTCTTTTGTTCCTACTAATGTTGCTCCTTTGAATGTGTGTGAGAGAAAAGAGCTGAGGCAAATGCTTGTGCCCCAACCTGATTCACCCTGGAGTACGGATGAGGGGCTCTTTTGAAAAATAGCAACAATGAAAGAAACAGTCCAGGTTTTTTCCTTTGCAGGAAAGGGATAGATTCCTTTGGAATGAAAAAGGAAAAACAACCTTATATAAATGGAGGTAAAACCATTGTTAAAAAATACTGGCTTATGTTCTAGGTAAATACACACACACACACACACACACACACACACACACACACTATCTCCAACAGGGCAAATGAGGGTGTGCGCGTGTGTGTGTGTGTGATGTGTACACGCGTGCATGCTCTGCTCACTGAGTGTTTTTTTCCAACCCAAAGTACAGAAAGTGACAGATGGATCAGCAGTGGCTGGGAAGCAGTTACACATATCTGGCCAGCATGGTTTTGATTGTGTGTGGGGTTGTCAGCCAACCACACACCAGAACTATTATTTTCAGAGGCTGGAAGAGAATTATCTGATGTCAATGGGAAGAGAGAGATGCAGGGAATGAAGTAGACACTGTGGACACGTGTGGGGGTGAAGAGGGAGGGAGACAAGGTGGGAGGTGCGATATCAGTTCTACTTAAGAAAATCCTCAGTTCCTCTGGAGCTCTGGTTCCTCTCCATCAAAAGACCATCTTTGTGTCTTTTGCAAAAATGCTTTCAAGAAGGCATTGGTGTAGTTGAAGCTACATCCAACTGTCTGAATCCACAGAGGAACTCACCAAAAGCAATGCATCCTGGTATTTGGGTTCAATTGTTACTGTACTTGAGTTCTCATAATAAAAATCTCAGAGCTGAAATAAATATGTGACACACCATGGTCTTAGGATTGCACACTTTCAAACAACCCTGTAAATATTTCTTATCTCCGTGGTTTTCTGAACCACATGGCAGATATAACTTCAAATGCAGTAGGAAATGCCTGATGTGCTTGAATGTCAAAAGAACAAATACTTAGGCACCTGAAAAGAAAACATACCTCAGTAAGACCACAAAACAAAAAAATCTGCAGGAAAAACATGAAGGGTTTGCTTTTCTACTTCTCTATCAACACCATTCTGGTACTTTGCTGTATGTGTTTTAAAATACAATGTGCTTGACAGAAGATGTCAACATCAGCCCAAATAATATAGTGTGGTCTAGACTCCACTGGGACGAGGACACTCTAAGTTACTAATTGGTGTTTTGTTTGGTTTCCTTTTGTCTTCCCCAAGTTGAACAAATTGGGGAAATCTCCTCAAATCTCTCTTTTTCTCATTTTCCCCCTCTCTCGGAAGAAAGGGACATTACAAGCCTGTGCTATTGAGCTAGATTTTTGCCATGTCTTAATGTTTCATCCACTGGCCCATTCAGAAGGTTGGGAGATGGTTACAAGAGTTGGTTTTGAAAAATGGTACAGAGAGTGACAGAGTTACATGCAAATGGCAAACAATTGCTACCCATGCAGCTTTTGATTATCTCAGAGACCCAGTTCCTGGCTGCCTGGGCCTTATTCTCTCTGGCCCTCATCCTTCCCAGGGTCTCCAGTGATGGGGCTCACTCCAATTGCTTGTAAGCTTGCTTGCACTAACTGTTAAGGACTGTCTCTTCTTTTAAATGTTTAGTTTTAAAAAAATTATAAGATTTAGCATTTCCACTGTAGAAAACTGAGGCCTAGAGCCTAGTAAGTGCTTAATAAATGTACACTGAATAAATGAAGGAATTAAAAATAATGACAGAATAAAGACACAGGAAAAAAAAAATTAAGAACCCATCATTAACCCACACCCTACCAGGTGTAACATGTAACATCATATCTTGGTTACATGTTTCTAGAGTTTAGTTGCAGCTTTAAGAACAAAAATATGATCATTCTGTCTTTATGGTTTTGTTACATACTTGTCTCCCCCATCAAGATGAACATCCTCCCATGACAATACATTCTCTTTTTCTTTTTTTAAAGATTTTATTTATTTATTTGACAGACAGAGATCACAAATAGGCAGAGAGGCAGGCAGAGAGAGAGGGAGAAGCAGGCTCCCCGCTGAGTGGAGAGCCTGATGTGGGACTCCATCCCAGGACCCTGAGATCATGACCTGAGCCAAAGGTCATGAGGCTTAACCCACTGAGCCACTCAGGTGCCCCAACAATGGATAGTCTTATGTTGCATACTTTTTTTTTCTAAGATTTTATTTATTTATTTGACAGACAGAGATCACAAGTAGGCAGAGAGGCAGGCAGAGAGAGAGGGGAGAAAGCAGGCTTCCCGCAGAGCAGAGAGCCCGACACGGGGCTCGATCCCAGGACCCCTGGACCATGACCTGAGCTGAAGGCAGAGGCCTTAACCCACTGAGCCACCCAGGCACCCCATGTTGCATACTTTTAATGGCTACATAATAATCCATTGTATAGACTATTACTATGAATTGTTTAACTAAGTGTGTATTGTTCAACATTTAGGTTGCTTCTAATTTTCTTGCTTTTGTAAACAATACCATAATAAACATCCTTGCTGTTGTTCTTCAATTTTAATTATTTCTTTAGGATAAATTCTCAGAAATGAAGTGTCTGTGCTAAAGAATTGGTGCATGTTAATTCCTATTGACAAATTATCGAGGAAAGCATCTCTTTCTCTGAGTCTTGAGGCTGATCCATTTCTAAATGGAACTCTGAATTATAATCTTTTTTGGGGTCTATGTCCTTTAGGACTTGTACAGCAGATGACCAATATGCATTTATTATGTCAAGTAATTTGAATATCCCTTTCCCATGGCCTTGATTCTAGGTCCCTTAAGAAATGAATTCCTTTGTACAGCTAAAAAACAGATAAGCAGAAAGCCGGAGAGGGAAAAAACCCTTGTTATCTCTGAAATCTTAACTCTAGCTCTGTTAGTTAATCTGGGCCAAGGGTCAGCAAACTAGAGCCCACTGGTCCCATCTAGTCTGTTTTTGTATGGCTCATAAATAAGAATTGTTCCTACAATACAAATGCTTTAAAAAAGGAAGAATATTTTTTGATGTGAAAATTATACGAAATTTAGTTTGTGTCCATAAATAAAGTTTTATTGGCCTGCCGTTAGGCTAATTTATGACTTGTCTATGGTGACTTCAGTGTTGAAATGGCCGGGCTAGGTAATTTCCAGAGACCACAAGGCCCACAGACCTTTTAATAGCTAAACTATTTGGCCATTCACAGAAGTTTGCTGAACCCCGATCTAGATGTTTGTTAGCCAATCTAAATCGAATAACTGAAACCCAAGAAAAACGAAATTTGCAACTATGTGGTCACTAAACCAGCACTCTTAGAGAGTTGTAATTACTGGCACTTGCAACGCATATGGGTGAGATCTCCCTGTCTTCCTTCTGTCTCAGCTTTGACCCCAGTATTCCACAGGGGAGGAAACCCCACACCTTAGGCTGGGGCTCCACAAAGTGCTCAGACAAGGGTTTTCCACTGTGAGCATTGACAATTTCCCAAGTTCACGGTTTCAGCGTCATTGATACCAAGTCCTGAGGGCATGCTTTGGCTAGTGTGGCTGACGAGATGAAGTATGGCTCCCTTATTAACTTGTCCAAGTGTGGTGCAGCTGCATCATTTGCTCACCCATTTGCTTAACTTAAATAAAGGTTGGTGGTTAGGCTTCTGTTGCATTGTGCTCTCCTGCTAATTATCAGTGTATTTGTTTTAGAGACAATTAGCCACCTGGTTCATTCTCCCATTGAAGTCAGGTCATCATGAGTTACATCTGCTTTCAGGCCTCCTCAAGTCCAAGACATAATAAAAAGATGATGGCTATGATTATAAAAAGCGTGCGGGGTTGGGCATCAATGGTGCAGCACATTGAATTCCCAAGGAGGATTGAGTTGCATCATTGTACTCGCAGAATCTCCTCTCTGCCAGTCACAAAAGAAGAATGTGCACTGAGGACTCTCATGCCGAGCCGGAAGTCCTTTAGCAAGTGGGGAGAGTGTTTGCAAAGGTAGACACTAATAATGGCATAGCAACGGGAGACACGAGTCCTCCCCAGGCACTGTGCTGATAGAACAAAAAAGTGACAAGTAAGCACGTCTTATGCTTGTAGAATTTGCATAAAACTGAACTTGTTTAGACCTGTGGGTGTTGCCTTTTTAAAAAATGGGCCCGATAATGTGACATAATATTATGCAGAATACACATTTGCTTTTATAATCCCATATGCTCTGGCAAAACTTAGCATTTTGGAGCTAAGACTTTATTATGCTAGGTCCTTGCTGAATCATGTTGATGATGGAGACACAGCAGCTTTCTGAATTTGGGGAGCTGGAAGTCTATGGCATGATGGCAGCTTGATCACATGGGATGTTGTGTTCTGGGGATGTCACTTGACTAGAGAGAGGGAAATCAGATCGAGGAGGCTTAGTGTAATTAATTGAGTCTGTGTCCTAGCTCCAGAGGGCCTGGAACTGGATTCAGCAGAGGGAGAATACGGAGCAGTTCACTTTGGCTGCCTTAATATGAGTCAAGCAGATAAGTGAGGCTCAGTGTTGGGGAAAAATTAAGCATTTGTAAAAATTACAAATAACGGATCAACAGGACCCACTCTTGAAAGCCTTTCATTCTGTGCACCAAGGAAGACTGTAACAGAGAATGCCTGCTTGAAGCCCAAAATTAGCAAGTTGCTTAAGAGCCAAAAGAGATTCCAATTTACATAAAAACTGACACCATCCAGAAACTGTAGATTATGATGCTCTATACAAGGGCATGGCGGATTATTTACAACATATTCTCCAATTTAAATTAGTAAAGGTGACGTAAGCAGAAGGCCAACTTGGTGCTCTAAAACCGGGTTTCCCAAAGTGAATCCTGGCAAAACACTAGTTCCGTGGGATGTTGTGTTGAAAATGAGAATCTGTGACTTCTTAATTTTGGGAAGCAGGGGCTTCAGCTAAATTAACTCAACTAAGTTAAAAGTTTATGTAGGGCTTCTGGGTGTCCTTTTTGGTTTTAAAATGCTAATGAACTTTGTGAAATGTGCATTTCCCAAACTTATTAGACCACAGAACCCCTTTTTCGGAGTATCTGGCGAGAAGAGTGTTCTGACAAAGGCTTGTTGAGAACATCACCCCAAAGTTTTTGTTCCGCCTCAGCCCTCATAAAAAAACCCAAGAGTGAGGTCAAGTAACTAGCTGGGGAAGGAGGGCTTATAAAACTGAACAGGTAGGCTGACAGCAGTTACAATTCACCTGTGTATTTGTCCTTTTCTTCTTTGGGTTTTATCAGGGCTTGGGGTTTTCTTACTACTGTTCTGATGTCAGAGCAGGAACGGCCTCACTTCTCAGTTTTTAAAAACCACTGCCTTGTGGAGCATCAGGCTATGATTTGAAATGGTAAGAAATAATTTTGTTAATTGCATTGAGAAGGAAGCCCACAACTTTCAATCACCTGCATAAAACCCAGTAGTCTGAAGATAAATTGTGTGGTACAAAGGGTGTACAAATGGCTACAACAGGGTGGGATCGCCCTAATTTCCTAATGTAGGAGAGAGGAATTCGGCTTGATGATACATCACCATTGGTGGCATGTGAATCTTACTATTTGAAAATGTTTGCCAGTTACATAATAGAGTGTGGACCATAAATAATACGGATCAAGTGAGAACGTGGGACCACGAAGGTTACTGTTTTACACAAACCGATTCATAATACCGGCATTTTAGAGAAAGACGTCTTGGGACAGCAGCTACATACAAATGCATTCCCGTTGTCTGGGTCTGTTTTTGCATTACGCTTTCCTGCAGACTTTCATGAGGCTGTTGTCAACTTAATCCTGTTTAGCAATTATGATTTACTTCAATTGGCTCCACTCATTAAGCTGTTTAAACTTAGATTTAAAGAATAATATCCACTTTGTTCCCTCACACAACTTTGGGGGGAAAATAAAACATTTAAAATGGGATTCTTGGCAGAGAACGATCGACATAAGACACTAAAGCTTACTGTACCTTTAATACATATATTTTTCTTCTTTAAAAAGGATTTTGAATGAGAACAACAAAGCGCAGACTGGTTTTCAGGGAGAGGAAGAATGACTCCTGATAAACGCCAATTACAAACAGAATACATGTCATTTATTTGGACTTGAGAAAAATGCATATCTTGAAAAAAAATGTTTACATAATCACATATCAGCAACCTCAGTGTTTCGAACCTATTAAAAGTAGCTAAGAAAAGACCAAAAGCATGTCATTCATGGAAGCTTGATAGTGCATGAAAGAAAGAGACACCAGTGGTTTTGTCTCCTCTCATGCCAAGCTATCAAAGGGCTTTGACTTAGGTTGACCCTCGGATTGCTACACTGGGGTAGCTGAAGATTCAGGGTCTGTGGGAAGACATGGCTCCCAGGCGAGATGCTATCTTTGAGCACTTATTTTCAAGGCTATCACCTTACACCCTGCTGGTCTCGTCTCCTCAGGACATAATTAAATAACTGCAAATGTTGGTAATGGCCATGTGAGGGAAGCCTGGTACATCCATGAATTTCTCAGGTGTATGTTTTAATCAAAATCAGAAAGTCTCCACACATTGAACTCAATAGACTACTGGCTACTGGACAATATGCCCAGGATGATATTCAAGTTTGCCTATTAAGATATAAGGGCAACCTGCTCAAAGTCTCAAAAGTCTCAAAAGTATTTAGGGACAACACAGGGCAATGAGGACATTTTCTTGAAAAACAAGGTGGAAATAATTTTCTTCTGATGGCAGGTGATGTCATCAAATTCAGAACTTTATGATTTTTTTTTTTTGCTTTAGTTGCTGAGATATTTACACTAAACCTGATATTCATTTAAATTTTTGATATGTTGATTGACCCCTCCTTTCTTATATAAAATTCTTAGGTTTTAATTTATATCGCACATTCCCACTGGATGGGAATGGTTTCAGAGTAGCTAGACAGACAATTATCATTTGAAGTCCATCCACAGGCCAAAATATGTAACCGAAATCGAAAGATAGCTGTGTTTGTGGCAGGTGCTTCGGTATGACCTCCTTTCTTTATTATTCTTAAAGCTCTTACAATGCATTGACTCTTCAGTAAAGACAACTTTGGAGTTGACTATGGTTTTTAGTACTGACCCATCTTCCTCACTTCCAAGCTAATTTTTCTTCTTTGGGTCCAGACCATCAGATTTCAAAGGTATGTTCAAGTTAGGTAACATCTTTTCTCCCTCCATTTTAATCCTCCAAAATCTTCCATTTCCCATTGCCATGGTCAGAAGTGTCCCGCCAGATTTCTTTCTTTACTTTTTTTTTTTTTTTTCAAGATTTATTTATTTGTTCTAGAGAGAGGGGCAGAGGGAGAGAGTCTTAAGCAGATTCCACACTGAGCACAGAGCCTGGTACAGGGACTCAAACTCATGATCCTAATATCACGACCTAAGCTAAAACCAAGAGTCAGATGCTTAACCAACTGCACCAGCCAGGCATGCGCTCCCCCTCCCCCAAATTTCTTATGTTGAGATTCTAACTCCTAAGGCAATCATATTGGGAGGTGGGCCTCTGGGAGATAATGAGGTCATGATGGAGCCCTCATGAATGTGATCCTTGCTCTAATAAAAGAAGCCCCAGAAAGGTGCCTCTGCCCTTCCATCATGTGAAAACACATGAACTTTGCAACCAGGAAGAGAGTTCTCACTTGACCACACTGACATCCTGTCTCGGACTTCCTGTCTCTGGCACAATGAGACATAAATGTTTGTTGGCCACCCAGTCTATGGTATTATGTCATAGCAGCCTGACCAGACCAAGACACCTATAGGAGGTGCAGCAGTGAAGCAGTCACTGGTGAGAATATCAGACGCCATGGGGAAGTCACTGGCTTCACTCCCATCCAACAATCCCATAGCTGACCAGCCTGAAAATGCCCACTTCTAGAAAAGGTGGCCCCCTTCTGCTGTGTTCACATAAACTTTATAAAAAGGAGAGGGCAATATGAAGGAGACTCCAGTTGGATCACAAGAGCTCAGGAAAAGGATGACCAATGAGAATGAATAATAAGGACTGAGATTCAAAACACCAGATATTTTAAAGGGAGACTCTCAGAGAGTGGAGATCTGTTTCAAGCCAGTACTTGCATCACCTTATAAAACTACTTTAGAAAAATAAGAAAGGATTAAGGGAAAGGAAAAAAAAATGAGAAGAATGTCTAATCTGCTGAATGGCTTGAAATTCATTCTTGATAAAAATCAATTACATCTCCTCCCTCTATTCCCAGTGCTTAGGAGTTGGGCTATCAGAAACCCATTGACCTTTAAGGAGAAAGCCAAGTCAGTTCCTTGGAACCCCTAATGTGGACACTATGATTCTTGCTTTATTTGTCCTCCTCACCTTGAAGCGACCTTCGCTGCTGTCCTGTGCAGTGACTTTGAGTTTAAGGTATCTTCCCTTCTTACCCACCAATTCTTCATGTGAAATTTCACCTTGTGGTCAGGTATGGGGACTGTGGCTTGTCCTCATCGAGTCCTGGCAGAAGCAACCCCTGGAAGGGGTTACTGTGCTGGAGTTACACACCTCTGTTCCCACTGCACTACCCCTGGCCAGGTGTTTTTTTCCGTAAAGCTTAGAGTCTTTTCTGGAAGTAGCGAGGGAAAAGAATCATCAAATAATGCAGAGGGTTGTGTTAGGCAGCATGGCTTAGACGTTAGGTGGAAGAGTGAAACCACACACTCTGGGTTTAAATTCCAGGTCTGCCATTTGCAAACAGTGTGGCCTTATGCAAGTCCAGTAATCTCTTCAAGACTTATTTTTGTCATCTGCCAAATGGGGGCAAAAAGGCTGACTTCTTCACAAAGCTGTGGGGAGGAGTAAGCTGTGGGGAGAATTAAAGTGTGCAAAACATAGCATGGTGCTTTGCACATGATAAATGCTAAATATATTCTGGCTGGCATTGTGATCATTGAGACTAGGGAATAAGAGAGGTATGCAAGACCTGGTTGTTGTCCTGAACAAATGTACAGCCTTCAGTCACACACAGATGTGTACAACACACATGTTCATGCAAACATTGGAGAGCGTTACAGAGAGATGTGCTAGAAGAGAAAACCACGGAAGCTAATGTGATTTATTTAAAAGGATATTAGTGCAAATAGCATAAATAGAGGAAACTTAGTTGCAAAACTGGGACTTGAGCACAGTCCTAAATGAGAAGGGAAGTTTGATAGGTAGACAGAGGAGAAAGGAGTGTTCTGGTATTAGGCATGTGGGAGTGAGTATAGAATATGTAAGGGACCCAAGAAATGTGGCCAAAAGAACCAGATGGGGCTTATAACTGGGGAATGTATAATTACTAACACATGGTAGGTGCTTCAGATACACTTGTGGATGAAAGAAGAAAGATGTTTCTGGATGTGTAGGATGAGACCAGATGATGGAGGTACTTGGGTGTAAGATGAGATGTTTGAGCCCAACGTACAGCAAAAGGCAAGTTAAGAAAATACATTGTAAGAGTATTATTCTAAGGAGGTCACCATGATAAACTATAGAAAAAAGTCCATGGAAGTAGAGAGAACAGTTATGAGGTTATGTTGACAAAGAGGTTTCCAAGAACTAAAGGTCTAGTGGGATCAGACTGTGGGAATAGCTAGGCAGAAGAGTATCAATAGGACAGATGAAAATAGCTCTGTCTACAATCACTTTCTGTCCCCTTGTCCTGTGTTACTGCCCTTGAAACATTTTCCACAACCTGCATTCCTTAGTTGACTTATGTGTTTCCTTGTTTATTGCCCACCTCCTCCCCTAGAATGAAAGGTCTGGAGAAGACTGAACTTACTGCTCCTAGAATATGGCCTACTGTGTCATTGTGTCAGAGGGATATGGGAGAGGAAGCTCTTAAGCTATTGGTTGTCACAGGATAGCAGTGTGGGCCAACAGAAGCAGGGAAGTCAGAACAAGCACATTTGAGAAGAAATGGAGACCACATCCATGCATCTACACATCCTTTCAATAGTAATACTCATTGAGTGCTTATGTGGAAGCCATGCAGACTGGTTGTTAAGGCTCAGACTCTGACATTGGATGGCTCCACCAATTTTTACCTGTGAAGGAACTTTGGGGAAGTGACTCTCTGAGTCTGAATTTCCTTGTCTCTACAATGGTTAAAATTAAAACCCATCTCACCATCTTGATATGAAAACTAACTGAGATCTAGATGGTGCTCTAGTATGGTGCTTGGTCTTACTAAGGACCCAATAAAAGCAGCTCTTGTTATTACCATGTGCCAGCCACTGCACCACTGTGTGAGGAGGCAGTGAGGCTCAGCAATGGGAATATTCTAGAAGCTGTCAGATATATGGGCTTGATGTTTAAATGAGACATGAGAGCAGATTTGCTTTGATTTCATTCCCTGTTGACTTGGGTTGCTACTGCTGGCTATGTAACAGTGGAAGGAAGCCGTTTCCAAAGATATTTCAGATATCTTTTCTGCAAGGGACTCATGATAATAAAGGAAATTACTATCAAGAAATGATACCTGGTATATAGTTCTTCCAGAAGGAATAATGAAACGAGTAGGAAACTGCTTTTTTCTTTTTTCTTTTCTTTTCTTTTCTTTTCTTTTCTTTTCTTTTTTTTCTTTTCTTTTTTTCTTCTTTCTTTCTTTCTTTCTTTCTTTCTTTCTTTTTTGGTAACTCAAAATAGTGCTGGAAAATAAATGGTAAGATAATTTCCAAGTCAAGTGCTTATTGATATTTTCTTGTTTATATAAACTGGAGTATTTAAATTTCAGGTACTTTCATGCAGTACTGTGTTGTAAGTACCTGTGCTAGACAGCAGGTAAAGCTACATTACAAAACTCCTGATACCTGGTAGCATAACCAAAACAATGAGCATTAATAACAACCCAGGATACTTTTTTGCTATGAAGAAAATTTTTAAAAGTGTTTCTGATATGAAAAAAATAAAGGGAGTTTCATGGCCTTTTAGCATGTCTTATTCAATGCCTTGCTTATGGGTTATTTTATTTTGTTTTTTACTAATGGCTTATTTTTAAAAAGTAAACTTCAGTGAACACACAGAACAGATTAATTGGAACAATGACAATGGAATATTGACACTGAAAAGAAACTTAAGGATAATTTTAATCTTGTTATTCTGTAGATAATGAAACCAAGACTAGAAGGGATTTCCTCAGAGTCACACAGGCTCTGGGTGGCAAACAGCTAGAACCCAAGGTGTTTGGGTCATCTCCTGACTCCTAACCCAGATCCCTTTCTCCTTTACCAGGTTGGTAGCCTATGGTAAAGTAGCAAATGTCCAACTAGGCGACACATTAAAAATTATTATTATTAAGTGACTGTCAAAATTCCACAACAATTTCTGTGATCTGCATTTATGCAATCTAATCTTGGTCATCCAAAACCCAGTGTAGCTACTGTCATATTCTGGGGACTCTGGACTCAACATGGACTCTGTCTTTTGGCAAATGGCACCACCATCTTCCCTCTTGGCCAAGCAGGAACCTGAGCATCATAATGATTCTCTCTCTCTTCCCAGAACCAACTCTTCCGTGAATGTCATTGTCCTTCCATTCACAGGATTCCTTGAATCCTTCCACCTCTCTCCATCTCCACTCCCTCCAATACTGAGAAAGCCACCATGGGCTATAGACCCTAACTCCTCTCCACTCTCCTCTCCTTGTCTCCTCCCACCTTCCTGCTCAGTTTAGTTTTCCATATGATAAAATAAAATCTGGTTATATCATGGTCCTGTTTATTATTCTTCAATCGCTCCCATCACCCTCAAGATAAAATCCAGACTCCTTTCACTTGAAATACAAGTGCTGCAAAAACTAACCCCTGATTATCTTCCCAGGCTCATTTATTCCTTTTTTATCTCCCTTAAAGCCTCTTCTCCATGCTGAGTCTATGCTCTAGCCATATTGTAGTTTGATTTTTTCAAATGTACTAAGCTCTCAACATTTGGGCCTTTGTATGTGCTATTTTCACTGCTTTGAACGCTTTCCCCTTATATCTTTACTTGATTGATTTCTAATCATCTTTTAGATCTATCTAAATATCGCGTAACTCTCTCATCTTTCAAACAATCTTCCCTGACCAACCAACCCTCCACCTGTCTGGAGAGACTCCTCTTCTCTACTCCAAGAGCAAACTGAATGTACCCATTACAGCATTAATCACATCTGATTGTAACCATGTATCTTTTGTTCTCCTTCATTAACATATATTTCTGTGCGGGATGGAAATCATGTCCAACTCCTATGTAGAATCCTCACTAACTATTGCAATTCCTGGCACATCACCATAAGTAGCTGGTGAATGAATGAATTTATGAATAAAAAAAGGTGCTTTCCATTTTCTAAAATTCCTCATGGGATTAAGGGAGATTGAGTTGAGGGTGAGGTTGGGAGAAGAATGGTTCAGAAAGAAACAATCCATCTTGGAGTTGGGGAGGAGGTAGAGTATCATTTTTTCCTCCCTCCCTTGGAATTCTAGTAAAGAACAGGATTGGGGACAAAAGACAATGGGATACTCACTGGGTTAAGCATCAACTTGCAGTTCTATCAAGTAGGACTCTGAAACCAGTGGGAGTCTCCTTATTAGGGACTGCTTATACTACGCTAATGATGCATACTTAGTTTATTTAACATTTTCTGTAATATTTAAAAAATGCTTTTAAATATGACTCTTTTGATAAGAATTCCAGGAAATGGGAGAGACAATCATTTGGTCAAGGGGAAATGCTTATGTAACCAGTAAATGGGTACTGGTGGGCATGGGCATTAGAGAAGAGAAACATGTTTATCAAATGACTTTATACAGAAAGTGATATCTTGGGTACTTGATGTTTGAGGAACTTCTATTGAGAGGAAGAACTTAACATCAGTTTAAATTGTAATCATTTGTTATTAAGAAAAAGAATAATAACCTCTGTTAGGTGATTACTTTTAGAGATTATCTGTGTGTATTTTAATAAAATTAAAGCAAAATTAGTATATGGTGATATGTGTCTTTAACCTTGTGAGTTTGTTTTGTAATGATTATTTTTCAACTTCTGAAAGTAAGCCAGGAGCATTGTTTAAGTGGGTTATTGCTACATAAAAGTCACATCATTGTCTCAATTCCCCTAAGAATTTTGTTAAGCTATTTTCTGAAGGCAAAACCCAGGTCTTAATAGGTTTTAGCTGATAGGGTGGGAGTTATTTGGACATTTGAATGTATCGTTACTTAAACAAGTTAATCAGATCTACACATATGTCTACAGGATTGTATTTTAGATAGCTTCTATGATATCTCTTAAATGTTCTAGCTTTCATGACTTTTCTTTTGCTGAGTAGATAACATTATTTGCAACCAGCCCAGTTTTACAGAGTCCAGCGTTTTACTGGGGACTCACTCTCTGCATGTTCCAGCCAAAACATGTTTGTGTAAATGAAGATTCTCTTTCAAGACAGGAGATGAAATCCAGCTCCAGTGGTTTCCCATGAAACTAATACAGTTTCTCCTGCCATTTTGGTTGGAGCCCAACTATATTTGACTCAATGTTTGGTCTCTCATTCTGGTGATTTTCCTCATTTTTCATAATTTACCCACTGCTGTCAAGAACAATCATTGTCTTCCCCGAGAGACTGGTAAATACTCTTTTAAGCCAATGGGTTTATAAAAGGTGCAATCCAATGATTCAATTCATTTGGGCAGATTCATCAAATGTTTCATAAATACAAGACATAGATGTTTTCAGGGATGCAAAGAGAACAATCCTTGACTTGAAGGAATTTGAAGTCAAATTATGGGCAAGTAGGAAAAATTTACAGAGATAAAGTTATTTTTCCTTGCTCCTAAGTGGATCTACTCTGTAAGAGATAAAAACCCTTATACTAGGGGTGTCCAGGTGGCTCAGTCAGTTTAAGCGTCTGACTCCTCAGATTGGCTCAGGTCATAATCTCAGGGTTGTGAGATCAAACCCTGCATTGGGCTTCATGCTCAGTGCGGAGTCTGCTTGAGATTCTCTTTTTCCTTCTCCCTTTGTCCCTCTCCCGCATTCACTCTCTGTCTCTCTCTAAAATAAATAAATCCTTAAAAAAAGAAACCCAAAACCCTTACACCAAACTCCTGTTGAAGGAACATGTGATTACACTCAAAACCAACTATGAAACAGTTTTATAGAAAAACTGGAAATGAATGGTTCTGCTACCAGTCTTTATGCTCCATTGGAACAGAGATACTGCTATAGATAGACATTTTTTTATAACTTACTCCAGAGAAAGCAAGGTTGCTGTGTCAACTTCACATATCTATTTGATTTAGAAACTAGTACCTTCTGGACTAAGAAATTATCTAGCCATTCACAACACTGGAGTTTAGCTAATCCAGGATTCTGGAGGAAAAGTTTATAAGAATTGCACCATTTTGACTTGGGGTTGTCACATAAAGCCTCAAAGGACAGAAGAAGTTGACGTAGCTGCTCTGATTTGGGGGGACTAAGATATTGAGTTTATTATTTATTTATTTCTTTTGGGGCAGTATTGGGGGAGGTCATGGAAGTCTTTACTAAGTTGGCCCAACAAGTCTTATCTAATAGCTGGCAAAGCCTGTCCTTCTGAACACTGAAATGAGTCTGCTGAGAAAAACTGCCCTTGAAAATTCGATGGCTTGGGACGTGATGACTGGCTTGCAAGGAGGCACCCAGACCGCGATACAAACAGAACGTGTGTTCACACCTGATGAGTATGCTGATGTATCATCTTAATTAAATCACAAGGAATTAAAATGCAAGTAAATGCTCTGAGTGATCTGACCTCTAGCCTAGGGGATTTAATAAATTAGTGGATCAGATTAGGGGGTTTTTGTTGGAAAAAAATGTTCACTCACTTTGGGAGTTATTATGTCAGTCTGTCTCTTCTCTTAGTTGTATTGTTACTGTGGCACCTGCCTCCAATGCAGCTAGATACCTACCCCCCAAGCCACCTCTGTGCTAACGTTGCTGACCGCTCAGCGCACATCGCAGAGGAGGGCTGAGTGTGTAGGGCTGGAAGAGTCGGTTGAGGGCTGGAGTTGCAGAGGAGGTCACAGAATGGCCGTGAGATTCTGTTGACTGGCAAGCTGAACCCAGCAATTGGAGGCGCCTCACTCCTTCCCTTGTCCTTGCAATGTACACTCTGTCCCCTGTTCCTACAGTGGGAACCGTTTCCAAGGACACAGCCCTGAGAGAGCACTGTGTTGCTGGGACCGTCTGGACCCAGTAACTTACGGCCTCTGTAAACTTTGAAGATTCTGGCCAGCGGGTGCGGGGATCTACTCGTCTCGCTGCCACTCAAGACAAACCTGGTAAGTCAGTCCCCTTGCTTATTAAAACTACCACCTACTGATGCGGAATAGCCTCTTTCCTTAGTTTCTTCTTGCCCATCTCTTACAGGGGGCAGTTTTTGAACCGACAGGCGAAATGCAATTGGAATTTTAGCATTTATATTAGCTTCTTTTCATCTTGTTTTGTTTAAAATTTACTATCCTTGGAATAATATGCTACCTTTAGGAATTTAATAAGATGTGGGGTACAGCTCAGGTGACTTCCATTAAACTATTGAGAAAAGAAAGCAAATGGTAAAAGACTTATATATCTAAATCTAAATATAATTCTAAACTTAATCGATATCCATGTAAATTGTACATGCATGTATTCATATTTGGCACAAAACTCATAACCATGGGACTTTTTTAAACCAGTTTGCCCTTTGTATGCAGATTTTCAATGAAATACAAACATTTTTGGGAAAAAATATACACTTTGGATTCTTAATTTTTTTTAAAGATTTTTATTTATTCATTTGACAGAGAGAGATCATAAGTAGGCAAAGAGGCAGGCAGAGAGAGAGAGAGAGGGGAAAGCAGGCTTCCCGCTGAGCAGAGAGCCCGATGTGGGGCTTGATCCCAGGACCCTGGGATCATGACCCGAGCCGATGGCAGAGGCTTTAACCCACTGAGCCACCCAGGTGCCCCTGGATTCTTAATTTTCTCTCTCTCTTTCTTTCTTTCTTTCTTTCTTTCTTTCTTTCTTTCTTTCTTTCTTTCTTTCTTTCTTTCCTTCTTTTTATTAAGATCTTACTTATTGGAGAGAGAGAGAGAAGATGAAAGGGGTGAGGGTCAGAGGGAGAAGCAGACTCCCTGTTGCACAGGGAGCCCAGCGTGGGACTCGATCCCAGAACCCTGGGATCATGACCTGAGCCGAAGGCAGTGGCTTAACCAGCTGAGCCACCCAGGCGCCCTGGATTCTTAATTTTTAAATATAACCCTGATCCTTGAAATAGAAGCGTGTTCTGCGTGACTTTTAGAGGTGATAGGTATTACTTTCTGTCTTCAGAAAGTCCAAGGGCTGACCATAAATTGTGCGGCTGGAACTGAGGAATTTGATACTTACAGGCATTCTGAGATGTTGCAGAAAGTGAATTTATGCACAAAGCTCGAAGTCTTCAAACATGCTATACTGCCTTAACATTTTTTTTCCTCTCGAGTTGGAGCAAACTTTTCACTCATAAGCTTTCTAATTTTCTGAGGAGGAAAAAAAAATCATATCACAAAGAATGCAAGTGTGAGGAGCAGTTAGTTCCAAACTGCCTGCTGCTTTTCAGCTAGGATTGTGTGCCGTTTATGTCAAAACACTTCAGCAAAGAAATACAAATACAGACTAATGTTTGACTTCTTTTGTTGTGTTGAACTGGAGCCAGCAAAAGTATTTATATATAAATCCACTTGTGAAATGCATAACCCTCTCAATGTGACTTATATGTTTAAGGCTTAAAGAGAATTCAGGTTGATTGACAGAAGCTACTGCTCTTACAATGTCAAAATGTTTGACTCTGCTTATGTGGAAACTTTCAAATTCCTTCTTTTCACGGAGCAATGTGGAGCTTCTCATGAAGCACGAGCGTGTTAGCAAGCAACATTTATTTGTCCTACTGTGTGTCTTGAAAAGCATCAGCCTCAACGCACCCATCCTTGGTCTTCTCTTCAGAAACTTGAGGGAATGAATCCCTCAAGCCCCAAGCACGTGCCCAAAATAGCTACTTAAACGTTGCCTCAGGGCAAAAAAGATGGCTTTGCTGTTTTAAACACTTGAACATAATGTAGGTAGAAAAGACAGCCCTGTCATAGGGAGTCAGATATTTCCCTCCCCTCTCTAGCAGTAATTCTTGCTTTTCTCCTGCTCAGTTCTGGGAGGAACCAAGGCATGCTTTTTGAATCTATGAGTTAGATGAGCTTCTGAGCACTCAACTAATACGAAGGAACACCGGCGCTTCAAGTGCCCAAGACGGTGTGTCGGGATGTCACGTCTCCATTTTTCAAAAGCTGCATCCTTCTATTTTGTTGAACTCTAGTACCTTGTTTAAATTTTTATTGCATTCCCACACGGTGTTATGCATAAGTATATAAGAAATGCCACAACAGATTAGGCCAGTGGTCCATCTTGCCTGCCTCTGAGGGACGTTTTGTGGAGAGCTAAGGTTGTCTTTCTTGACATTACTCTGAGAACATTAGGGATTGACTGTACACGTTCCTCGTGCCTTTTATTATTCCATTATGAACCAGCATCTGAGAATTTTCCTAAACCTTTTAAATCTTGGTTATAGTTTCGCCATTTGTTATTCTCTTGGGACAACAAGATCACTGTACAATTTGTGCTTTAAAAAAAATCATCCTCCTTGAGTTTCAAGAGTTGGTTCCTGAGGCCTTAGCATTTTAAGATTTGATGAATAAGTCCCTGTTTAAGAAACTCATATCTTCACAATTTCTTAGAATCTAGTTATGTGGCTGCTTCTGAAATGGTTCCCAATGATCCCCACATCCCGGAATTTATACCCTGGTGCAATTCCCTTCCCTTCTGCCTGGGCTGGACCTAACTGAGCAGCTTCTAATGAATAGCATATGGCAAATGTGATGAAATAGAGATCTCAAGATTAGGTTGTAAAAGACTGTGACTTCCATCTTGCTTGTACTCTCTCTGACTCTTTCCATGTACTTGCTCTGAAGGAGCAAACTGACATATTGTACGTGGCTCTGCGGAGGGGTCCACATGCAAGGACTGGAGGGCAGCCTCTCGTCAACAGTCAGTAAGAACTGAGGACCTGAGTCCAACAGCTGGTGAGGCACTGGATCCCAAACAGTCAAGCAATCGCCTTGGAAGGTGATTCTTCCCTCACTGAGCCATCTGAGGAGGCAGCCGACCGACCCAGTGGACACCTTGGTTGCAGCCTTGTAGGAGATAGCCTACCATATAACTAAACAGGGCCCCTGAAGGTCCTCGTTTCAATTTGTTTTGATTATATCTTTGACATAGTCCTGCTGTAAGAGCCTAATAGTTGGCCATATGGGTCCTGCAAAAATATTTTGATCTTGGTAATTCTAAGATGGTTTCCTCCTCTCAGATCATTTAAGTGACTTAAAAAAAAACATGTAAACATGATTCTAGAAAATTTTGATATGGTGGGTATATCACTTAGTTATTTCTGTATAATAGGCCATCATAAAATCTAGTGGCTTAAAACAATAATTATTTATCTAGCTCCGGATTCTGTGGATTGGCAGTTTAGGGTGGGCTCAGCTGGGTAGTTGTAGTCTCAGCTGGACTCCTTCAGCATCTGCCATCCACGGCGGGTCATCTAGTGGGCTTCGCTGATCTTGGATGGACTCTCTCATATCTCTGAGGCCTCAGCTGGGATTATCCAGCTGCCTCAGTTGTGTTCCATGTGATGACCATCCAGTGGGCTACCCCAGGCTTATTCACATGGCTGTCCTGAGAAAATAAACAGAAGCAGGGTCTCTTGAGTCCAAGGCTTACAACGGAAACATCTGTCCCTCCTGAATTCCATTGGCTGAAGTAAGTTACAAGGCCAGCCCAGACTCATGGTGTGGGAAACACATTCCACCCCTTGCTGGGAGAAAATGTAAAGTTGATTGCAGAGAGCATGAGTACAGAGGGAATGAATAATTATAGCTATTTGTGCAGTCCACCCCAGTGGACGTAATTTAAAACAGAGTCTCCTCCTTCCACAACACACAATGTTTTTACACGGAGTAGTATGAATTGTCACCAATGTTACACTACCAATTTTGGATTCTCATTCTAATTTTGCAGCTCTCTGTCCATGTGACTTTCTGGCAGTTTACTTATCTGCACAGTGAGGCTGTTAATGGGCCTTAACTCATAGGGCCACTGTGAAGGTTTAGTGAATTAATAACACATGATGATCTTGGGTCTCAAAAAGTGCTCGAAAACTGTTAGCTATTATGATCAAGACTATGTTTCTTTATAACAATTATTTATGTTCACGTTCATTTCTCTGCTAGGCCTAGACTCATTGAGAAGGGACCTTCATACATTTAATCTTCCTTCAAAAATGACTGAGTGTGAACTACATGCCAGGAGCTAGGAGCTGGGGGATAACTGGCTCCTGGGGGGGACATAAGCCCACGACTGTTATTTTTAGCAGCATAGATGTTCATTTCTGTGTCTTACTTCCCTAAACTCATATCTTAGTCTCTTGTTGTTGTTTATTTATTGAAAAATGGTTGCTGTTGTTGTCATGGTTTGAATCTTTGGACTGTTCAAGCATCTTCGGGGATCTCAGTTATCATCGCTAGTTATCCTGCGTTTATATTTTTGTTACTCCAGCCTCACAAGTTGTAGTAGACGAGTAAGGCTTTGATTTTTGTTTCTCTATTTTCCAAGGGCTCTTTTAAATTTTTTTTGTTTTTGTGTGTGTGGTAGAAATTGAGTACATTTAGAGAGAGTTATGTTCATTTTGCCTGATGGTAGCACCACTCACGTTGGTTCTCCTGGCATATGGGGATGGTGTGTACCCAGAGTTGTTGGATGGATTCTTTCAGTCATTTGGGGGGAGCAGCAGAGCCACTCAGTGCCTTGGTTTTCTCATTTGTCAATTGAGAATAATGCTAACTACCCCACTTGCTTATGGAGTTGTAGGAAAAGCAAATTATAAGATAGAAACAAGAGGGGTGCCTGGGTGGCTCAGTCAGTTAAGAGGCTGACTCTTGAGTTTGGCTCACACCATGATTTCCGGGTCGTGAGATGGAGCCCTGCACTGAGCCCTGCACTGGGGTCTAGGCTTAGTGTGGAGTTTGCCTGAGATTCTCTCTCTCCCTCTCCTTTTGCCCCTTGCCCTGTGTGTTCTATAAATAAATAAACAAATAAATACGTAAATAAGATCTTTAAAAAAAGAGAATAGAAACGAAAGAATTTAAGCAATGTTTTTGTAATATTTGTAATGGGAATGATGTCACCTTTATTAAGGAGCAAGAGGAGCTAGACCAGTGGAGGATAGAAATTGGCAGATCCAAGAAATTCTAGGCACCAAAGGGAACTTGTATTGGAGATTTTTGAAAAATAAGGATAAAATTGTACTTAATATAATGGCTCCATTCCTTTTTCATCTTTTCCAACCTTTTTTTTTTTTTTTTGGTACTTCTTGAATCTAAATCAAAGCTGAACACAAAAGCTTCTGTATGATGTAAAATCACTGTTGTAGTAACTATAAAATGTTGCATGTACTTCATTTCCGTAAGTACAATGTGTTCTGCTTCACTTTTATTTTACTCTATTAGGTATGCAGCCTATTTGCCAGGGTGAGTTATCTCCTCTTAGAGTTTGGTTATATACCTAGTCTATTTTGTAAACAGAATTTCCATTAAAAATGAATTACTTTTCCTTAGAGCTTATTGATGGGACTGACACATCGCTAAATTTCTTTTCTGAGCCAAGATTTGTCACCTTGATCAAAAGTTGGCAAAATGCAGTTTGTGATCATTCAAAAGGTACAAGTGGTGTGTGCCCTACAAAACATTTTCTTAGTGGCACACTTGCCCTTGATTTTGTCTTTAAAGCAATTAACCAGCAGGAACAAAGAAATAGCAACCCTGTACTATGATTCCTCAGATAGTCTTGGCATTCACCAGAAACACTTTTCTTCATTTAGAAAGAAGTGTTCTTCTGACAGACAGTCTGGAACAAAGTGTGCGTACACACATACAATGAGTCAAGAATTGGATTGCAAAAACATGAGACCCCAAACAGTAAGCTAAAAATGTGATATCGGGTGCTTGGCAGAGAGATGATATTGTAAGCCTTCCGAAAACCAGCCCGCGACACAATCAGGCATCACTGCTATTAGCAGTCCTTCCCCAATATCTCCAGAAAAGGAGGGAAGAGAAAAGCATTGGTTTGGTGAGATTATCTGTCTGCTTCTTTCAATTTTACCGGTAAAACGTTGTTAAAAAGATTTTTTCTTTTTTCCCTGATTATAAAATAATACATGCTCATAGTGAAAAAAAATCAGAAAGTTAGTTGTGAGAATAGAATTGGGAAGAATTTAGGATGATGTCCCCTCCAACCATCGTTGGTGGGTTTTTTTTTTTTTTTTCCTAAATTTGACTGCAGATTGTGGTTCAAAGTAATTATTTAAGCCTTTTAAGGATAATCAATGGGGGAGTAAGATAAGATAATTTCTATGACCTGTAAGGAAACAAAGGAATTTGTTGGTTGGGTATTTGCCCCATTGTTCTGAACTAATTAACATTTACAGTATCCTGAGCTTCATTTTTCATGGCAATTCCCACACAAACACACTTCCCCTCAGTTTCTCAAAATGAAATAACTTTAGGGAGAGAAACCATATGGAATAGGCCTGGGACAAAGCAAATGTCCGAGATGAGTGTAGAGGGTTTATTTTCACAGAAATGATGGAGGTCAAGATCAGTAAGGCTTGGACCGAACATTTTGGTTTGGGGGAGCAAAGAAACCTTTTTTTTTTTTTTTAATTTTTTTTTAAATTTTTTAAATGTTTTTTTAAATGTTTTTTTAAATGTGTTAAGTTGAGAGCAGGTCTATAAAATAAAGAGCCTCGTGGGAAACAAGGAAAGAAAACCATCTTCATAACTGTGCTCCTCATAAAAAGAGAAGAGAGTAAACAATAATGATTATTTGCTGATGGGTGAGAGATGATAATGGCTGAACCCACCATTAGGTGCTCAGGTAGAGAACATCCTCGGCCAGGGGAAACTGCAAGCCACAGACAAGGGTGGGGGCGCGGAGCTGTGATAATTTGCAGGAAAGTCACTCAACGCAGCTCACGGGCTGCCCATCTCCCCAGAGAGTGAGGGCTTGGAAGGGGCAAGGCCAGAGACATTCCTGCTTTTTAACAGCTCGAGCAAAGGGGTAGGAGCCAAAGGTGCTAGACATAAGCGTTCACTTTCTGCCTGGGCCCTTTTCAGCACTTTGGAGAAAGTCATTTTATAACCCCAACTGCACGCATTTCTCTATGTGCAAAGTTCCACCAAGAGTTTTGATCCCTGCTGGCCGTGCCAGCATCCATAAAGGATTTATCCATATAGCAACAGTACTACCACTAGTAGTAATAGAGACGGCACTAAGTAATAGCTAATATTAGAGAGAGATCACCCTATGCCAGACATTCTAATGCTTTACACAGATTATTTAATCCTAACACATGCTGTGAGGCAGGGACTATCGTTATTCATTTTATGGATGAGGGGACTGAAACTTGAAGAGGTCCCCGAATTTCCCAATGTTATTGGAAATGTCATTGGCAGGAGGTGGCCGATCCATGGAGGTGAAGCTCGGCTGCTTGGTTCCAGGCCCTGCGCTGCACCGCTTACATGGGAAATAAATCATAAACATTGGCTGTGTGTTCCCCACACTCCCGGGTAGTATGACATATTCTACGTGGATCGTCTCATTTACTGATGCAAAACTGATGAGGCAGGAACAAGTATGACGCCCATGATACCGATGAGGGATTGAGGTTTATATCGCTTCACTAACTCACCTGCATCAGTTACGCAGGTCAGGGTACTTCCCTGCTTGACTGAGGTCTGAGGAAACCCGGAATCAGCTCCCTGAATCCTTGTTCTATAATGCCCATCATATACTCTTTTTATTTAAGTGTTGGAGAGTCTTCTGAAAAAGATACACTTTTCCCTTCTGTTTATTCTTCCTCTTCTCTCTCTCTCTCTCTCCTTTAAAAAACAAACAAAAAAAACCCATGACTATATTTTTTAATCTATTTTCTCTTTAAAAACTGTACCTTTTTTGGACTACCAAAGGAAAGACCTCATTGGGTGAGAGACTTATTAAAAACCCTCACTCTTAAGGAGATGGGCACCCCTGAATGCTCTCACACTTCCCTTGTGAGCACAGACTGAAAGCATACTAAATTTTGCTATTTGGTACTTGACAGTGACCACCGCTTAATGCTTTTTAGGCATGTTAGAACCCCCGCGGTGCCTCTAAATTGTGCAGCAGTACTCCTTGGGGAGAAATGTCTTTCTGACCCCAGCTTGCAATCAATTAACACCATGAAGCATGGGAATTTATAGCCCTTACTTTTTATTTTCTCAGCGAGGGAGAATCTGGAAGACACCAACACTGTAATGGAGTAAAGGAAGGCAATCTGATCTGTCGTTTCACGGATGTCTCCTTGACCTTCACTGTAAGGTCATTGACAAGTGACACCGTTTCAGCAATCCTCCAACTGAACGCAGGGTGGCTTTTTGTTGTTGTGTTTTTTTTAAACAAACTTCCAGTGTCTAACTTTTTAATTCTTGCCATAACACCAGCTGGCTCGTAATTAACCGCTGGCATCATCAATATCTCGTCAAAGTTAATGAGTTTTTAACATAATTTTTAACTGCTCTGAAGAGGTTACAGAATTAAAAGAACAAGAATAATGTATATATTTATTCACAGACAAACAGAGATGAAAGATAAGGATCTGGTTCTAAGACTGCTGGGCAAGGAATTTGGGCCAACTAACCTGAGCCTTTCCAGGGAATCCAGCGGTCGGGGTTGAAGGGATCTGCAGTGCTGGGCAGTCTCACACATCACTTGTACCTGCAAAGAACTAACATTAAACCTTTTTTGAAGTTGCTTAGGCTGAACAACAGTTCAAATACAAGGCAACACGGGCTTTCCTGATGTTTTTCTCTCTCTTTCTTTGGCCCTCAGAGAATTCACTTAATCACAGTTGGTATTTCCTGGCGCACTATTATTATTGGGAGGGCAAGCTCGTTCTCTTTCCTTCCCTGTTATTCCCCTCTTCTGTCCCATCTCCTGCCTTTCCCACCCTCCCTCTCTTATTTCCTTTTTATTTCCATTCCCCCCACCTGTTTGCCCAACTTACCCATAGTCATCCATTTTTTAAAAATTTTTATTTTTATTTATTTATTTTTTAAGATTTTATTTATTTATTTGACAGATGGAGATCACAAGTAGGCAGAGAGACAGGCAGAGAGAGAGAGGGGGAAGCAGGCTCCCTGCCGAGCAGAGACCCCAGTGTGCGGCTCGATCCCAGGACCCTGGGATCGTGACCCAAGCCAAAGGCTTTACCCCACTGAGCCATCCAGGCGCCCCTACATTAGTTTCTTGATAGTTTTAGACATGGTAACAATCTGCTCCCAGAACATCATGTGTCTCTTAACTTCATAATTTCCTTGCTCACACTGATACTCTCAATTTTGATGGGATTAAATTAATTAATTTTGGCTTGATAGGTTTTGCTTTTGGGGTTTTGTTTCAGAGGTCCTTCATTGCCACTAGAGCCTAAAAACATTCTTCAACATTATTAAATCTACTATTTCTACATTTTCTGTGTAGGATTTTAATCTACTTGATGCCTACCTTGCAAGTAGTGTTAGGTGGTCAGTTTCCTGACTTCATCTATTGTATACACTACCTTTTCTCCATGGATTTGGGTCGTACCAATACATTTCCATTTATACATGAGTCTAACTCTGACTTGTCTGTTTTCTTCCATAGACGTCTTTGTCTGTTCTTGTTCCAGTACCATATTCATTTCTTTCTTTCTTTCTTTCTTTCTTTCTTTCTTTCTTTCTTTCTTTCATCTTTCTTTCTTTCTTTCTTTCTTCCTCTCTTTCTTTCTTTTCCCCTTTTTTCTTCCTTCCTTCCTTCCTTCCTTCCTTCCTTCCTTCCTTTCTGAAAAGGTTTTATTTATTTATTTGACAGAGAGAGTGTGCAAGCAGGGGGAGTGACAGGCAAAGGGAGAGAGAGAAACAGGTTCCCCACTGAGCAGGGAACCTGATGTGGCTTCCGTCCCAGGACCCTGGGATCATGACCTGAGCCTAAGGCAGAAGCTTAAACATATTACTTTCAGTTACTGTGCTTTTCTTAGTATGTCTTAATATTTGGTAGGGACAGCTCCCTCCTTATATTTTCTCTTCAATTGCAGAGTTGACTTAGCTATTTGTAAATCTTTTAATACAAATTTTGGAATAATAATTGAAATTGTATTTGGGGAGAATTGACATCTTTACAGAGTAAATAATCCTACCTAAGAGTATGAACTTTTTTTTTTTACTTTGATCTTTTATGAACTTTAATATAATAGTATATTTTCATCCATTGAGGTCTCATGTGTTAATTTTTTAAAGGATTTATTTATTTTAGAGAGAGTACAGGTGGGAGAGGCAGAGGGAGAGGGAGAGAGAATCTCAAGCAGACTCCACACTGAGCACAGAGCCCAATGTGGGGCTCAATCTTATGACCCTGAGATCACTACCTGAGCCCAAACCGAGTTGGACGCTTAACTGATTGCATCACTCAGGCACCCCTCATGTATTAACTTTTAACTGAATTTCTGACCTTTATCTTTTCTGTGAATCATTAATGCTTTTTTCAACAGCACAAGGTCAATCCATTGGAACGAGGACATGCCAAGTGGTGCTGTTTGATCCTGTGGCTTCCAAAAGCAGTTTCTAGGCTGGTGTTGAACTGGCTGTGAAAGAGTAATTTGGATGTTTTTTTAAGAATAAAAATGACTAGACCCTCAGAGATTTTTATTTGGTTGGTTTGAGTGGATTTAGGAATCTGAATTTATAAATAGTTCTCAGATGATTCTGATGGGTTGCCATGTTCAGGAACCACTACTCATTGCACTAACAGATAATTTTCAGTTTTTTATGATTCTTTCCTCTCCTCCTCCATTAGAAAAACATCCCTAAGAAAAGATAATTCTAATATAAGAAGGAATTATGAACCAACATTGCTAATTAAAAATATCACTCATTGTAAATTTATTGTACATATTTTTATCTAAAGAATTAAAGAATTAAAATGCCTGGGGTCAAAGGTATGCAAGATACCCTCTGAATACCATTTACATTTAATAATAATTATTTATTAAAGTAATTTAGGACAACTCCATAATATACAATTTATTCTTTTTTCTCCCCCAAACCCAATAAATAAAACAGGGCAATCATAATTGCAATAATGGTTTCTAGATGGCTCACAAATTGAAATCTTTATCAGTTTTGATACGAAAATCCACTGCTTTCAACCAGAATAGTGCAATGCATAACATTTTAACTTCTACTTGGATGAAGTTTACTGACACAGATTTCATCAATGACAAATCAACAAGCCGACTATTGTATCTTTCAGGAGCAAATGGGCAATGGGAAAGATGGATGGCCATGTGGAAGTGTATAATTATGTATTCCAGCTATGCTAGACTTTAATAAATAAGCCCTTAAATGTCATTCAGAGAAAGGTGGATCAATTGCTTGGCCACTTGTTCACCTGATTTATCATATTTTATAGGGGCATATTGAAGATTTTGTTGATGCAACAGTATTGTATTTATGATGGAATTTAAGCCAGTTAGTCTTCAAGGGACTCAAAGGGTAAACTGAGCGTCTGAGACTCTTGTCATGATGGACAGTGATTATGCCAAGATACCTTCTAGCTGTTCTAAATATATTTATGAATTTGCCTTCAAATGCCATTGGAGGGGTGTTTGTCTTTCATGTCCACAATTTAAGCTCTGCAAGTTAAAAAAATGAAATAAGGACTTTATAAATACCCGTTATTCATTGAAAGACTGAAATGGGGGTGCCTGTGTGGCTCAGTCTGTTTGTGCTTACCTTTGGCTCAGGTCATGATCCTAGGGTCCTGGGATTGAGCCCCACATCAGGCTCCCTGCTCAGTGGGGAGTCTGCCTCTCTCTCTCTCTCTCTCCCCCGGCTTGTGTCCTTTCTCTCTCTCTCTCTCAAAGAAATAAATAAAATTTTAAAGGAGAAAAGAAAGAAAGATCAAAATGCATATAGTCTTCTCATGGTTAAGTCATTGTGATGGTTTCATTCGGATTGCTTTAACCCAAATACTTTGGAAAGATGTTTGACCTCCCCATATTTATTCCTCAGCCTGGTGACATTCTTATGTGTGAATGAACTTCATAGTTGATGGGCTTCATGGAAATGAAAGTGTTCACAGAGGAAAATGCCAAGCTAACGTTTTGATAGGAACTTTTAAAAACAAAAAAGTGGTAGGCTGACAATTGTAGTAGAAGATCATGTCTTTTCAAGAATCCTTACAGGGCTCTTTGTTCAGCTCCTTCCTGTCCGAGGACATTGTGGGGGATGGTATATTAGTCAGCCATACCTGATGCTTCTCTAACATTTGTTATTTCAAAATTTTGAACATGTGATTCATCAGCAATACCTGATATTTATCTAATGTTTACGAATTACAAAGCATGTTTCAGAAAATGATTTTCACTTTTGAGTCTCCATATAACTCTGTGAATCATGTATTATTAATCCTATTTTACAGATGGGAAAACATGGCCAAGAAAACAGTG
Source organism: Lontra canadensis (assembly GCF_010015895.1). NCBI lineage: Eukaryota > Metazoa > Chordata > Mammalia > Carnivora > Mustelidae > Lontra > Lontra canadensis. Next base: position 1,306,097 of record NW_022631014.1, read on the forward strand.
ACTATACCTTTAACTTAATTAAGTTTACTGACTCCAAACTTTCCTGACACCATTAGCCTGACTGATAAAATATTTTCCTTTCACAGATACTTCTCTATTTCTTATTTAGGAGTTGAAAGCAGGGCTCTGTCGGCAAACTTTCTATAAAGGGCTAGAAAGTAAATATTACAGGCATTGTAGGCCATAAGGTCACAGCTCTGTTACAACCACCCACTTTTACCATTATAGTGTGAAAGCAGCCATAGTCCATTTTTAAAATGAATAGGCATGTCTGTATTCTGATAACACTTTATTTGCAAAACCAGGCTGGACAAGATTTGGCCCACGGGCTGTAGTTTGCTGATACCTGCTACAGAGTAATGAATCTTACAGAGAAAGAGATTATGTATGTAACCCAGGCGTGTTTTAGTATTCCAACTCCTCATATGCCTCACTTGCATTTTCGTATTTATTTCACAGAATGATTACATTGCACACCATGTCATGAGCATCCCTGTCCCATTTAAACATTTCTTCTATTTCCCTACAGCAGCTGTTCTCCTGTCTCCTTTCTCTCTCTCCCTCTCTCTCTCTTTTTTTTTTAAGTCGGCTCCATGCTGGGCATGGGGCTTGAACTCAGATGCTGAGCCAAGAACAAGAGTCGGACGCTTAACAGCCTGAGCCACCCGGGTGCCCTGCAGACCTTTCTTTCTGAAGTCGCTCTTGTCTTCTTCTGCTGTTCAAGGTCCTCCACCTTCTTACACCTTCCTGTGGGTCTTTCTGATTTGTTCCTTGGTGTGGTTAACTCTCTGTCAGCTTCCTCCTTTGCATCCCCACCCATCATTTACTCTCAGTACAAAGAGGGGATCTGGGAATTTACTCTCTTTTGCAAGCAGAAGGATGATTATTAATATCATTGTTTTCCCGCTAAATATACATAGAGTGCTGACCCTAGCGCTTGGCACGTAGTAAATGTTCAGAAAATAACAATCATTTTTGCATTAAGTACCTGAGTTTTGGAGACTGTAAAGTACTGTGAAAATGCAAGCTACTGGCTACTGGTATGGCAATGAGGACTACAGGAGCCTTGACGCAACCCAGAGAGCTCAGAGGTCTTGGGTTTAGGACTTAACTGAACTGATGGCTGACAGGTCCCTCAGCGGGTTCTGTGAATAACCTATACTTCTAGACTGTGCTAGAAGTCTATCTTTTCTGTGCCTTCCTCACAGAAAAGATTGGCTTGTTTTGTGTTAATCCAAGCACTAAAGCATTTTTTGAAGAAAAAAAATCTTCAGCTTGACAGCAGATCGTATTCAATAGGACCTGCTTCACAGAGTTCCATGTTTGCATTCACAATGAATAAAGAGCGTCAAACATATTTTCAGCCAGACAGTCATTTTGCAGAACAAGATTTCGTGGATGGCACTAAAAAATCCTGATGTTAAAATTTCATCCTAATTTTTATAGAGCTATCTTATGATAACATTATCACAATATTTTAAAAGAAAATTGTCATGTGCAATGAATTCCACAATGGAAGTCACTTTCGCACCTTTTTCAATCATTTCAAAGCATTCCCCCATCCCTGCACTCATTCACTCAAGCAAACATTTTTCAACTGCTTGGTATATATCAGGTGCCATGTAGTAAAACCCAGTTTGCTTTCTTAAGAAGTGCAATCCAGTGGGAGAAGCATTCATGTTATAAAACAGTCTTCAGTGAAGGTATTCATAAGAGGACTTTACAAGATAGAGAACTGCAACTAGATGAGTGCTGGATATTCAAGGGGGCTTCCATGTCTGAAAACAATTTTGAGGTGGTTTATGGAGCACAATATGGTAAAAAATTAAGTAATGAGGAAACTGAGACTAAGGAAAAATTGGACAAGGAAAGTCCATTGAACTAAATGGAAGGATAGTGAAAAAACGGCATGCCATAAATTATGCACTAATTAGAGATGAAATGTAAATTTGGCTCTGAGCTTCCTACCAACCGAAGCAAAGAGGAAAATATGATCCTTTCCATGGTCAAAGTATCTGTAAGACAAAAGCAGATGAGCTATGCCTGGAGAAATGTATCTTGTGGGTTCTCCTAACTGACACCTAACTCCTCATTGTCCCTACATAAACCAAATAATCTCATGTGAGATTACTTCTTAAATCTTCCTTCAAATAAGCCATTAGGCTAATGTCAAAGCAGAAGTCAGCATGTGATATCATGCCAGAACAATATCTCCTGATTAATCATCTTCTGCTTAGGAATTCTCCATGTCTCTTATTTCTCTCAGCTGAGCTTTTGTGAGTGAATGGTATCTGAAGATGTGCATTTATCCTAAGTGAATCTGAAATAAACCGCTTTATTTTTTTTAAGACTTTTTATTTATTTATTTGAGAGACAGAGAGAGTGTACAAGTAGGGGGGAGGTACAGAGGGAGAGGCAGACTTCCAGCAGGGAGCCCAACAGACACAGGTCTCCATTCCAGGACTCTGGGATCATGACCTGAGCCAAAGACAGACACTTAACCAACTGAGCCACCCAGGCACCCCAGAAACACTAGTTTTAAACAAAGTAAAATTTCAGTAATGGATAATCCTGGGTGGAAATATTATAGGCAACATTTATTATCTTCTTTATATATTTCTATGACTCAAATCTTCTCTGATTATGAAGCCATCCCAGATGGATACTCTGGGTCTAGAGCAGAACCTGATCCTCAGGGCTCTCTGATGCTTAACTACCATATGGAGTTGACCAGACGCCCTGGGGAGCTCTAGTACTTAGGGTTGTCTGTGGCAAGAAGATTGCTCATACCTGAAAGTACATTATTTCTTTTTGCAGGATCAGATGAGGCCAGCCTGCCATAGTGGGAGGGACACGCTGATTCTGGGTCACTCAAATTGCTTATAGAGTCAGGGGACCCATGTACCCGAGAGGTGGTTCTGCTTTGGCCAGAACACAAGGCACTACTCTGCTACAATTTTATATCATACTTCTCACATTCCCATCCTCTAGGTCCTTCCTTCAGCTCTTGTGTTGGCATAATGTGTTGATTTATGGCATAACCCGAGAGTCCCAGAGAGTATCAGTTCTGATGTCAGAGAGGTGGTGAGGATTCGTAGTAGCAAGATCACAGAAAGACAGTGAGGACCTCCTTCTTGCTGGGTACTGTCCCAAACAGTAAGGGCCTTGATTGGAACATCATTTCACACAAGAACATTAACAAGGGCCATGCTCCGAGTCAAGACTTATTTATAAACTCTTAGTTAATTTCTCAATGTTATATTCAGAAGCTGAAATTCCCACAATTGCTGACATGAATGGAAAAGTTGCAGCATATGGCAAGAGTGATGAATCTTAGGAAGCTTAAATTTTTGCTTTTTCTCAGAGGCTCCGCAGCTGACAAATCTCGAGTTCTTTCATTCATTCTTGCCAGTTGGGGATTGGCTTGGCTCAGCTCATCTCTTGTGAAGGTTTGGACTGTGGTCTTGGAAATGCCAGCAGCCCTTGGGGCTTTGAGTGGGCACTGTGTGCGTTTGGTGGGGGCTGGAGGGGAGGGGTGGCACATCCTGGAAAATGTGCTAATGCCTGGAGGTCCAGTTTTTATTTCTGACCTATGTTTGGCATCTGAGTACTGCTGTACTAATTCAAGGCTCCTGATCCTGGGCTTTACTGTTATCTGGTATTTCCTTGACTTTGGTTCCTTGCCATTCCCAGAAGGAGAAATGTAGTCAAGGAACAATTCCACATCAGAAGAGTTAAGGATGGCTTCATGAAAATGCTGAGTGCATGCTTTTGTGATTAGACACATCAGGAAACTCGCAAGTTTATAACTACTTATGAAACCTTAATTCACTCACACATTCATTCATTCATTCACTAAACACTTATTAAATCCTGTTCACTTTCCTGCCACAGTGATAGGGGCTAGAAAGAGAAACAAGCCCTTTTTTTTTTTTTTTCCTTTGTAGGGCTTTCAAAATAATGGGAGAGCAAAGTTACAAGGCAATCAGAGAAACATAAATTAGGGGTATGTATCATAAGTTCTGTGGGAAATATAAAGGGGGATGAAGCAATTTGTTTTCTTTGGAAGGGAGCAGGAGGAACTGGGTAAGTCTTCCTGGGGCAGGTGCTCTCTGAGCTGGGGCTTGAAGGAGGAGTAAGGGGGTGGCCATGGAATTTGAGCCCTGCGGCTAGTTCTGGCCAGTGGGATTTGAATGGAAGTGACAAGCTTCCAGGAAAAGAGAGGTGAAAGGCTGTGTGCCTCACTCATTTCTCTCTTCTCCTTTGGCACAGTCTGTGGAAGTTGTATACCAAAACTGTAGAGCCTCAAGATGGAATCCTTGGGTCACTACCTGGAAGAGAGCCACTCAGGAAAGACACCTAAGCCATATTGATCTTTGCATGGGTGAAAAGAAAACCTCTGTTGTGGTAAGTTATTGAAACTTAGGGTTACTTGTTTCAACAGCTGAGCCGATCCTACTATGGTTGATTGAAGGAGTTTTCCAAGCATATATGGTGACATTTCTGAATAAGAAAAGGACTGGTGAAAATTCATGGAGGCTTTTCCTGAAGGCAAGGGAGCTGGTCTCTTTTCCTATCAACTCCTTTCCATCCTTCTTCTCCTGGAAGAAGTACAACTCTCCACTTCCAGACTACATAGGCACACGCTGAACATGCTTCTGTGGAAGCAGCAAGCTCACAGGCAGAGTTGTAGGTTCTTTTTGTAGAAAGTGGAAGGAATATGTGGGAACAGTGAATGCCGAAGGAATTGGGTGAGACCCCAAGCGCATATTCTAGGCAGTGGTTGGAGGTAGCAAAGCCTGGTGGCCTCTCTTTTGGTAGTCCCTGCAGTGATCTGTCCCGCTCATTTATGGTTGACTTTAGAATATGGGGCACTTGATCTCTTTTTGTCCTCTCCTCTGTGGTCTGTTATCAGTTCTGAGCGGCAGGAAGTTTCACTCAATATTCCATTACACTGCAAGATTTTTGTGCAAGACATTGGGGTCCAGAGAATCTGTGCCTTGTCTCCCAAATAATTGGATGTCAGAGCCAGGAGTAAAACACTGATTTCCTAAATCCAAATTCAGTATTTTTAGTTTCTCATTATTTGGTTGACATTTGTTTTATTGTTATTGTTTGCTTTTTTCTCTTTTGTCCTCCTTTATAACATCCCAGTGGCCAGGTCAGTTCATTTCTTTAAAGAGAATGAAGGAAACGCAGCACAGTGATTGCATTCTTGAGGTAAGAGGCAGACTGCTTTGGTTGAATCCTTGTGTCCTTCTATACCTCCCACCCCCTTGCAACTTACCAACCGTGTGACCTTTGTCAAGTGACTCACTCTCTCCCAAGCCTTAGCTTTCTGGCCTGAAAATGGGATAATCATAGCAGCTGCGAAGAAAAAACGAGAGAGCACAAGATGGGGCAGATAACACCCTTAGCATGGTGTCCCACGTACAGCAAATACTCAGGGAGTGTTAGCTATTAGTATAGATTCTGTTTTCAGGATAAGCCTCAGCAACAATGTAAGGAAACATAAGGAAAGCAAAACATATCTCTGTCAGATTTTATTTTTATTTATGATTCCTTCTTGTTGTAAGTCCATCCTCCCTTCCCCAGGGACACACACCCTGATTTTGTCCACTGAGAGCCCTTTATCTCCTAACTTTCACCGGGTCAATCCTTCTGGCATCCAGGCTTCTTTTTCCCATGAAATGTGCTTCTTCTCAAATGATCTGAAAATTTTTTTTTTTTTTTCTAGTGGGGTGGGTAAATAAATTAGTTTCGGACAATCTTGGGTGCATTGATAGTGAGGTGTTTTGGAAGCAACACTCTTTACCTACCCGTATCTTCCCACTTTATATAATAAATCACGAAGGGGATTGATTGGTAAGAATTTGCATCAGGACAAGTGGACTGTGGGCCTAAACCCTCACATCACTTTCTGGCTCACTTGGGGGTCTTCGATAAAGATGAAAGCAGACACACGGTAATGCCTACAACCAGAAGCAGCACCAGGACAACTTTGCCTCAGACAGGATGAGAAATAGTTGCATTCGTCCCAGTCAAATCTGGGCTGGTCAGTATGAAACTTTACAGACATTTTAGGAAAGTTGAGGTCACTTAGCTTTAGCTTCTGATATACAAATCGCATTGCCTGAGCAGAGATAAATATATTTTGGCAATTATAAAGGTTCTACATCAGGGTACAGATGAAGATGTAACTCTAGTGATTTGTGATTCCATCACCAGCCCCTCAAGCTGTTTCTAGCCTCTTTATTTACAGCTTTCCCGAGCTGTATATCTTACAAATACAAAACGAATGAAGTAGTGCAAATGAAAAACCAGCTTTCCTTATGGCCTATTTACATCTCCTTGCTTGTCACTGGGGTAAATAAAGACCCAGACTCCCGAGCCGTGGGGGGCTGGACTACTCCTTGTACCTGCAATGTGGAGAACATATATTGGTGGGCAGAGAAGGCTGGAGAGGTTGAGAGAGACGTTTGTGACCTTTTAGCATCCAAAGTGAGCAAAATTCTGCGGGTTAGGGGTCATTATCTTTGATTTCATAGTCTAAGAGAATTTGATATTTCCCATGGATATCTTCTGAGGCTTTCATGAGTGCTTATAATGTAAGATGACAAAGGGGTAGATGGACTTATTGGTCCCAAATCTTTGCCTTCTCTAGATTCATACCATTTCCATGGCTTTGTCCTGAGTGAAGTACATTTCCCAACCCCTTGAATTTGGGCTTGGCCATGTGACTTTGCTTTGACTAAAGGCATAAAGAATGACAAAGTATCAGTTCTGAGCCTAGGCCTGAAAGGGCTGTGTACATTTTCATTTGCTTTCATATGCCTATCCCAACATGACCTGGATATCTTACTCATTGGTCTAAGGACAAAGAAAGACATATAAGGCAGAGCAGACCTGCTTAGATGAAATTCATAAAGTTTACTGAGCATGGGACAAGGGTCCAGAAATATAAAGCAGATCCTGAAGACGATCTTATCTTAACCCTAAATCTCAGTAACATCATGACAGAGGTTTTCTCATCCATGCAAAGACCACAGTGGGTTGGGCATCTTTCCTGGGTGGCTCTCTTTCACTCAGTGACCCAAGGATTCCTTCTTGAGGCTCCACAATTTCAGCACAGAACTTCCACAGACTCTGCCAAAGGGGAAAAGAGAAATAGATAAGGCACGCTGCAGTTCAACTCTCTTTGCCTGGAGGCTTGTCACTTGCATTCAAAACCCATTGGCCAGAACTAGTCACATGGCTCCAACCCAACCACAGAAGGGGGTGGGGAGGGTCAGGGAGTGCATGCATATTTTGGGAGCACTTATTGCCTCTGTCATAATGTTACTCCTCTTTCAAGCTTCAGCTCAAAGAGCACCATGTCCATGAAGCAGCACTTCCTGTCCTTTTCCAAGAAGAAATTGCTTCATCCTCCTTTATATCCACAGTATTTTGATATACATGTTGATAGCCAAAACCAAGGCTCAAGTGGTTTAAATTAGAACCTCATTAAATTTTAAAATGACTACATTGGTCTTCGTAGTAGACACGTATTACTTCTGCCTGGTTGACATCAATTTCCCCCTGCCCCCTTTCTCCTAGAGAACATCCCTCCTCTATCATCAGTCCATGGATTTGGGAAGGGCTGACTCACCTCTCTGTCCAGGGGCACATGGGGCCACTCAGCATATCCCATTCCCTGGACACTGTGCTGGGTACAGGGAGGAGCAGGTGACTCAAATTGGTCTGATGAGACTTAGTGCCAGGACTTTTGTTTTGGGTAAAAAGAAGGTCCTTTTTCACTTGGGTTAACAGCTGTAGTAATAATGGAGGTGGTCTGAAGTTCCTAGTGGAGAGGGTCCACTTGAGAATGATGTCAACAGAGAGGAAGGTGGGGCAGAGAGATAGAAAGAGCTAGAACTAGAAATAAAAATGGAGGCAGAGGTAAAGGAGTGGGAAAGAAAAAAAAAGAAAGAGAGAGAAAGCTGTTAATATGATTTGAGCTGTTGGAGATCCTATGGTTAATTGGGCCAGAAACATTTCTCAAACTTTGCAATGAAGTAATTAAATTTATTAATTTTTTTATTTTGTTTTATCTTATCTTTGCTTAAACCTGGGTGAGTAGGATTTTTTCTCACACGTAACCAAAAGATTTCTGGACTTGCAGATAGTTGAAATTGTAAGTATAACATCCTTAAATGCCAGAATCTGTGGGTAAGATTGGCAGCAGAAGACATTTCCTCCATGATCAGCAGAGAAATGGGTTCTAATGACCATCCTGAGACATTGTACTTCACACTGGATCGAATATAGAAAAACTCTCATCTTGCTTCCCTGTTCCATCTTTTCTTTTGCTGCTTCCCTCCACTTACCTTCTTGATTATTTTGTTAGTCTTTGGTATGTTCTCTACCTCTCAAGTCCTCTAGGTCTAGAGGGCTTAACCCTGCACTCCTGTAAAAAAAATTCATGTCCAGTTACCATCAGCCACTGAGTCTTGGGTTTGTTCTTATTTGTTGTTAAGTTCAGGAAAGTCTTGAACTTTCTTCACTTACTCTTGCTTGGACTCACCAGAGACACAGAAAATGTGATGGTGACACCAGGATGCACTGAGGATTGACTCATCCTGCAGCATCTTCCATGGGTGGGTTACTTAGGCTGAGGAATGACATACCAGCATGGTGCAAACATGCTTGCTGAGCCGGGCCATCAGGATGCCTTCCCATAACCTCTGCAGCCTTGCTCCTTCCCCGAATGGATGATGACCCAGCATCCTGCTTATGCAAAAGTAGGGCCTTTTCTTCTTTTTCTTCATTTTTTTCTGGTCTTCTCCCTGTCTCTCCTTATGCATAGTCTTTCATCTTTCTGAAATACTTCACAAAGTAGTGAAAGTTCTTTTGCTCTTTCTAAAGCTGTTTCCCCATATTTGAATAGGGTCAGTAATGTTTACTTAACTAGAATTGTGATGGTGAATATGAGATTAGCTATGTAGAGTGAGTCATCCAAAGTCCTGTGCCTCATAGATGCTAACATACATTAGTCCTCTAACCTTACTGGTGTACTTGCCTTCTTTTATCTTTCTTCCTCCATTGTGATGGTAAAATATAATCCAAGCATATTTTGTGTCTTTAAAGAAGCCCGAGGGCTACGTGCCTTGATCATCTGTTTTCTTCCTTTAGTTGAATTCAGCCTTTTATTTTTAATGACTTGCTATCTCCTGCATGGAATTTTATTGGAGATCATGGCATTCCTCCATAGCTGTGCTGCTTCTGCCACAGAAAAGGAAAATAATGAGAATCTAATTTTGGCCAATGCCCGAAGCAATATTTCTTTCCTGGGCTACCTTCAACCACCAGTCTTATGTTCACGGCTAGTCTTCTGTTCTACAGAACACTAGTCCCATGGTTTATTTATGGGTACCAGGATATCCAAAAAGAGTTCCACAACTGAGTAACTTTGTGAGTTACTTGGTGTAAATCAAGTGTATCAATCTTCTGCAAGACTTCTCAGAGCCTTTGTTTGCCAACATATATCGTGACTCTTCAAGGGATGTGGGGGAGGCATAACTTGCAGTGTTTCTCAAACCCACTTAACCTTGGAACCTACTATTAGTTGAGCCTGTCATGAAACAAGTATTCCAGAGAACATACTTGGAGAAATGCTGACTTAGTGTTTTAATTAGATATCTCTAATGATGTCTTCTTTGTTCCAGCAATGTTAGATTTTTCTGTACTCTTCCTCAGTTGTCTTGTCTCTTTTGTGCTTGCTCCTTTATCTTTGTTTAGTTCCTGCTGGGTAAATACACCCATAGGTTGAATGATAGAACACAGCGATTAGTAGACCAAAGAAAAGAGTGAATAGTCATACCACTGTGTGGTGATAAATGTTTGCAATATGTTGAATTCACCTTTACTTCTTTTAACTGACAAAGTGAATGGGGGAAGGTAATGTTGCCTCCATTCTTCTCCAGGACTTTCCTTCTGATTGGAACATGGGAGGCTTAGTGGGATCTTAAATATAAAGAACATCTTTTGGGGGAAATGATCCAATTTTTCATTGTAAGAGCACACATCAAAACATATTAGCCTGCAGTCATTTGATTTTTATGGCTTATCTGTTTCTAATTTGCTGGCAAAAACTGGGGTGGATAATGGAGACCAGACCAAATGATAGAATTTTCATGTACACAGTCACCAATATATTGATTCAAGAAATAATAATTTACTCATTTATGCCTTTCTTCTCTCTAAAGTATAACACATCATTAATTAATTAATTCATGTTAGCAAAGCCTCTCTCCCCACCCTTTTTCTGGGGGTCTCCTTTCATTGTAATCCAGATAAAGCTTTTATGAAATGGAATCAGCACACCTCACACCTTGTAGCTAATTTTTAAAATACAGCCCCCTCTGGATTAGTATATATTTGAATTGAATTAGGAGGTTGGAATTAGTGCCCCTGCTTTCCTATTTCTCTTTCTTTCTTTGGTCTTTGAAACTTTCTCTTTCTAATGAAAAGAATATGATTTTTATAAACCCTCCTTTTCTGAATTTTATTTATTCCAATACGGGTGAACATAACCTACTTATTGTTTTCTTTGTCTTCATTTGTAAAATGTTATTACCTTTGTGATACGTATATGACCTTGGGCAATGTGCAAATAACGTACATCCTTCCTTTGATTGCTTTTATCTTTTTACATAGGATTTAATTTTGGAATTCTCCATTTATGATATTGATTTGTTATTAGCCATTTAGGGCAATAAAGTAAAAGAATTTAAAAGCTCATTTTTATTGGGCATTAAATAAGAAGCCTATAGAATTTCCCTTTTATGGAATATACATTTTTATAATACTTGGGCCCTTCCTATTACATTTATATTGATAAATAAATTGAGGAGATGTTTATCAGAAATGACTTTAAGAGTAAAAGAAATATATGTTTTGCACACACACACACACACACACACATACACACACATATATCTATGCATCTCCCTTAGAAATTCTGATTTAGTAGTTCTGGGGTGTGACCCCAGCATCTATATTTTTAAAGTCCCCCTGAGTTTTGTATCACAACCCCAACTGAGAAACACTCGTGTAGAATGTTCTGTTTGGAAATGAGGTTGACTCTTGTGTGATACAGAGGTTAGAGATGCTTATGTCAGCCTCACACAGTCAAAAACCCACATATAATTTGATTCACCCAGAAATCAATTACTGATAGCCTATTATTGACTGACTACCTATTGATAACATAGTCAACTCACACTTATTTTATATGTTGCATGTATCATGTACTATAGTCTTACAATAAAGTAAGCTAGAGAACAGAAGGTGTTCTTGAGAAACTCATAAGGAAGAGAAAATCCATTTATAGTCCTGTACTACAAAGCAATCTGTGTGTAAGGGGACCCGCACAGTTCAAACAGACCATGATTTCTTGTTAGAAGCCAGCTTCATCCACGGCTGACAGGATGGAGGCGTAGAATGATGAAAGAATTTCTGTGGAAACCACACAGCAGACCCTTGAGGGGCCAGCCATGGGCAGGGATTCTTTCCTTTTAGGTTCTCTTACAACCCAAGGAAGTGAGCAATGGACAACAGAGGCTGCGGCCCTAGTATTATTAACTGAGCTACAGAGGAGAGAAGCTTAACACTTTGCCACCCAGTATGCCTCTTCTATGCTTCTCTAGGAAAAAAATATGTCCAAATCGGCTGCAGCAGAGATCATGCGTAGAGCTACATTTAGCAATCCGGTGGGTATCCTTACTTTTTTTTCTAATTGAGTATAATTTTCCATTTGTTTTGGCTTAAATAGGCCAGTCGAGCTAAACAGAATGCTTGGGAATTAATAGCTACAACTTGTCCAAATTTCCTCTCCACTCTCTTCCTGTCACCAATTCACACTTGCGTCATTTTCACTTTAGTGTGAAAACACCATGAGAAGGAGTGAGTAACAAAGGCAGTGCATTTCAGAGGTTAGAATTCTGACTAAATTGGATCAGTTCTGCACATTCTTTGCCTATAAATACAGGATGTAAAAGTCAACAGGGATTTCTATTGTGAGGGTCCCTTTTTCACAGTAGTTGCCAAATGCAGTCTTGAGGGATGGAACTCTATAATGGTGTGTGTAGGGGTGGCGTAAAGGTGTCCTTTCTGGTGGTGAAATGAAGCTTTTTAAGCAAGAACGAGCAATAGTTTTTTCCCATAACTTTCATACCTTGTCATGCTGAACAATTACCCTTAACCACATGTGGCTAAGAAAAGCATGCTTCAGTGGGATTTAAGCATGACATCCCCTCCTTCATTTCCACAATGAGAAGCAGATGCCCATATTCTCTAGGTAATATTCAGGCCTTAATAACATTGCCATGCATTGGGTCCATTAATTGATGCTGACAGTAGTAATAATAATAGTAATAATCATAGTAAACTTTTATTGAGTGTTTACCATGTGTCAACCACTAATGTTTTATGTGTGTTACTTTATGTGATCCTCACAGAGTCCTATGCAGAAGGGTACTGAGTGTTTTGTTTGTTTTTTTAATTTGCTTAGGCCACCCAGATTCTCTCTTCCTTCCTGTTGATAATAGTACCCAGCTTTTCATCCTCATCCTCCCCCAAGTTTATCCCCTATCTCTGGTGGGAAACACATCCCACACCTATCTCCAGGATGAGCCCCGATAGACTTAACCCAATCAGCAAATCCAATTTCCTGTGGCCACAGTGATGAGTTCAGGGATGATTGTGTGACCTAGTTTGGACCCAATAAGATCACAGGATAAATTTTCAGGGGGATCCTGGGTCTTCTGTGAGAATTCCTGGACATTCTCTTTGTGTTAAATATGAATGTGGATGCATGGAAGCTGCCAAGGGAAAGTCAGCCTTGGGTAAAAGTAGCACCAAGGAAGTTGGTAAAGAAAGACAGAAAGAAATTAGAGCTCTGCTGATTTCACTGTGCAGCTAGATTTAGCCTCAATTAAAGCCTACTCTACTTTTAGATTTTTCAGCCAATAACTCTCTTTCATCATTTAAGTTGAATTAAATTATGATGCAAACTGGATTTGACAGCCTCTGCTTTAAGTATGTGACTATCTATATAAAGGGAAACTGAATGTAGTTATTCCAAGACCTACTGAACAAACATGAAAAACAAGGTCCAGAAAGTGGGTAGGCAATTTCTCCTAGATAAGACATGTGAAGACTTAGAAACCCAGGTACTAGTTGGAACAAAGATCATTTCAAAAGCTTTGATAGCCCCTTACAATAGTGTAATTTTTATTTTCTTCTTGTTTTTCCTCTCTTCTTTCCTCCCTTCCCTGCCTCTCCCCTCCCCTCTCCCTTCTCCTCTTCTCACTTCTCACTTACAATAGGAGAGAAAAAAACAAAGAGACTTAGAATTACATATAGGCTCCTTCCCTCAATAACCTGATCATATATTCTTTAAAAAGATTAATTTATTTATTAGATTATTATTAGATTTATTATTTATTAGAGAGAGAGCATGTACATAGGTCGGGATGGGGGTTGTGCATCAGTGCAGTGGAAGAGAGAGAGAGAGAATCTCAAGCAGACTCCTCACCAAGCAAGGAGCCCGTTTGATCCCAAGACCCTGAGATCACAACGTTGAGATCATGATCTGCGGTGAAACCGAGTGGAACGCTTAACCAGCTGAACCTCCCAGACACCCCAACTTTTTAGTAGTCAGTTAGAATTTGGTCTTGCAAGAGAAACCAAAGTCTATGTGGAAGGCCATTGCAAGGACTTTTCAAGCAAACCTTCCCTAAAATCCTGATGCTCTCAGAGCCATTAAAAAACCACAAGCAGTGTTTTTCAGATTTCATCCCACAACTTCCGAATTAAGCTCTTAGAACAAGGGGGACCTGTATCTAGTTCCCTCTGCTTTCCAGCCACCCCTGATCACGGTGACTTTAATGTAGCTCATCTAGGCACCGTACTTTGTGAAAAAACTGTCCTAGGAGAGATCCCAGAATTGGAGACCAACAGATATTAATTGCTATTTAGATAGCTAATTATGCTTAGGAGTGATCTTCAAATAGCGTTTTGAATTTTATATCATTTTAGTTATAGCAATCAATGATAAGTAATTGTTTAAATTGTTTAAATTCATTGCTATGTAAATGGTTCCATTTTTTAAAAAGGGAAGCATAAGAAGGAGAAAGTCTCTTCAGTGACTCAGTGAACTACACCATGAGCTGCCTGAATGCTCAATCAGGAAGCTGTGGCTTGAGCCTTTGGGAGCAGTTTCCCTGGATTGAAGAGAGATTAGTGCCTAAAAGGAAAGACTTTTTAGAGTGTTAATCTTACCAAATCTTCTCAAGGCGATGGTAAACCTTGAAGTCTTCGCTAAGCTATTGTACACCAAAAAGATTCTCATTTTCTCTCAAAAGAGAGAAGAGGAGAGGCTCCCTTAGTCGTTTCAGACTGACTACAATAGATTTCTCATAAAATTCTGTGCACATTGCCGGAGTGTTAGTTATTCCATCACTAAGAGTGAGCATAAGTAATAACACTGATGTAAATAATCATCCTGTAAACTCTTTATTGCTAAGGAGTTCAACATGAGGTCATGCGTTTTGAACATCTGGTTGAATGACTGAATTGTGAATTATCAAGGTCTTGTGAAGAAGGGCGAGAGCTTCCTGCTATCTTTAGGATTCCTGCCTCTTTGTGAAAACATCCAAAATAGTTGGTTTGGATAAATAGGAAATTGAACCTCCAGTGCTGAAGGTGATCAGAAAACTATTTTCTTCAGCCTTGTTTAGGGAAGGAAATGATGAAAAGGACTCTCTTAACTGTCTGGCTACTTGGAAATTAGTGGTTGGTTGGTTGGTTGCAAAATGGACCCTGATTCCTCCCATCCCAATATGCATACCCTTTGCAATGTAACTTCCCACTCTTCCTATCAAGAGCTAGATTTTATCTATCTCTTGACTCTGGTCCTGGCCACATGACTTGTTCTCAGCAATGGGACAGTAGCAACTCTGATACCACGGAAAGACTTAAAAAGTGTTTACACATTAGACTTTGCCCTTTCTTGCTACCCTGGGGGACCCTGTAATCATCACTGTGTAAAGAAGGCAGGGCTAGAGAGATACCTCGGTTGATAGCCAGCACCACCTGACAGCCCTCCCCACCTCCAGACGTGGCAGTGAGGCCATTCTACCTATCCAGCTCTAGTCAGCTCTCAGCCTTGTGAGCAGTAATAACATGGTTCTTGTGTTAACCCCTAAGTTTCAGAGTGGTTTGTTATGCAGTGAAAGCTAACCCATATACAGTGTTATGGTCCGAATGTTTGTGTCCCACTTGAAACTCATATATTGAAATCCTAACCAAAGTGGTGGAATTAGGATGGGGAGTTGGGGAAGTTGTTCAGTCACGAGAGTGGAGCTCTTCTGTGTGGGATGAGTGATCTTATAAAAGAGATCCCACAGATCTCCCTAGTCCCTTCTACCATATGAGCACCCAGTGAGGAATCTGAAGGCCCTGAAGAGACCCTCAGCAAAGCCTGCTAGAAACCAAATCCTGGACTTCCCAACCTCCAGAACTGTGAGAAACACATTTCTGATGTTTATAAGCTGCTTAGTCTGTGGAATTTTGTGATGGCAGCCCCATGGACAATGGCACAGAGCATACCTCTTGAAAAGCACTTAGTACTTTGATTTTGGGGACAGTGTCTGTTTCTTCCCTTAGGCAAAATTCTTTGGGGGTGAAGAAGAGTTTCTTGTTCATCATAGCAGACACACGATACATTCTTGTCAGTTTCTTTGGCTTTGCATGTCTGTTGGACCCCAAATCGCTGGGTCTGTCCAGGCCGCTGCCATTAACACAGACTATGTGGGTCCACATAGGTCCATGTGGTGCGGAGTCTGTGGCCCGCAGCTGCCGGCTCAGGCTCCCCCCCCCACTGTCCCCACTTCCACGTTGCAAAGGAGTGCCACATACAGGATCGGGGCTCGGGAGCAGGTGCTGAAAGGGCCAGATGATGCAACCCAGGAGTGCAGCTGTCTGTGGAGCAGACTGAACCATCTCCATCTCTGGATGGAGACAGGACGGCAGTGAGCAGACAAATTCCATTTCTTTCCTTCTTCTGATGTGCTAACTGAGAGTGGTTTCTCTACTAACCCAGTCCGATCCCAGTATGTCCCTTATCTGCTGGGCACCCAGCCGAGTCTCTCTCAAGGCTTGTCTTGAAGCTGTGGTCCACATAGTAAGGTATCATCATCTGGGGTTGCTTCCAGGGCCCTGGACGTCATGTCCCCTTTCCTCATCCCTCGAACCCTGGGATTGTACCTTCCAAATCAAGCACCGGCGCTCAAACTTGGGCTGTGTGTGTCTGGGGATGCAGATGGAGATGTTCAACTTGTATTCCTAGCCTGTCAGACATTTTCCGGTGCCCGGGCCATCCCTAGCTGGGCGCTCACTTGTTGTGGTCACCTGAAGGATTTTGTCAGAAACACTGCTAAATATCATGTGAAGTTAGACTCCCAGAGGTCACACTGGGGCAGCAGGAAAGCCTTAGTTAGGATGCTGCTCCTCGATGGCCATCTTGGGCCATACACATGAATTCACCATCGATTAATTTATTTGTTTTGTGTACATGACACACACACATTATTCGAAGATGCAGATAGGAAGAATGTAACACAAAAATCTCCCTTCCACCTTTTCTCCTTCCCCCATCCTATTTCCCAGGGGAGAATCCCTTTATCAATTTTTTTGTGTGTCCTTACTAAAGTGTGCTATGCAAACACATAGGTAGAATACATCTTTTTTTTTAATATTCATCATTATTTACATATTGTTCTGGCTCTTTGCTTTTCCGACTTTACCATGTGTCCTGGAGATCGTTGCAAATCATTTCATAAAAGTTACTTGGCCTTTTTAATGGCTATACAGTTTTCCACTGTATAGTCTTAGCCAACTTTATCTAGAGTCTCCTAGTGATGAACATTTCAATTGTTTCCAATTTTCATATTGCAAAAATGCTGCAATATGTTCTACATAACACCTCTGAGGGACTGATAAAGTCTTGGAGGTGGAATCCCTGAGGAAAAGGGATTTGTGTGCCTTTGATATTTCCATATTTTGAAATTGTCAAATTAACATGTTATTTTCTTAATATTTGTTTACATTTTTTGGCTCAAAATGGCCATCAGTATCCTACCTCTCTAAGTGTCTTCTGTTGCATCTAAGAAGGTGGAGGTTTAACGGGCATGTGGGGAAATGTGAGCCAACTCCCCAGACAGAAGAGATAGGGGCAGGGGTTTAGAGAGAAAGGGAGAAACTGATTTGAAGCAAGGAGACAACTGGAGGTGTGCCAAAAGCAACACCCTTTCATCATTGCGGGGAAACAAATTCTAGGAGGCACCGTGAGCATGGCAGTGATCAAAAAGGCAGAGGAGAGGAACAAAATCTGCCTTAGGTAAAGCCAGAACCAGGCAGTGAAGGGACTAATTAGGAGAGTAAAGAGACAAAGGCTCACTCTCACATATGGAGTTGATCTTTAATTACCTTAAATAGGTAAAAGATTCATTACAAATTATGATTTTTCTCCCTGGACATCCTCTTGTAACAATACTGGCTTTCTCCTTCCCCTCCAAGCCTGACATGTCAGAACCGTGGTGGGGGCACATGCAGTGTCTCTTGCAAAGCTCAGGGGACTTCCTTCCTCTATGTGTGGCACTGCCAAGGCAGCCCTTTTCCATTCTTCCGGGGCTCCTTTCAGGCAGGGGGTGCACCTCTCAGTGCAGATGGCCCGGGGATCTCTACCCCAACACGGGGCACAGAGCTGCGGCAGACAGGTCTGCTGTGCCCAGCAGCTGGTCTCCGGGGACAGGATGCTGAAGACTAGGGTGCTGACAGCAACTGCATCCTCAGGATTTCTCTAATCTTGGCCTTGCTGACTACTTCCATGTCCTTTCCACTCATTTACTTCA
Source organism: Lontra canadensis (assembly GCF_010015895.1). Taxonomy (NCBI): domain Eukaryota; kingdom Metazoa; phylum Chordata; class Mammalia; order Carnivora; family Mustelidae; genus Lontra; species Lontra canadensis. The sequence goes on from NW_022631014.1 coordinate 1,324,051, forward strand.
CTCTTGGGTTCAAAGATCTTGCAGTCAGTCCGTTTATCATTTCAGCAGAAGAGTTTCTACAATTGAAGGGCAGATCTCTCTGCTTAAATGAGGGTATAGAAGTGCCCAGGCAGAGGCATTCAGAACACTTTTTGTGAATGTAAACTCCGTAATTCTACCAGAGTTGTCCTTTTGTTGTGTCTCTGATGTTGTATTCTATCTAGAGGGAAGAATGCACAAAAGGTAATGCTGCACAGAAATTATATATTTTAATCAATGAAAAAAGAGTACTGTACCTTGGGACTCCCTGATTCAGATTTGGTTGATCAATGTCCTTTTTACAAGACGAGATAGCATTTTCATTTGTTAAAAACCGTTTCACGTTTTGCCACAATATGTGCATATTCATCACGGCAAACCTTCCCCTATAAGTTAGGCACAGGAATAGAATGTGAGAGGCAGGAAGCATGTGCGGGGTAATCCTGGACCACAGTTGAAGTTGGCATTCTGAAGTGTGTATTACAGTCACTACCTATTTGCATTTCCTGCTTAGAACCCATGTCTCTGTAGGTAACATGATGGCATCAAGCTAGAAGCGCCTAGCACAATTTTGTGTTCTCCATCTTCCAGGTGGAATAAAAAAAATCCTATTAGGTTTTAATACAGTCTGGCTAGTCGTCAGAGTTAGAACCAAGGCTTTTCCATACTTTGCACAGTTTGGTGGTCGAAGTTAAAATCATATCGAAGGAGACTACATGGCCCAGAGAGTTTGGATACATCTAAGAGAAGGAATCAGAAAGTATTTGATGTGCTGTTCACTGTCCAAGTGACTGGCCAAAATGCTTATGCTAAGGTAATGTTTTTCAAATAGACTCTTTCATGGATCAGTGCATGGAAACCAGATAAAGGTTGGAGTTAGGTCTGCTTCTCTGTCTCCCCTGCTCCTTGCCCTTCTGTCTTTCCAGACCTAGAGACCATGGAGCCCAGAGCTGGGCAGAGAAGACAAGGGCTGGGTATTTCTTCATCCTCAACACCTGACAGAGCACCCATGACATAGGGGTGCCCAATACATGTTTGTGAAATGACACAGAGCCTAGTGCTTATAGAAATGTGAACATAAGATGTTTTAGGTGGAAAAGTTTAGAGTCTGTGTATTAAAAGCTTGATCCAAATGTGATCTACGTCTTTTACGTGTATGTTCCTTGGCAGTATGTGGAAGGAATTGTGAGGCTTACTTTGGGAATGTGAAAGGTACTGTAGCTGTTGTGATCCACTTTTAGCCAAATGTAGCTTTTTGAATGCTAGGAGAAAAGGTAGCATCCCCTGATGGACAAGAAGAGACCATGAGGTGACATTAGTATTTGTTTCTTCATCTATCAGGAGAGTTGTTTGACTCACCTACCTGGCTGATGAGTCCTCCAAAAGGTGGCCGCTAAATGGAAAGCACTCTCTTTCCATACAGAGCTATGTGCGTGCGCACACATATCATTCCTCGGTGAAGGCTTCTGGTAGAGTTGTGTACTGCCCCAAAATGCTGGCTCAGATTTTCTTAAAAATAATTCTGAATTTGTTGTCAAGATTTTAAAAATTGGGAGATTTCACATATAAATCCAGGTTTCTTTGTTTCTTTTTGGAAAAAGTAGAAGATACGGCAACACAGTGAACATTCCTCTTAAGCACTGCTTCCCCAAGTGTGGTCCCTGGACCAGCAGCACCTGTACCACCTGGGAAGGTGTTAGAAGCTCTAGGGGGTGGGCCCAGCAGTGCATCAGTGATGCTGATGTGTGTGTGTGCTTGAGAACCTCTCGCTGCTATTGACTCTCCTTGAGTACAGCTTGGTAGTGTGAATGCTTTCCACATTAGCTGTTCCATTCATTTGTGTGATTATCTGGCCCTTATGAGAATGTGAGGTTCCTTTTTGTTTCCCTCTTTCTTTCTCCCCCTTTCTACATGGATTAGGTCATTTAGTAGGAAGGCATGAGACTTTCAGACCTCTAATTATGAATCTGAGGCCCCAAAGATCTGAGGTCAGGCAGAGATCTTTAGGAACCCTACCACCATCCCATAGGCATATCAGATCTGACTTCCCATCTTTTTAGCTGCTGCCCATGTGGCAGTATGAGAAAACTCAATTAGTACAAACAGATAAGAGCATATTAAAGTCTTGGGAGGAAGAGAGCCCTGGTTGAGGTCCCTAATGCATGCAAGTAAAATGGTTAGATAAAGCTTTATTTAATTATGTTGCAGGCGGGAAGAGCGTCACATGTAATCTTGGTGTATTTAAGTGTGTGCTTTTTAATGAACTTTTCAGAATGTCTGTATAGTTTCTGCCAGTTTGTCAGGCAGCCATCAATTACTCAGTCTCACCCTAAATATAAACAAGCCACCATTTCACTATCGGCGAACATCCACCAAAGCCAGCTCTCTCGATGTGGGTCAGCACTCTTAAGTAATTGTTAGTCGTGAGTCCCGTGTGGAGGTACCCTCGAATAAGGCTTCTGTTTACTCAACCAACCGCTATTCTTATTAGGTGCAGATGGCTATGGCTCTTAGATCAACCTAAGGTTTTTGTTTTTGTTTGTTTGGTTGGTTTTTTCAGATCCTATAGATAGATCATGGTTAGCTTCCTGAAATACTTATGAAATAATATTAATCAGTGAGTATCAAATACCCACCACTTCTGCATTTCCCAGCCCTGAGGCTGGTAGATGGGGTCTTAGGGTTAATTCTTACTGGTGGAATGTCAATAACAGTGTTGTGTCACTTCCGGTTTGTAAGATAAGGCACATCTTCTTCCTGCTTTCACCTTTCCCACACTGGTGATGTTAGAGAACATGTGTTTGAGTTCATGGAACTGCAAAGTGGAAGCAGCCTAGGTCCTTGATTTGCCATCTGGAGGAGTGTTGTGCAGGAGTACCTAAGCCACTTTAGACTTTGATATGAGCAAGAATTATGCCCTTATATTTAATTTTGCTATGGATAATTTTGCTGCAGATCACCTGGCCTACGCTGACTAACATAAAGTGCCATGACTCTGATAAGCTGTTTTGTCTGAGGAATGTGCTAGGACTTCAGCAGAAGCCAATAGGAAAGAGCAGCAGCTTGTAACTTATGCATCTGCCGAGGTGACCCTGGAAGGGTTAGCAGCCCACTTAACAGCGTCCAGAGAATGAGGCTTGTTCTAGATTAAAGTGTGTATCCAAGAAGATTTGCTCTAATGGGTAGGACAGCAGCAGGATTTTCTGGGAATTGACCATACTTAAGATCATATGGAAGGAATCATGGTGGCTCAGGATAATTTTGTGGTTTAGGGGAGGACCCCAGCTAAATGCTGAGAGGGTACCACTCTCATACTCTGGCTCATACTCTGAGCCATTCAAGAGTAAAGGCTGGGTTGAGTGAACATAGCCCCAGGGAGGATGATTGAGGCTAATTACAGAGTTTATGACCAGAAGAAAAAGTCAGAGTGGAGGGGATACTCAGTATCTAAAGAAGAGGCCCAGTTTGGGGTTTGGATGACCAGGTAGATAAAGGTATCATTGTTTGGGCTAGGGGATATGGGATGAGGGGTTAAATTTGTTTGTAACGAATATATATATATATATATATATATATATTCATACACAAACAGACACATAGACGCACACACACATCATCCAAATGTCAGTAGTGGTGCCAACAAATAGCTTGGAGTGGCTCATAGCCTCCTGATAGTTTTAATTAACCTTTCACTTTGTTACTCCAATTATATATGCATTTGTAGCCAATACAGTGTACCTGCTATGCAAAGACAGTCTTAATACAATCCCATCCTTACCTTCCCACTAGAGTGTTATTTCTAAGCCTCTCCTCTATAGAAATTCTGGGACCTTGACTGTCAAGTAGAGATGTCCATTAAGCAGTTGTATATATGGGTCTGGAGGTTAAGAACAAGATTGGGGAAGATAATAAGAACTTGCAGTCATTAGTATAAAGATGGAAATTTAGTTTATGGAATAGAAAGAAATTGCCCCAGAAAAGTGTATCAAATGAGAAGAGGACCTAATATAGAAACCTGAGCAGCACTGATGTCTGTCACATTAAGAAAGAAAACCCATGTAGATGATTAAAGGAAAAAAATTGAGTGTGGTATCCAAGAAATCAAGGTAGGAGAGAGTTTTATGGAAGAGAGAAAGATCATCAACAGTTACTAAAATTATAGCAAAAGTAAGGACAAGAAGGCCAGCTTTGAATTTTCCCAAATGGATTTCCAGATGGCACTAAGGGGTCATGGTCAATATTGGTGGGTATGGAAAGGTAGACTGAGTAATGAATGACAGCTGAAAAAATGGAGGTGTTGAGTGGAGACAACTTCTTCAAAAAGACTAGCTATAAAGAGATAGTGAGCAATAACAAGAGGGGAATTTGGGTTTGCTACTCCACCCATAAGAGCCATAGTGGCCTTTTTAATGCATGAGTCAGATCATGTCACTTCTCTTCTGGAAACCTGCCAGCCCTCCTCATTCCTCAAAGCCAAAATCCTCAGAAGAATCCATAATGCCTGACATGATCCGGCATCCCCAGCAGCCTGAATTCCTGTGACTGCTCCCTTAGCCTACTCCCTTCCAGCTTCACCTCCTTTCTTGTTCATGTGTCAGCTGTGCTCCTATCTTAGCTCTGGATGTTCCTTTTGCTTGGAGCATTCTTCCTTCCAACATCCTCTCACTTGCTCTTCTCCTTTGAATTTTGACTCAAATGTTTTCCCCATGAATAAAATCCTGACTGGTCGTTGAGAACTGCCACTTACCCTCCAACCTCCACACTCCTGCTTCGTTCTTATTCTACTTGATGTTCTCTTTTTCCACCTCATTTATCACTTAATATATTATGTTAATTATTTATTGTCTGTCTTTTCTTGCTAGAATATGATCTCTTCCAAATCAGGGTTGCTTGGCCATTTTATCCTGCTAATACACCCCCTATGCCTCCCATATGCATTAGGACAGTGCCTGGCACAAAGATGGCCTTAAATAAATGGTGTTGAATGAATGAAGGCATTTAAAAATATACGTTGAAGCCACAGGGGGACAACGGATGTAACAAGGTGCTCATGAGGATGGGATACTGACACGGAAGAGTCAATTATATCCAGGGGTATGGTGGATGGAGACTCATGTACTGTTGATCAGGACTCTTTCCCACTGAGGTCTAGGTTGTAGGTTCAGTTCCCAGTTGGGTCCACTGACCCTAGGCTGCAATGTCATCTCCTAAGACATGGAGATGTCACAAGGAATGAACATATCAGGCTGGATTCTCTTCCCTTTCCAGGAAGAGGGTGGCCAGCAGCCACATTTCAGAAGAAAAGCATATTCTAAGGTTTTCTATTCTCATGTTTTTCACTTAGCAGGACTCCTCCTACAAACTTCTCTTACGCACAGAAGAGGTTGAGAGGAGGGCTTGCCAAAGAAGGGTGTTCTCTCAACTGTCTGCCTCTTGCAGGCTGATCAGACAGCTGAGTTACAAGAGAGGAGAGCTCTTGGCCCCTGGAAATCTACAGAGCCGGGCTCAGTTTCCTTCTGCATGAGCCCTCCCGCTCCGTTCTCTGTTGGCGCAGGCAGGCATGGGGCAACCCTTAGGCTCCACAAAGATAACCTAATAACAGCTTGGCCAGAGTGCACCATCCTTCCCAAGCCCCACAAAGAGACTTGGATGATGAAACAACCACTTGCCTCCAAAGCAGCAGTTACCACCCCCTCCCTTCCCAGCAGCTTGGGATCATCGACAAGCTGCCTGCTAGGTTGGTTGATATGTCTTTTATTTAGCGTTCTGTTAATTTGCTAAACACTGTTTTAGTCTATATGACCGCAGAATATAAAAATGCAGTAGGTGGTTTATAGGAGACAAGTTGCAAGAGAATGCTCAGTGCTGTGAGCCTCACACACAATACCTACCCTCAGAAGGGCTTGATTTTCCCTCGGGCTACGGGGGAGCGAGCTAAGCGAGGTTCCCCATCCTCTTTATGGGCTTTCTTTGACCTGCTCCTCCCCTCGGTGCTGTGTGGTGGGCGTACAACTGTTGCAAGTAGGTGGCACAGCTGTTTGCTTTGACTGCCTCAGTACCTCGGGGATCCCAGCCTCACAGTTAACATTGCAGGATGAAAATGGCATTTATGCTTTAATAAACTCACCCTATTTCTTTGTTAGAGGAAGAAAGGGGGGGATCCCACCCACCACGCTGCCAGCTACATGTCACCGCTCAGAGCACACCAGAGTGGCTAATGTTTTCCAAATCCTCCCTTGCATTGGAAATGGGAACCATTAGAAAAATATTGGGATGGTGTGAAGATTTCCCAAACACCTGCCTCCCACCTCTTATGCACATATGCCCGGTTCTTGCAAAGCATGTAGCTTTTTTTTTTTTTTTTTTTTTTTTGCCGTTTGGTGCGTTTTCATTTACAAGGGCATGTATATTTTATAAGAGTATGTGTACATACTTCTTGGTGATTTACTTGTAAATTTCCTAAGTGGGGAAGCCACACAAAGGTCGCCAAGCTGTGGACGGAATTAAATAGCATTTCCTAATAGAAAATAATAAAGCAAGCGTCAGAAATGTATAGGCAAGGGGGGAAAAAGCATTTCAAACCAGAAAGTTATTGAGTGTTTATAATCAAGGAGCTAATCCTGTAGAGGAGGGGGAGTCCGCCTTCCTCTTCCCTGTCAAATAAATCACTGCAGGCTCTCAAAGTTGTCGCTTGGAAGGGCTAAATCTTTCAGGCTTTGTTCCTTTTTGTCCTGCAAAAACAACACAGTCCCATATCCTTGGTGGAACACCTGTTTCTCCCTCCTCCCTGCCTGGTAACATCGAGCAAAACGTATTTCACAGGTTACCTTGGGTAGCACATTTTGCTGATTTGACTTGAAGTATCCATAACTATGATGGACTTCTTTGCCTGACTCAGAAATCAGCTGCTTTTCAATCCCCCATCTCGGGTACCTCTGTAAATCAGAGGAAATAGCAACATCGACTTCTTGCTATTGTTGTCATTATATTATTTTTATTAACTAGCCTGTTATTATTTTAACATTGTGAAACAACAAATAACTCAATCTAGGATAATGAAATCCATAGTGTTAGGGAAGTTTGGAATTGGAAGGGCCCTTGGATTTTACATCTCCAGACAATCTAGAATGACAATTGAAACCCGATAGCCTGCAGTAATCTTAACGATTGCTATGTTCCATGTTTATTTAATATTTTTACCTTTGGATTTTAGGATGTTTTAAAATAATGATTGATACATTTTGGAGTAGCTGTTTCATATTTTTTTTCTCCAAGCTTATGTTGTGCTATATAAGCAAGAAATGTTTCATCGATTCATGTATTATTTTAAGTATCTTTATTGCATACCTGCTATGTTCCAAGTACTGATCTAGGTGCTGAGGATAATGGAGTGAACAAGAATGATGCCATGCTGTTATGAAGCTTATGTTTTTTTAGGGACATTGGACCATGAATGAGTAAATTAATAAACATAGTAATTTCATATTGTCATGGGAATTGGTGAAAACAAGACAGAGTTATGGATAGTGACTGAGAGGTTGGCTACCTTAGATTGGGAGGACAGGGACCCCTTCTCTGAGGAGGTGACATTAGGTTTGAGAACTGAATGACAAGAAGGAGGTAAACAAAGATTCGGGAAGGGAAATTTCCAAGTAATGCACTACTGCAAGGACCCAAGGCAGGGATGAGGTTGGCAGCTCCGAGGAGAGAGAGCCAGACTGAGCTGGGGCAGCGAGGTGGGGGATGAGTTCAGAAAGGTCCAGATCACCTGAAGACTTTTAGATCAGTATCTTAGTCCATTCTGGCTGCTCTTACAGAAGAGCATAGACTGGGAGGCTTCTAAACCACAGAAATGTCTCTTGCACAGTTCTGGAGGTTGGATGTCCAAGATCAAGGCACTGGCAGATCTGGTGTCTGGTGTGAACCCAATTCCTAGTTCATAGATGTCTGTCTTCTCACTGTGTTTTCACATGGTAGAAGTGGTGAGGGGCCTCTCTTTATAGGGGTATTAGTCCCATTATACCCTCTTTATAGGGGTATTAGTCCCATTCACGAGGGCTCCACCTCCAAAGGCCCCACTTCCTAATACTATCACAGTGGGGATTGGGTTTCAACATATGGAATGTTGTGGGTTCACAGACATGTGGTCTATAGCAATCAGAGAAATAGTTTGAGTTTTACTTTAAGTGCAACATGAAGCCATGTGTGCGGGGGTGGGGGGCAAGAGGCAGGGTTTAAAGAGAGGAAAGGTATTGCAGAGTGCATGTTTCTGCAGAAACTAGAAGGCCGAGGTTCATGAAGGTCTGCTCCCATGAGTGCACGGGGTCTGAGTGTGGGCAAGGGTGCTTCCTTAAAGAAAATCCAAAATGTTAGGAACAGAAGGAAGGGCAATGGATGGCAGACAGACAAAATCAAAGATTTTACACTGCTAAGATCTCATCTGAAGAGAAATTTAACAGGCTTTTGTACATGGGCAAGAATACATTGTCTATAAATCACCTATCTACCACTTTTCTATTTACCATCTCTCTAACAATCATCTATCTTTCTGTGTCTTTTCTATCTACTTATCCAACCTTTCCCACAAGTAAAGGGTTAGAAAAAGATGACATTAAGGGGCATTTACCTTGTAGAATTTTGGAGGTGTTGGGGTGCCTGGGTGGCTCAGTGGGTTAAATCCTCTGTCTTCAGCTCAGGTCATGATTCCTGGGATTGAGACCCACATCGGGCTCTCTGCCCAGCAGGGAGCCTGCCTCCCCCTCTTTCTCTGCCTGCTTCTCTGCCTACTTGTGATCTCTCTCTCTGTCAAATAAATAAATAAAATCTTAAAAAAAAAAGAATTTTGGAGGTGTCAAGAAGGGAGTAACTTTATCCCAGCAGAACTGTATCCACACCTTACTTTAGAGACCTCATTATGATGATGGAGAGCAATGATAATGAAGATAATCATCATTTATCCACTTAAGTTGGGTTTCCTCCAAAGCAGATGTGGAGACAAAGATTGGGGTGCAAGTCATTTATTGGGAGGTGGTCTCAGGAAGAGAGAGGAAGTGGGGGAATGAGGGAAGGAAGGAGAGTCAGTACGTGGAGTATTAATGAGTGGGCTACCATTGCAGGCAATTGGGTACTGTCTGTGTAGAACACACTTTGGAATTTTGTCAAGAGGCAATGTGCCTCTTATCTGCCTCTTATCTGCCGACATCCATCATTCATTGTCTGAGGGTTTTTCCTGGATATTATCTCCCTGGTTCTTTTCGTTTGCCCAACATGTGGGGGCTAGAAAAGAGAGATGGAGGAAATATGGTGGAAAAATGTAGCTAGGATCTGTTGACGTATATAGGTACCAACGGTGATTTCAGGGGTGGGCTCAGGGATATGGGCAGAACACCTTTATGGTAATTTAAGGAAACACCATTGTAGATGATGTTGGTGATATTCTGGCATGAATTCCTATTTCATGTTCCCAAGGAAAATTCTACTAATTTGGCGCACTCTCACCACAGACCCTGGGATACTCCTTAATCTGGTGTGGCTTTTCAAACTTGCTGCTTCAGTTTTGTTTTGTTTTTAAGATTTTATTTATTTATTTGATAGAGAGAGAGAGAGAGCACAAGCAGGGGGAGCAGCAGGCAGAGGGAGAGGGGGGAAGCAGAGTCTCCACTGAGCAGAGAGCCCGATGTGGGTTTTGATCCCAGGACCCTGAGATCAAATCAGATCATGACCTGAGCCAAAATCAGACACTTAACTGACTGAGCCCCTAGGATCCCCTGCTTCAGTTTTTATAGAAACTATGCCCATGGTCACTGAGGCTCTGCATTTGAAGGTCATTGAACCTTGGTGGTCCCTCTGTGATACCTTTCTATGTCTAAAGACAGGGATCACCATCTTTAGATTGCTGAGGTTGGAACTTTTCATATAAAGTCAGCTTTCTAGAACATTGGGAAATTCCCGAGAGTGGGAGAGTGTAATGCATACCTTGGTGTCCTGCCCAGATTTCCCTCCAGGACAGGCTCTCATGCTCCTGCTTTTGGGGGATGTGGCTGCTGGTAGCTCACAGCAAAGACCTGGTCCAGGAAGCACCCTTAGCCAAGAAGACATCCCTCAGTCGACTGCATCCTTCCCAGGGGGAGCCTATATCCAATGACTGGTCACTGCGAGGGCACCGAGGCCAGATTCACTTACCTCCTCAACTCTGAGGAGCCATCTTAGCTCCAGAGCTTTTTGTGGGACAAGTTGAGGTCTCTGCTGCCATTGCCTCAAAGGGCGATGTCACCCTGGTCCCAATTTTGCCCTCGCTCACAGCCCACCGATGACAATCCCCAAAGCACACCCCAATAAGCCTCCGATACCCAAATCTCTGTGTCAGAATCTGTTTCCTGAGGTGTCTGACTTGAAGGTCTAATGAAGGGGCAACTGCTAATGCCTTCTTATTTGATCCTCATCTCTTTTCCCAGTAACTGCTGACAGAGTCTAAAAGGGCCGCATTGATAGCCCTGAATACTTGAAGGTCCTTGTGAGCACAGGCTCTTGGAGATGTCCACACGCGACCACTTTAGTTGTAGAGGCTTTGATATCATTCCCTTTGATATGGAAAAGGGCCCTCTGGATACCCAAGGAGTCATAGTAAACAGATCACCCATGGCTCCTGGCTCTAACCAAGTGCAGAAAGGTCCATCAAATGGTGAAACATTTCTTGAGATTTTTATGGCTGTAGAATGTTTGAAGAGGCCAACATATCGCAAAATGTAGACAGGGATGGACAGCCTACAAAAGGAGGAAAGAAGTTAGAAACCTTTAAGACTTAGATTGAATATTCTTAGAAACAGAAATGAATGACTTAGAGCTTATTTGCTTAGGTTTGTTTACCATTTGGTGCCTAGTGTTCCTATGGTATAATTGGCTTCACAGTTTTAGAATTCGATTTTATACATGGATGAAGTCTTTCACTTTCTGTATATGGTGCATTTCATCCAGAGACTATGGAGGTATCTATCCATAGAGGAACACACCACACTGAGATTGATCTACACAGTAGCTAATACACAGAGAGGGAGAGATATGAAGTCACCCCACCTTAACAAATTCTTTGTTATTGAAATAACCCATTAGGGGATGGTAAGCACAGTGCAAAAATTTCTATAGGCTTTCGGAGTCTGCCTGCCCAAATGATTGGGTAAACCGCAATATGGGTTTTCATTTTTCTCTTGCTTCCTACTAAACTCAACCGTGGACACTGACAATCCAGCAGAAGTAGTTATACTCAATGTTAAATATTTAAATTTTATATCTACAAAGCACTGATGGCTGATTTAACTATCAAATTATAATGGCAAGGAAACTTATGGGAAAAATGTTTTCTAAGTGTTCTACAAATATAGTACTATAGATTGATAATAGCCTCCTAAGTTCAAAAGGGCACCTGTGCTGGCATAGTCATCAAATTTTAGACTCATATGAATTGATACAAACAATACAAGAAACATTGTATCATTTTCAAAACTTCAAGACACACAAAATCAGGTGCTGGTTTTTATAATAAAATCATTCCAAATTATTTTCTTTTAAGAAGCTTTGCAACTATATGACTATTTCTGAATAGAATGGATTCTTTCTACCTCAAATATTTGATTCAGCGAAAAGAAGCTTTAGACACGAAGGATTTTGTATCATATTAACAAGGATGCTCATGCAGTATTTCATGTAATATTGAAATACTGGAACAACCTGAATGTCCATTTATAGGAGAATGGTTATATAAATTGTGGTTTATTTATAAAATACTGTTTTGGATAAACAATGATGCAGATATACCTCTACTGGCCATAGAAACATGGCCATGCCATATTATTGACTGATAAAAATGGATTGTAAAATAGAATAAATAATATGATTTATTCATATGTAATTGTATATAGATACATAGATAACAGCAAGTACAGAAATGTTATATATACTTATACTTAACAGTGAGTAGTTCTCCAAATGTTAATTGTGATTATTTCTACCTAAGGAATAGAACTTCAAGTGATACCTATTCTTTGCATCTTTGTTTTTATAATAACTATGCTTTATTTTTTTAAGATTTTATTTATTTATTTGACAGAGAGAGAGATCACAAGTAGGCAGAGAGGCAGACAGAGAGAAGGGGGGGAAGCAGGCTCCCTGCTGGGCAGAGAGCCTGGTGCGGGGCTCAATCCCAGGACCCTGAGATCATGACCTGAGCCGAAGGCAGAGGCTTAACCCACTGAGCCACCCAGGTGCCTAACTATGCATTATTTTTACAAAAAAGATTAAAACTGTAAAGCATCCGAAGATACAGGACTGATCATCATCCTTTCCTCCTTAAAGAACTTTCTTCATTTGGCTTTCAGGACAATGGTCCATCCTGATGTTTCACTTAGCTTGGATGCCATTTCTGTTTCCTTTCACCTCCCCTGTCTTTTAATGCTGGCATGAGCCACAGCTCGCTCAGTCTTTGGTTCTCCTCCCTTCTCTCTCTCTTTTTTTTTTTTTTTTGCTTGGTGACCTCTCACAGGCTTCTGGTTCCCAATGCCATTTATGCCGGGTAATGTTTATTGTCCTTTGGCATCCATATGATTCCTTTCAGTTCCCTTCTGTATTTCAGCTACTTGAAGGCTAACAACTAAATTTCCCGGACCCTTGTGCAACTCTTGAATGCAAGTTAGGCTCTGCCAACAATAAGTACTCAGAGGAGAAGGATAAGATGGAAATGGTACTGAAGCCATTTTTCTATGGCAGCCCCATCTTACATGCATGAGGCATGAGGGTTTCCAGCAGCTGGGCTCCACATTTCACATCTTTTTACCAGTTTCTTTTTCTTTTCTTTTTTTTTTTTTTTTAAGATTTTATTTATTCATTTGACAGACAGAGATTACAAGGAGGCAGAGAGGCAGACAGAGAGAGAGGAAGGGAAGCAGGCTCCCCGCTGAGCAGAGAGCCTGACGTGGGGCTCCATCCCAGGACCCTGAGATCATGACCTGAGCCGAAGGCAGAGGCTTTAACCTACTGAGCCACCCAGGCGCCCCTTTTTATCAGTTTCTTAGGTTCAAAACATGGGATGGTAGTAGTGGTAACAGTGTTTTGCCTTCTGGATTACAGCTATGATGAAGGGACTTCAGAATAAAATATCCAGTGGTGGTCCCTGAAATGTGTTCTTTCACCCCTTCCAACAAATATGGAAACTTCTGCCTTAAATACCTTGAATGGTTTTTCTGTCTAGCCATGAATCCTAACTGAGAGGCCAATGATTCAAAATTTGTATCTTCAGTCCACATCTCTTCTTTGGACTTTGGACTCCTATATTCAGACCCTACTTCATACCCCATATAAATATGGAATAGGCATCTCGACCTTAATTCCAAAACTTAATTCTGATCTTCCCAGTAAAACCTGCTTTTTCCACAGTTTTCTTCATATCAGTTGATGACAATTGATACTTCCAGTTACTTAGGCCAAAACTTTTGGAAGTTTTTTTTAAATTCCTCTTTTTCACTCCTTATATCATGTTCATCAACAAGTCCCATTGTCTCTATCTTCAGAATCTCTTTTTGTTTCTGTAAATAGAATGTAAGTTCCACAAAGACACGGAATTGTTTCTGTATTGATCCATCTCCAAAACAGTGTTGGCATATAGTAGATGCACAATATTTTTGAATGAATAAATAAGTGAAAAAATGGGTAATAAATGAAGAGATAAATAATATATGGTTACAATATAATAGGAAGCATCTGTAGCTAAACTTTCTTCTAGCTTATGTATTTAGAGAACAGACTAGTATTTTTAGAGCATTTTTAAAATGTACATGTATCTTAGTCTTATCTAGAGTTTGATTCACTAAGCATTTTTATCTTTGAATGGAGAAATTGAAAAGTATGAAATAACTTACTTTCAGTTTGTTATGCAGAATATGGACTGATTCCCCTTCTAGTGTTACAGCTTTGACAAAGTTCACAGTAGTATGAACATCAACATCAACTCTTCATTGAGCACATACTGTGTGCCAAATCCTGTTCAAGGCATTTATGTTTAATCTTTATAATCAAAATGATGCTTTTATATAGTAAAGCTAATTGAAAGAAGAGGTGAAGAAGAGAAAAAATAAGTCAGATTGTACTACACGGTCTATAATTAAATACTATTTTCCTGTTCCACCCTTTCCCCCATCTTTGAAGTCCCCTTCCACAGAGACAATCACTTTCAACTATCTTGGTTGTTCCTTCTGCTATTTAACTCCTTATTTTAAAACAACAATCTTGTACTTCAATATCTTGAATTTCCATTTTAAAATATTATTTATTGACTTCCTGCCTTGGGAGATGAGGATTCAGCTCTTCCATCTCCCTATTCCCTCATTATACTTGTTTCAAAGCCTTGAAAAATTCAATTTCAGCATTTGCTTTATTATGACCTTAATATTACTTACAGCTGAAATGTTTATGGCTCTTTTGATTTTGGCGGGGGGAGTTAATAGTTGCTTCACTTTTTAAACCTTAGCTTTTTACATAACTATCACAAATTCTTTCTTCAAATTCTAAAACTCTAACACTCCTCTTAGTTCAATCAAACCCATTAGGTAGTCTACCAATTACTTTAATTTTTTTTTTCTTCTAGGAGACTAAAACCTCAATCCCCCTGCTCACATATGAGTGGGCTCCTTGAGGCCACTGCACAGCTATGATTTGGGACCTCCTTTCATCAACATCTTTGGGATTGCCTGTTTCCTGACTCCCATGTTTTCCTTTATTGTTTTTTTTTAAAGATATTATTTATTTATTTGACAGACAGAGATCACAAGTGTGCAGAGAGGCAGGCAGAGAGAGGGGGGGGGAAGCAGTCTCCTTGCCTAGCAGAGAGCCTGATGCGGGGCTCGATCCCAGGACCCTGAGATCATAACATGAGCTGAAGGTAGAGGCTTAACACATTGAGCCACCCAGGTGCCCCACCTTTTTGGTTTTATCTTCTTGTGTTGTTGGGTAATATACTAATGAGCTTCCTGAGATAGGGTGCATGGGAGATAAAGATTTTGAGACCTTATATATCTTAAAATGTCTATTTGATTGCACACTTGACTGGTGGGTTGGCTGGGCATGGAATTCTAGTGTGGAACTCATTTTCTCTTGAGATTTTAACATCATTGGTTTATTGTCTTCTAGCTTTCAGTGCTGCCATTAAGATATTTGATGCCACTATTTTTGCCAATCATTTGAATATCTTATGTGTTCTATTTCTCCTTGGAAAGTTTTTAGGACTTCTTTATATGTGCTATCCTGAAATTTCAGTGTGACTTGATTTCTTAGTCCATTCAGGCTGCTATAACAAAACACCATAAAATGGGCATCTTATAAACACTGGAAATTTATTTCTCAAGTTTTAGAGGCTAAGAAATCCAAGAGCAGGGCTCCAACAGATTTTGTGTCTGGTGAGAGCCTGTTCCTCGATCATAGACAGATGGCTCCCTTCCACAGTGTTCTCATAGGTGAAAGGGTGAGAGATTTCTCTGGGGTCTCATATTTTATAAGGGCGTTAATACCATTCATGAGGACTCCATCCTAATTAATTATTTGCCTCCCAGAGGCCCTACCTCCAAATGCCATTACATTGATGAAATAGGTTTCAATGTATTAATTTTGGGAGGATGGTAATACTCAACCCATAACACTGATAATACTTATTTTTCAGTTATTGCACTGAGCACCATATAGGCCATTTCAATCTGGAAACTCATGTCCTGCTATTTTGAAAATTTTCTCCATCAAGTTCTTTAACAATTTCTTTCCCTCTGTTTTCTCTGTTCTCATTTTCTGAAACTTGTTTTAAAAGATTTTATTCATTTATTTGACAGAGAAAGAAACAGCTAGAGAGGGAATATAAGCAGGGGGAGTGGAAGAGGGAGAAGCAGGTTACCAGCTGAGGAGGGAGCCTGATGCGGGTATCGATCCCAGAACCTTGGAATCTAGATTTGAGCTGAAGGCAGACATTTAACAACTCAGCCACCTAGGCGCCCCTTCTGAAACTATTATTAATTGGATATTGAACTTACTGGGTTTCTCACATTTTTTTTTCCTGTTTTTGATTTCTTTATATATTTTTCTCCTTCCTCAAATATTGTCTTTTATATTTCAACATTTTCAGTATCTTTTCTCCATTTCTGCTATTATATTTTTATATCCCCAAGTATTCTTTTGTGACTCTGGAACCAGACTGCTGTGTTCACAACCCAGCTCTGCTATGTGATCCTCTCTGTGACTTCCTCATCTGTAAAATAAGGATAACAGAACCTACTGCGTAGAGCTGTTATGATGACTAAATGGTTTAATATTTGTAGAGCACTTAGCATATTGCCTGGCAGATAGTGAGTTCTAATTCAGTGTCAGATAAATACAGTAAATAAATGGCACCCTGCCCTTGTTTTATGGATGCGATATGTCCACTTATTTCTCTGGGAACATTATTGCCTTCTGTATGGTATGTTGTTTGTTTGTTCATTTCTATCCCTGTCTTTCATGTTAGAAGAGCTTCTCAAATGTCCAGCGATTCCTGGTTGTACATTTGTATTTAAGATGAAGACTATATGAAGCCCACTGGAAGCTCTGGATGTGTGTATTCATTTTCTCTTGCTTCCCTCACAAATTACCATACACATAAGTCTTAAAACAACACAAATGTATTACCTTGCAGTTCCGTAGGTTAGAAATCCAGCATGGGTCTCACTGGGCTAGAATCATGATTCTGGCAGGGCTGCCTTCCTTTCTAGAATCTCTAGGGGAGAACCTGTTTCTGTGGCTTTTTTCAGTTTTTGGTCCTTTCCACGTCCAAAGCCAACAATGGCAGGTCGATCACATCATATCGCTGACCTTTTCTCATGGTCTCATTTCCCTGTGACTTTCCTCTTTGGCCTTTGTCTTCTTTTTTAAGGGATCCTTATGATGATTTTGGGATTACATGGATAATCTAGCATCATGTCTCTATTTTAGGGTTGACTAATTACCAAACTTAATTCACCCTGCAGGCTTAATTCCTCCCTGTCATGTCATCTAACATATTTGTAGGTTCCAGGGATTGGACTGTGGATATTTCTGAGGGGCCATAGTGTGTGTGTATATGAATCTCATCAACATGTGGTCTTCAGTGAAGAGTGGTCTGTTCTTTCAGTGGGCCACCCTTCTGTGGGTGTCTATTCTTGGACTGGTTAGTTTCTCTAGAAAAGAGTAATTCAGATTTCTGCCAATGGGTGAGGGTTGGGGCGGCAAACTGGCTGCTTGTGTTTGAAGCTTAGTAGAAGGGTCCCACCATTGGGCAGGTAGACTTTATCTTAATTGTTACTTTCTAGACCAGCCTCTCCTCCTCCTCCTGCTTGCCTGGTGCTCCCAGGTCAGGGCCTCTTAAGAAACAGAAACTCCAGTCTCTTTCTGAGGTCAGGGAGGGGCAGTCAGTAGCCTGGCTATGTGGAGTAGGGGAGGGATGCTGGGGATCTGATTCATCCCTACTCAAAGTATTTTTCTTTTTTTTTAAAAGCTTAATTTTGACACAATTTCAGACTATTGTGAAAACTGTATTCACTACAAAGAATTTCCTTATACTCTTCACCCAGGTTCCCCAAATGTGAACAGTTGCGTTATCATTCATCCCTTGTACATATGCAAGCTGGATCCTATTTTCTTTCTCCCTTTCTTTCTTTTCTCTCTCTCTCTCTCTTTCTTTCTTTCTTTTCTTTCTCTTCTTTCTCTTCTTAAGATTTTATTTATTTATTTGGCAGAGAGAGAGAGAGGGCAGGAACACAAGCAGGGAGAGTGGGAGAGGGAAAGCAGGCTTCCCACTGAGCAGAGAACCCGATGTGGGGCTCAATCCCAGGACCCTGGGATCATAACCTGAGCTGAATGCAGACGCTTAACCGATTGAGCCACCCAGGCACCCTATTTTCTTGACCCACGCAATAGTGCCTTATTGCTGTATTACTATGAATTTAGTGAGCTAAACAACACAAATTTATTCTCTTATAGCTCTGAAGGTCAGAATTCTGAACCTGGCTTCACTGGACTAAAATGAAGGCATTGCAGGATCATGTGCCTCCTGGAGGCCCTTGCCTTTTCCAGCTTCTGGAGGCTGCCCACATCCCTTGGTTTGGGGGCTCATCTCTCTATCCTCATAGCCAGCAGACTAGCATCTGCAAGTCTCTGACGCTGACCCTGTTTTGCCTCCCTCTTCGACTTTTAAGGACCCTTGCGATGACATTGGACCCACCTAGAAAATTCAGGATAAACTGCTTATTTTAAAGTCAGTTGATTAGCAATCTTAATTCTATCTGCACCTTGAATACCCCTCTACCCCGGCCATGTAAGATAACACATTTAGAAGCTTGATTAAGGTAGGGACGTCTTTGAGGGAATGTTATTCTGCTGATTACAACCTGTATCTATTACTCTTTAAGCATTTCCATACCTTCTGGAGTTCCATGATATCCCAGGCTTACTTTGTACTTTCTTTACCCTTGACCTGGAAGTAACCGTCTGTTAGCTGTTTTACTATTTCCAACAACAACAATGGTAGATGCTGTTATTACTCTTGTTTGACTAATGAGAAAATATGAAATACAGAGAGGTTAATTAACCATCCCATGGTCACACACCTGGAAAGGGGCTGAGATGAAGAACGGGACTGGAGTCCAAGTGTTTTTCACTTCATGCCCAAGCTTGCAGTCGTTCAATGCATGAGGGAAACCTCACCTTCCAAAGACAAAACCCATTTTTGACATATTGGTTTGGGGAATAGAAATTACGCTTACTACCAGGTAGCATATATAAATATTTTACAGAATGTACCTGAGTTTGGAAAGTTGGGATATAAATGGTATGATCGTTAAGCACATAATAGTCCCTTGGCTGATAGAACAATGGACTGTGTGATTAATACTCTTTTATTGTCTTCGAGTAAGTGGAGGGAAATCCATGTGCTGAGTTGCTTGTTTGAGGTAAGTATTTTTATAGCAGTCAAATGTATATATTTTTATAATATAGTTTTAGTAACTGAGCTTTTATAACTGAGTTGAATTCAAAACGAGCTTTAAGGAACTTGTTTATTCACATCTTTAATCTGAAGTTAGTGATTAATTTAAGAATGGACTTGGGTAATATTTTCTCCACGACTTAATTAATGCTGTTGATTTTGGCACAACATGTATTTTAAAATTGTTTGTGTGCAGAGATGATGTGTGTGATTTAACAATATGGGCCAGATTTGATTGAGCCCAGTATAACAGGAAACTGTAGGGATATTAACCACCAGCCCCAACCAGTATTTATAATAGAAATAAGCCTTCACCATAAAGCCTCTCCAACAGGCCTTGTAACTATAATGGCACTAGCAGGTGCCGCCGCAATAAAAAAGCCAGCCTCCCCATGAACAAATATTAAATTAAAAAAATCAATCAATCTGTAGTCTCCATTCTGGCCCCAGCATCATTTCTTCCAATAAAGGCAAACTCAGGGTTTGTCAGAGAATCGTTAACAGGTTAAAAGACCTTTAGATGATGATGATGATGATTGTTATTTTTGAAATGTATCAGGCAGTTGGCAGTTGGCTCTTTTCTTCCCACACTCGACACTTTGGAATTGGCATATAAGTGTTGATGGGACCTATGGCCTGAGGGCAAGTCCTTGGCCCTCAAAGCTGTCAGGAAACGGCAGAATTGTGTGCAGGGTGGCCTGGGGACTCATGTTGCACTGTGCCATCTCCTCTAGGAAAGCCAAGAAGGCCGTTTATTCTTCGGGGAGTGTTATCATCTGGACTTCGGGGGTCCTGTGTGATTCAGTTAACCTCAGAAAGGCAACTTTACCCCTTCCTGCTTTGTTCCTGTCTCTTCTCTATAAAGGCTGGTGACCCGTCCTTGACTGTCCAGCACACCCAAACTGCTTTTCCACTGGTTCCATTTCTGGTCTCCCTCACTCCTGCTCCTATTCTCAGACCCCCACAGGCTTTCTCACACTTCTCCCTACTGAGCAGTAATGGCCAGTCCCAGTTCTCTGGCTCTGGGCTGCGGTGCCAGGAAATTTGTTTGGTTCTGTGGACACTGTCCCTGAAGACTAGCTTGGGTGCCTGCTGTGGAATTTCAGCCATCACCTGAAGTGAGAATAGGTGCAGGATCTCAGACGGCCGTGATTCCACCCAGTGTTGCGGTGGGACACAGATGTTTGCTCTCAGTTACAAAGTACTTCCCGAAGAGTCTGCCCGTGATTCCAATCTCAAAGGTCATTGTAGCTGGGGCTTAAAATTCTGCTCTGTCAGGATTTAGGGGCTGTATCTGAGAATTACCTACAGCAGTGCTTTTTAAGCTTCCAAGTATATCAGCTGTGGATGCCTTAAAGCGTCAATTCGGAATCTGTATTTCTAACATGGGACCCGAGAACCGGCTTTTCACACAAGCTCACCTGAAACGCTGATGCTGCTGGTCTGTGTGCGAATCACACTTTGAGTAGCAAGAACTAGAGTGAGGTGACTTGGGGACTCTTCACAAATGTCCCATATTTTTCTCCGGAGACCCGTGGAAACTGCCTTTGGTCTAGAATGCTCATGTGACTTTTTCTGCCTATAATTTTTCTAGAGCTTGTCTCTTGAGCCAGATCACTAAATATTTGGCTGGTTAGTCATGAAAAAGATGTCTATAGGTTATGTTTTCCTAGTTACGATTGATCTGAAAATGTTAGTGCAGCACCCTGATGACCATGTGTCAGTTACAAATAAAAAATAAGAAAACAACCACCTAGAGAAAGACATTAAGGTAAGTCAGATTACCTCCATACACAATTTGTGGCACCATTCCTTGGCTCAGAGAGGGGATTTATGAACAAGTCATGCTGGGAGGGAGGTGGTGGGTATCAAATAAAGAGAACTATGCTTAGCAATTTTAATCTATCGCTAAATGAAAGTTCCCTTTTCCCTCCACTTTGTATGTTTTCATTTTCATGCTGACAGAGGGAGAAAAAGTTTAAGGCATCCTCTTTCCTTCTTGATACAATTTAAACCAATGAATCTTCTTTCTCCAAATCTTTTCCCAGGGCAAAAATCCCCATTAAAAAAGATAACAGATCTGAGATGCTGAGAGGTTTCACCCAATTTATGCCATAGCTCTGCTAAAATACCTGTAAGACACATGTAGCTGGTATTTTTAAAACATATTTTTCCTAGTAGTACAATTGCTGGGCCATAGGGTTGCTCTATTTTAAACTTTTTGAGGACCCTCCATACTGTTTTCCAGAGTGGCTGCACCAGCTTGCATTCCCGCCAACAGTGTAGGAGGGTTCCCCTTTCTCCGCATCCTTGCCAACACCTGTCGTATTCTGAGTGGTTAATTTTAGCCATTCTGACTGGTGTGAGGTGGTATCTCGTTGTGGTTTTGATTTGTAGTTCTCTGATGCCGAGTGATGTTGAACATTTTTTCATGTGTCTGTTAGCCATTTTTTAAAAACGATTTTATTTATTTGACAGACAGAGAACACAAATATGCAGAGGTGGGGGGGGCAGGCTCCCACTGAGCAGAGAGGCTGATGTGGGGCTCTATCCCAGGACCCTGGGATCATGACCTGAGCCGAAGGCAGAGACTCCAACCCGCTGAGCCACCCAGGCACCCCATCCATTTTTATGTCTTCTTTGGAGAAGTGTCTGTATCTGAGGGTTACAGAAGGGAGAGGAGTGGGGAGATGGAGTAAGAGGGTGTTGGTTATTAAGGAGGGCACATGTGGTGATGAGCACTGGGCATTATACACAACTAATGAATCACTGAACACTACATCAAAAACTAATGATGTACTATATGTTGGCTAACTGAACATAACAATAATAATAAAATAAATGAATAAATACATAAAATAATAACCCCGCCCCCCCAAAACAAAGTAAACAAACATATTTTTCAATTTAACATGAACTTTCTGGATAATTTCCTAGCATTCATTTTGTTACCCCACCAGAAGTGTTTAGAATTGGATAATACATGAAGTTATAGGCTGAAACAATGGATTGTGAGAGATTCTGACATAAAACTGAGCATTAGGCATCCAGCCCACATACACTGGTCCAGCAGGGTGTGTGTGTGTGTGTGTGCACGCACGCTGTTTGAGGTGAGTATGACAGAGAGCTAAGGGAGGGCTACAATAGCACCAAATATGTCTGGTGTTTTCATTCCAAAAATCATGCAAATCCTCTGAGCCTCCGTTTTTTCATCCGTAAAATGGGACTGGTAAGAGGTAAGGTAGAGTTGTCTGCTTCACATGTTTGTTTCGAAAATCAAATGAGATGATGTGTGTGAATCCAGGCATCAGGACATCCCCCCCATCCTTCAGCTTTGTGGCCTTATACTTTCTCTCTCTCTTTTTAAAGATTTTATTTATTTATTTGAGAGAGAGAGAGCACAAGCAGGGGGGAGCAGCAGGCAGAGGGAGAAGCAGGCTCCCTGCTAGGCAGGGAGCCCAATGCGGGACTTGATCCCAGGACCCCAGGATCATGACCTGAGCTGAAGGCAGATGCTTAACCACCTGAGCCACCTAGGTGTTCCCCTTACACTCTCTTTAATAGTGAAATGAGATGGTCTCCAGCCCTCATTCCCCAGATGGGAGGAGCCCACGAACTCTTCCCCACCTCCCCAGGAGCTTCAGGCCAACACTGATGGAGAATCTCAACCAACTCACCTTTCTTCTACTTCTCCAGTTCCTTTTACCAGCTGAATTCCTGATTCCCCTCATTTCGTGACTTCTGCAGCTGCTCCTTCATTTCTGTCCCACACCGTCCCTTCCGTTTTGGGTTTTCAAGGCAATGACTTGCACAGAGAGGTGGCCTGCTTTGCTGCTGTAGCTGCTGGGGCAGGTGCTATAGCACAGCTGGTCATAGAAAGGCTTCCGTGCTGCAGTCCCAGCCAAGTACACATGTATTAAGTAGGAGACGACATTCCTGTTCTTAAAACTCCCTTGGAATTCTTGCCAAACAGAATGCATCACCGGCAATTTTCCTTTTCTTGCATCTCTGCTCTCCAATGATGCTATTAATCATTTCTCAGACTTTCCTGTTCCCACACCCATCCATGTTCCTCAGTCTAGCTTGTCTACTCTTTGTCTCTGCCTCGATCTCCCATTTGGTTAAGTCTCAAAAGAAATTCTGTGCCTTCTTGCCTCTTGCCTCAGGCCCACATTAAAACTCATTTAAAACACTTCAAAAGGCACCATGCTCAATCAGAAACATCTTCCTGCTCCCCCCTTCCTTCTAGCAAGGTGTTGACCTGTGATGGGCTGAACTGTGTAGTTCCAAAATTCATGTTGAAATCCTAACCGCAGTACCTCAGAATGTGATTGTATTTGGAGATAGGGTCTTTAAGAAGGTAATTAAGGTTAAATCGGGTCGTTAGGGTGGGCCTTAATCCACATAGAGTGTTCTCATAAGAAGAAGAGATTAGGACACAGACACACACCCACACACACACACCAGACCCTGTGAAGACAGAACAAGAGCCATCTACCTGCCAAGGAGAGAGGCCTCAGAAGGAACCAGTCTTGCTGATACCTTGATCTTGGGCTTCTAGCCTCCAGAATTATAAGAAAATAAATTCCTGCTGTTTAATCCACCCTGTCCTTCCCACTTCATTTTGGAAGCCCTAGCAAACTAATGTATGACCAATAGAAATATAATGCAAGCTACATATGTAGTTTAAAATTTTTTAGTAGCCACATCAGCAAAGAAAAAAGAAACAAGTAAAATTCATGATTATAATATATTATAGTTAACCCAATACATACAAAATATTATCAATATGTAACCAATATAAAAATAATAATTTTTTTTCATAAAAAATTGACATGGATTTTACACTTAATGACACATCCCAGTTTGGGCCAGTCACTTTTCAAATGCTCGACAGATACACATGGCCAGTGGCTGCCGTGTAGGACAGCATAGCTTTAACAGCACAAAGCACTGCTAACATTTTGAAATTACCACTCCTCATTGACGTGGCTCAGCTGAAACCTTAGGCAGAAGTAGAAAGGATTAAGTAGTATAAAACATTGCCTTCTTTGTATTGCAAGCTCTACCAACTTTCCCTCAAAAATTCAGGAGGCTGGAGTCAGTGTTTTTAAACATTTTCCCCTCTTCCCATCACAGAGAGATTACCATGAGGGGAAATACGCAAACCAGTTTTCTACACCAGTGGCTCTTTTCAATGCTAATTCAGACTTGCCCAGCCAGGTTTGGCAACCATTAACCTTTACAACCGGCTAAGGACACAGCTGGTTTTGAGTGACCTTTCCTTCTGATCCTCTCATCATTCAAGGCCTATTCCGTGATCCTGCTTCTAAGAAGTTCCTGACCACTCCAGGCTGCATCTTCTCTGAATCTCTCTAACACGTGGAGTCTGTGCCATCCTCTCCAGCTTTTAAGTATTTTCCATTTTGCGTCACTTATTGTTTCAAATGCATTTATCTTGTTTTCACAACTAGATTAAGGAACATAAAGTGGCTTAGAGGAAAGTGCACAGGTCTGGGCTTCTTGTGTCCATGTATGCTACCTTACATGTGTGACCTTAGAGGATGTTCTTAGCTTTTCTGTGTCTCCATAAACTAGGAATTAAACTATGGACTTCACAATCTTCATGAAGATTAAATCTCAGAAGGTATCCAAAAAGCCCAGCTTTTAGTAGGTTCTCCATCAAAAATAGCTAATGATGTCCCCTTATTACGCCTGATTTATTGAGCACCCACTAAGTGGCAGGCACCACACTCAGTCCTGGAGATACAGCTGTGAGCAAGAATAGCTTACTAATAACTTCTGGGAAAAAGGGACCCGTCTTTCATTTCTGTTTTATTTCACGTTACAAAATAGATTTCAGTGTATATGATAGGAGTTTAAGAAATATTGTTGCTTTGTAACAATAGTCAAAACATAGAAAATACTAGAATCTGTGATGAGTTCTGTGTGGGTTCAGTACCTGTTGGTTGGGGTAAATGGATTTTTCAATGCTTCTGTGGTTTATGCCTTAGAAGGCATTCTTCAGAGTTTCCTTACTTTGAGTGTCCATATACTGTATTTCAAGTGGTGATTTGACAGCTCGAGATCAGATTTATATTCCTGTAAGTTTCACTTGAATATCATTCTAGGTTGTTTCAGTGTTTAGTCTGTATTGCCAGTGGGCACTCAAAACACTGAAAATTACATGGAAGGGTTAGGGAACACAGGAAATTTTAGAACAGGAAATCCCTGTAAGTCTAGTTGAGTCTACAATTGTGCCACCCCATAATTACTTCCCTTTGTAATGCTTATCTCCTTAAAATATATAGTATTTGTATAAATACACATATGCATAGGTACAGTACACACATATTAGCAATCTGAACCTGCATAGCAGTTTGCACTGTAAATTTACCTCTGTTTTTGTAAAGAAATCCCTCTAAAACTTACTTAATACCATGTTCTTTCTGGGCTTAAGTACACAGCCCTTCTTTTTTCTTTCTCTTTGGCTTTTAGTCCTTGCAAATCTCTCTCTATTCTGTTACCCTGGAATTGAGGACATTTTTGGTGAATTCACTTTACATTTCTTTCTTTCTTTTTCTTTCTTTCTTTCTTTTTTTCTTTTTCTTTTTTTTTTTTTTTTTTTTTTACGGAGGAAAGTAGAGCAACTATGTTTCCACCTTTGTAAATAATTAAGGTCCTTGAGTCCTTGTATCATTCTGGTTGCCCTCTGTTGTACCTTCTTGATTTCAATAATATTCTTTTCATATTAATGCGATCCGTCTTGTAGGACTGCTCTCACTGCATTCCAAACGGAGACTCTCCTCCAGCCCCCTCCATTGTAACGCAATAATTGTTGTTGACCTGCATTCTGTGCCTGTGCAGCCACGAATCCATTTCCTATTCTTCAGCTGCTGGAAATTTCCCCTCTTCTTTTTTTCTTTCACGCTATCTTTATCATCCAATGACCCATTAAGCCCCAAACTTCAGGGTGATCTGCAGTTCCTTCCTATCTGTCTTTGGTAACAAACAGTTACCTGCAAAAGGCAACTACTTACACTAAAAACCATGCCTGCTGAAGATAGAAATAGGCTCAAGAAGTTTTTGGAGACATTCAGACATGAGAGAGCCCTAATGAACTCATGAGGGGAAGTAGGAGGCAAATGGCTAAAGTTTTCTGGGCACCAAGGAAGACATAGCTGTTCTCAAAGAAGCCTGCCACCATGTTGGTGCCATAGCCAAAAGAGAACACTGCTCCCAACAGACCTATTCTGTGAGCTGCTGTGCTTATTTCCTGTGCCCTTTTCTGATGTACCTGGAGTCTTTAGAGTTTTCCCTATGTTTCTACTGCATCCAGTTTCTGGTTTACTTCTTGGATTCCTGGAATGTTCTTCTTTCTTGACTCAACACACAGTCTCTAGCTACTCCAACTTATTCTGCACATGGCTGCCAAAATAATTTCTCATGCCCGGCACTGAGATTGTGATATGCAGTGACTTAATCTTGCAGTGGCC
This sequence comes from Lontra canadensis, assembly GCF_010015895.1. Taxonomy (NCBI): domain Eukaryota; kingdom Metazoa; phylum Chordata; class Mammalia; order Carnivora; family Mustelidae; genus Lontra; species Lontra canadensis. The sequence continues at coordinate 1,350,589 of NW_022631014.1, forward strand.
CTTCCAGGCTCTAGTCAAAATAAAACTTCCACTCTTGCTCTTGAAAACCTGACACAACCTGAGCGGGATTTGTTTGTTTGAAATGATCTTATGCCATGTCTCTGCCTCCTTGTCACCCACCTACCTCTACTAGATTTGGCCTTCTTTCTCATATTTGTCTCTTTCTCTCCCTTACAGTTATCTCAAATATATGTTTTAATGTCTTCCCAACATCTTCTAAATCTCATTTCTCCACTTTTAAAATTCTAAGTAAAGTTCAATTTCTCCTTAAAGTTTTGCTTAAATAACTTCACCCAATCACAAACCATTATACCAGTCCTATGATTCTCTTGAATATATTCATGTAATAATGGTAAAATGTAAATGTGTTTAAAGCCTTCATGTTGGAAATAGCCGTATTCCTTTTAGACATATATATTCATTCCAGAAGTGCCAAAGCAACTGGGAATTTGGAGCTGTTTTATCAACTACAGTCAGCTAATCTGCCAATTGATCTCAAAAATCAGATAAATCCTAATGACTTGCAATCATTTGGTTAGTACACTGTTCATTTTTTTTTTTTTTTTTTTTTTTTTTAGTAAATATGAAACTAGTAGAAGCATCTGGATAGGAAGAGCTTAACATTTTATCCAATGATTCCTAAAAGATTGTGTGTGTGTGTGTGTGTGTGTGTGTGTGTGTGTGTAGAGAGAGAGAGAGAGAGAAAGAAAGAGACTGAGAGAAAGATGAGAGTAGCAAAATAAGCTGACAAAATTTTGAAGAACACATATAGTTAAGATTCTATTTTATACCATTTAGGCTGTCTTTTGACAAAACTTCTGGATTTCAATGATTTTCTTGTCTTATTGATGACAGACCATTTTATGGGGTTGCTTTACAGCAACCTCCGTTACAATATGATGACCCTCATTGAACTACTTTCATGGCTACTCATTCATGATTCAAAGGGTGAAAAATAAAACAACATTTCAATGCCAAATTTTGTATCCCTCTCCTTCCCTCACTCCCATATTTGGGGGAAAAAAATAGAATATTCTCAACCTTCGTGATTTTATGGTGAGAAATGCTTTCATCCTCTACTGGTGTTACAAGTGGTTCCAACCTTTCTGAAGGCATTTTGACAATACATGTCTACATTCGGTATTTCTACTTCCAGAAACCCATCATCAGGCAACTAGAAATATTATAAAAGATTAATAGGCAGTGACGTTGGATTGTATATAAATGGTTGGATTACAGTTAGGTTGTTTATGGGACATCATATGATCTTTCTCTGTTACTCTAAGTCATCACTTTGTGGAACTGTGTCCAAAAAACAGAAGTTCCCGTAACTTCCTGTGGTAGGTAGAGACAGGATCACATGGCTTTTTTTTTTTTTTTTTCAAAATCAGAAAAATTGTCATCTACAGGTAGATACAGAAGAATAAAACTTGACCATTCTCTTACACTATACACAAAGGAAAAACTCTAAATGGATGAAAGACCTCAATGTGAGACAGGAATCCATCAAAGTCTTAGAGAATAACATAGGCACTAACCTCTTCGACATTGGCCACAGCAACTTCTTTCAAGACATGTCTCGAAAGGCAAGGGAAACAAAAGCAAAAATGAACTTTTGGGACTTCATCAAGATAAAATCTTCTGTACAGCAGGAAACAGTCAACAAAACTAAGAGGCAACCATGGAATGGGAGAAGATATTTGTAAATGACATTACAAATAAAGGGGTGGTATTCAAGATCTATAAAGAACTTCTCAAACTCAACACCCGAAAAACAAATAATCAAGTCAAAAAGTGGGCAGAAGACATGAACAGACACTTCTCCAAAGAAGTGTCTCTAGACATGGCTCTAGACTAAATGACCATGAAGCTTCCAGGTAGCTCACTATTATGTGAATATCAAGGGGGAAGTAATTGTTGGTTCATATTAGTAAGTGAATTTAAAAGAACAAACAATCCAAAATATCTACCCATACACCTTGATTGAAAGATGGAGTTTCCTATAGAAAAATGATGGATCATAAATATAGTATTCTTAAGCAATAGATGCATGCACATGTGGTACTTGTCAGGTGTAATTAAGACAAACATTTCAGGTTCAGGCTCTATTATGTTCTATAGAACATACTAGCTGCTAGGTGCCTTTGGTTATTTCTAATCCAACTTAAATTAATTAAAAAAAAAATAAAATTTTAAAGGAGCCTGGGTGGCTCAGTCAGTTGAGCTTCTGACTCTTGATCTCAGCTCAGGTCTTGATCTCAGAGTTGTGAGTTCAATCCCTGCATTGGACTACACTCTGCGTTATGGAGCCCATCTTAAAAAAAAAAAAAAAAAAAAAAAATTTAATTTAAGCTTTCAGTTCCTGAATCACATCAGTCTCATTTTAAGTGCTCAATTCTTACACGTAGCAGGTGTCAACTATATTGGACAATGTAGATTATAGAACCTTTCCATCATCACAGAAAGTTCCGTTTGACAGTGACACTCTAGATCAGTTGTTCTCAACTTTTTTATATCTCTAACACATCTGAGATATATAACACAATCCTATTAAAAACAGTGCCCTCCACTCCCCACTGTGCTTTTCTCCCAGTGGGTACCTTCTCCTCAAGGGGGAGAGGATTCATAGAATCTGGGTGAGGGGTAGTTCCAAAAAGTCCCCAGGTTGCTCCCACATGCCTTCTCACACTTCAGTGTCCCACTGAGAATCACAGTTCCTGAAAGCTTGTAGAGCTGTCATTCTCGTCCTTGGCTGCACATTGGAATCACCTGGGGAGTTTTAAAATGGCTGATGCCTGGGTCCCACACCCAGAAATTCTGCCTTAATTGAGCATTGGGATTCTTAAAGGCTTCCCAGGGGATTCTAGTGGGCAGCCAAGATAGAAAAACCACTGTTTTAGGGATTAGTATTTGGTAATTAACAGATTATCACTTGGTTGGTCCCATTAGGAAATATGAATAAGGAATGATATTTTACTTCCAAGAACATCTTACAATGGCTTCACTCAAAACTTCTTTTTAGAATAAATACCATTCATAGTTACTTTGACTCAGAGGTTACCAGCAAACAAAATTCATGACTTGATCATCCCAAATGATTGTTAAAATAAGTGAATTTTCAGTGACTTCCTGTCTGTCTTAGAATCCCTTCGTCTTTGCTTTAATCTCCACTGTTTAGCCATATTACAAGCCTTCAGTTCCTTTGACTTGCCATGCTCTCTCTTGCTGCTAGGACTTCACACAAATGGTTTGCTCTCCCATAACACGTGATGCTTTTTCTCTAACCCCCTTCCTCACTGCTACGTCATCCTACCCCTTCACTTGGCCTTCAAGTCTCACTCCAAACCTCACTTCCTCAGGGGAGACTCCTCTTATTCTTCTGATTCAGACAAGATTATTGGACAGAGACTTGCAATAATGCTCTCTAAACATTCTTGTTGCTCCTCCGTATTTCTTAGCCCCCCTCTAGTTACATAGAGTGACTTTTTGCTGCTCAATGAAAGGAGAGTGGAAGAGGCACATAGCAATTCCATGAGCAGGGAAAGCTCATGTCTGATTCCCTCTTCTCCTCTGTGAAGATACATATCATCCTAGACAGTAGCATCTTGGTCAACCTGAAGGTGGAGTGCAAACCTCTATGTTGAATAGAGAGCACAGGGAAGAAAGAAACTTTCATTGGGTTGAGTTTGGGTGCTTACTCTATTACTAACAGCATATCCTAACTTAACATGCCTAACACAGACACATCCCCCTCCTATGTGCTCCTCTGCAACTTGTGTTGACTCTTTACAACCTTTATCAGATCTCTAACAACTCTTAAGGCAGCTGTTTCCTTTTAGACCATTGGGTCCATATAGGCAAGAATGAAACTGTTGTATTCATTGTTGAATCCCCATCACTCAGTTGGGGGTTGACAAATCGGTTGAGCAAGACATATCTGATGAATGAATGAATGAATGAATGAATGAATAAGAGAGACAGAGATGAGAGCTAGTTACCTCTTATTCTCTGTCAGTGTGTGCAGATCACTCTTATTAATCGTACATTGGCAAAACCCACTATTATGATAATTATAGAGAATATAAGGTTGAGATATCACTTAGGAGGATAAATTCAAGGAGCAGAAGCTAGAATGAAACTTGGACACCATCTGATTCAGGGTGCCCCTAAGTCAGATCAAAAGAACATTTACATTGAAGGAACCCAGGGATGTCTTTGAAAATTAGGTAGTACAATGAATGGATTCAGCTGAAGGGACCTCTGCCATCAGGAATGCCATTCATCACCATGGTGGGAAATGGAGGTCTGAGAATCAAACATGAGCCTTCACTGGCTTATGAAATTTCTACATATTGTTTCCACTTATCTAAGCCAGAGAGAATCCAAAATTCTGATGGTGGGGTCTGGATATTTGCATCTTGAGCAAGAACCTCAGGGGATCTTCATGCACGAGTATTTTAGGACCACTAACCTAGTTCAGCCAATTGGGAAAGGCAGGAAAATGCAATTACATTGCCATCTTTCTTGTTCCATGGTGGCTTCTGATGCATATTGATGGCACCTTCATGAAATCATTCCAGGGAGATCTTCCACCACTGATCCATATGTAGCCCCCTTCCACATGGTGGTGCAGAAACTCTTCACAGCTGGACAGCAGAATGGCTAAGAGCATCCCTCTGGAGTCAGACTCTCTGTTTTTCTATTCTGGTCCTACCACTTCCTTGATGGCTCAACTGAGGCTAGTTGTTTACCCTCTCTGTGCCTCAATTTAGTTGACTGTAAAATGGGGATAATAACCTAATCTATTTTATAGGAATATTTTGCAGATTGAGTGAGATCACACATAAAGCCCCTGGTACATAATATGTACTCAGTATGTATTAACTATTATTTGTTATTATTGTTCTGAGTCCTGTGCTTTTTCTAGTACTTTGGAATACTTACATGTATTACTGCTTTGTGGAGATTTATAGTAGAGGTGTCTTTCATGGGAAATATAATTAAACCCTCAGTGTAAATAAATTCATAGTATTGAACTGGCCTTTATCAGATTATCTTTAATGATATATGTGGACCCTGCTTAAGTAACCCCAGTATATAAAAATGCAGATTTACACAGAAGACAAATTAATAGGTTATTATTCACTTTATAAATATAATTCTTCCTTTTTTAAGAAAAGGTTTCAATTTGAATAAAAAATTCCTGCAGTACCTTTAAAATAATCAGTAATATACCAAAAAAATGAGTTTATATGAAAATTTTAGAGATCTGTTTATTGTACACATGAAAACATTTCTTTTCATGTGTTTCCCTCCCAAGGCTGCCTTGTGTGGGAGTTTAACACAACTCTCACTGTTTATCAGCAAAATATTAGGGCTCCAGGCGACTGGTTGGTATTTTACTTGGAGGTAAGAATTTAAGAAAGGACATCGAGATTTCGAATCACAGAGGTGTTTGCAATAGAAAGGGACATCACTTCCAATCATTCTCAAATGCCCACATGGACAGGGACAAGCCTGGAACAAAGTTTTCACTGGTTTATGGTAAAATGAGAAAAGTAAGGATAAAAGTGAGGAAGTTTACTTAAAAGTAAGTTCCTTCAAATTGAAGGACTGCTTTTTATTTGATGCTAGGTCTTCTTGTTAAGAGGTTTCCAATTTCCCATCTCTTATGAAATACTAGCTATAAATAGGACTATTTTTGTTGTCCTTATAGGATAAAACAAAAAAGTTGGCCCCTTCTACATTGGACCCTACATCAGTTTTATGTATTTCATTTTAAAAGTTCAAGAGAGATGGGACACCTGGGTGATTCAGTCAATTAAGTGTCTGCCTTCCATTCAAGTCATAATCTAAGTGTCGTTGGATGGAGACCCAGGCATGCTCCCTGCTTCTCCCTCTTCCCCTGCCCCTCCACCCCAGTCCAAATAAATAAATAAAATCTTAAGAAAAAAAAGTTCAAGAGAGACTGAAATTCAATCCCACTCTTAAAGGAGACCTCAAGGATCAGAGAAAATATGTGACCCATACAAGAATGCCCAGTGAGCATAGAAGCCAGGATTGGAACCCTGTTCTCCAGATACTTTCTGCTGCTTAAGACTCTTCTTTAGATTGTCTTTCAGTTTCCATCCTTTCAGCTTGCCCTTTCTGAACCATCTCATTCTGATAAGATTTATATTTATATCCTATTGCTAGAGATTTGCTCCTAATGTGTAACAGCATTTCTTTTTATATGCCTTTACCTTTTTGGGTCCCTTTTATAAACATAAACTTGTTTATTTAGTACTTAATTGGATTGTTAGGACTAAGTGGTTATGTATTCATTTATTATAATAAAATGATCTATTAAAACTTGTCTTTTTTTTAATGAATAGTATGGAGTTTGCACTTTTTTTCCCACCTCTAAAATAATCCCTCATACTGAGAATCCATGGAGGGAGCTAAGGGAAATTATAAATGATTAAATGAGACATTGATACTCATATGAAGGTGTTTGAAATGCAGTTGTTTGTTTCTTGAAATATGGCCCACCCTCTTCTTTTTTGTGTGAAGGGTAGAAAATTGGGTAGACTAAAAATTAAAGCAAATCTCTGTTCACTAGGTCTTCATGAAGCATGGATTTCACCCTCTAATGCTGCATGAGATCCAGCTCAAGGCATGCCCTAACTCTTGTACACCCTCACTCTTGTACAGGCTGCCATTCCTCCCGCCTCCCCTCCCTTCCCCTTCTGTCCCCTCCCTCCCTTTCTTTCTTTTTTTCTTTCTTTCTTTCAGAAAATTTGAAACATCCCTGAGAGGAATGTTTGTTTGTTTCTTCCTTCCTTCCTTCCTTCCTTCCTCCCTTCCTTCCTTCCTTCCTTCCTTCCTTCCGCTTGCTTGCTTGCTTTCTTTCTTTCTTTCTTTCTTTCTTTCTTTGTTTCTTTCTTTTTCAGAAAATTTAAAACATCCCTGAGAGTGAATCTCATATAGAGAAATTCTGGGGGAAAATATTCCTGTGGTATGTTGGGGGAAGAAGCCACCATCAACTAGTCACAATCAGGAAAACAAGAGAGTTTCTCACAGAACTCTCTTTGTGCGACCAGCTGCAGTTGGATTATTCTACCTGCCTGGGCAGGCTTGACATCCTCTCTGCAATATCTTCCTGAGCCCCTGAGCCAGCTGGAGGTCAGTGGTCCAGCTCAAGTTTCATGAAAGAGCTCCTGGCGCCTCCATGGTGCTGCTCTTTTGGTTTTTACTATTCATCCTCTCTGGTTTTGATTTTCCTCTTTTTCCCCTTTCAGGGTGAAAAAATTCTTTTCAAAGGGCTCTTTCCAATTTCTAGTAATCATTGGTGTAGCTATGAAGATTTTTACTTTAAATGTTTTTCTATGTCCATCATGTGTCCGTACCTTTCTCTTTTACACGCTCCTGTTGGTTTTATTCCAATGCTATGTGCAAGAGTGTGTGTGTACACATGAATGGTCAATTGTGTGTATGTATGATATATACATATGTATATCTATGTTTCACATGTATTTGTTTCCATGCTCTATGTGTCTGTATACATCTATGCAACAGAGAAATTTAAAAATATGGAATTAATAAAAAATATTATTTGAAATCCCATGCATCTTACTTAGAGGAAAAGCTTTAGTAAACTTTCTAAATCAATACATTTATATATAGACAGAAGATAGGTAGATAGATAAGAAAAAAGACTTAATTAACAAGTGAAAAAGGAGGGAAACATCCTGTGGAAAATAATACATAATAAACCAGAGGAGCAGACAGTATCGTGTACACAACCTACTATTACCATCAAGTATTTATACATACTATATGCTTTCCTAGCCAACATAACTCAGCTCATGGGTTGAAATTATTAGCATCTTTTCTAGATATAGTGAGTCGTCCTGTTCTCCTGTGGCTAATGAATGGCAGAGAGGGGTGCGTGCTATAAATCATAAACTACAAATATATATGTATATATCCTAGTAGCAGGCAGTCCTATTGGAGCATGACTTTTTCTCTCTCTCTTTCTCTTTCTTTCAATCTCCCTCCTCCTCCTTCTTTGTCTTCTTCTTTGAAAAATGCCTCTTTTATTACTTAGGGCAGGCTCTGAACACTCACACTTTTTTGTTGCACACCCTGCCCTCGGAGACAGCACATTCACGTTCTCTTTGCTGCAACACTGGAGGACTGCCTGGAGGTGACAGCCCTCCCTGATGAACTTCCCAGGGACGGAGCCCTTTAGAGTGGTCTGGATAAAGCCATAGGACAACTAGAGTGGTTCCTAAGAAAACCCAAATCAAACAACAACAACAAAAACACAGCAAGATTCCTTCCCTCTTATTTTTCTTGCAAGAGAAAGAAAGGCGGTGAGAATAGGTTGATATTTGATGAGTTGGTTCTATTCAGAGGAGTGCTATCATTTTAATGTCCCTTTTTTTTTTTTGAAAATGCACCCACAGTCTCTGAATTCCCATTAATGCAAAGTTCAGATAAAGCTGATGAAAAGCACCTGCCATCTTGATAGTTGCCATGGCAGATGGTGCCAGCCTTTATGCTTTTATCGGTATTAGTATCAGAGCACACTTTGTGTTCCAGGCTGAGATAAAACTCATTGAAGCTGTACCTGGAAGAGGCACAGCCACACCGCAGGCCTCGCTGCTCGGCGTCTTGACAGAGCTGCCTGCATGAAAGCCATGCTTGACATATTCTTGTAGTTCATTAGCTCATCAGTACTGACGATATTTTGCAAACTTGGGGGACGGCGGGGGGGTTTTGAAAGAGCTGCTTTAGCTGTTGCCACTTTTTCTTGCCACTCGTCCCCTTGGAATGTGTGGAGGAAACATGTCACCAGTGGCCATTTTTGCCACCCCGCTGACCTTGGGAAGTGCTGTGGGGTGGGGGGACTTTCAATGTCAACCTTGGGAACCTAAGAGCAGTAGGAAAGAGAAGGAGCTCCTGGAGGACTTTGAGCTGAGTGTGGCCCAGGCCCCAGAGGGGTGCCCGCAGCTTCTTTTCAGCAAGTGCATTCGGACACTGCGATGCCCACCTCTCTTTCTGGATCTCTCTGTCATAGCTGCTGCTGCCACATGCCACATTTTGGAAATGTAGAGCGGAAACCCTGTACCATCTCACACACTTGGCCTCAATCCAGGTTCTGCAGCCGTCCTGTAAGATGTCCCAATGGACACTTGTTTATTCCAAATGTCCCAAAGGTGTGACTTCAGAGAGTTAAACCTGTTCCACTAGCTCTTCATTGTACATTTCCAAACATATTGACAGATTCTCCCCCCCACCTCTTGCTTCCTCTCTTTAGTTACTTGTGAGGTTATTTTTGGTAATATTGTTGCCTGATAAATAGAGGGGTTGTGGGATCTTAAGTTATTATGCAAGTGTTAGCTACACAGCCTGGTACACCATTTGGCTGGTGCATGGGGGGGGGGAAGAATAGTAACAAAAAGGAGGAGGGCAAGGAGTTATTTTAAATTAAAGTATGCATATGTATCTATATGACATTAATAATAAGGGTTGGGAGCCATTAGCGTTGGCTGCACTGGCTTTTCGGGCACTTCCAAGAACACTTTAAAAGAATTTTTTAAACAAAGACACAAAACAGACTTTCTTATTTTTCATCTCTTGTTTGAGGAGAATCAGATTCAGAGCCCAGGCTCAAATACAGCCTCCACCATATGCTAACTGTGTGATTTGGGGACACCTACTTGACATCTCTATAGCTTGTTTTCCTTATTTAAGAGAAGTACATTATAGTCCCATTTATCTCCTAGAGTAACCATGAGGATTAAATAAGATCAGGTGTATAAAGCAAAGGGATAGAAATGCCCAATAAATACCAGTGATTACTACTACTATTCTCTCCGTCACTTCCCCATTTCACAGCACTGAAATGGCTTCAAAAGGGGATACATGTCATTAAAACCTACCTCACCACTGGCATCTACCTGGATGGGGCACTTGAATTCTAAGCATTCTGCAGCTGTGGTTTCAGCTCAACTCCACGTCAGGGTCAAGCATGCCTTTTTAACTGCCTCCCCTGAATGGTGGACATCACACAGCCCGGCTCTTGCTTCATGCCCTGGGTTGGACATGTGAAGGCTGTCATCAGTTCACATCTACCATCATTCTAGAATTCTGTGGTTTACAATGGGCTGTCACTGGAAGGGAAAGAAGGAACATCGTTATTTCTGCAACACCAGTTCTCAATCTGGTGCAATGCTCATGCCTACTTCTCCCAGGCTGTGTTATTGCCCCAGAGGAAGGTGAAAAGAAAATGCGTACTTTCAGGACTCTGTTCAATCATTAATATAATGTTACATTTTGAAAATGGAATGATACATTTTCTTTCTTCATGTTTAAATGAATGTAATTTTTATACAGTAAAATGAACTTCTTAGTGTATAGTTCTGCAAGACTTGACAAACACATATAATTATATAACCATCTCCCTAATAAAGATATAGAATAGTTTTATCATTCTAAGAAAATTTCCCCATATCTTCTTTCCCCATATCTTCTTTGCACACTCATTCCCTGGCAATCACTTACCTGTTGCCTGTCTCTAAAGTTTTTTTTTTCCTTTTCAGGAGTGTCATATACATGGAATACTACAACATGTAGTAGACCTTGGGGTATGTGTACTTCATTTACTTCAATGTATTTAAGATCTACCCTGTTGTGTGTACATAGTAATTTATGCCTTATTATTAAATAGTATTCCATTGTATAGACAGAGAATAGTATAGAACATTACAGATGTATCCATTACGTGTTGTGTAACACTTGGGTTGTTTCCAGTTCTGAGCTCTGAAAGATAAGACTTCGCTAAACATTCACGAACATGTTTTTGTGCGAATATAAACTTTTACTTCACTTGGTTAAATACTACGTGATCTGACTGCTGAGTCATATGGTAAGTGTACGGTTATCTTTATGAGAAGTGGCCAAACCCTTTTCCAAGTGGCTGTACCATTTTGCATTCCCACCATCAATGAACAAAAGTTCCAGCAGCTCCGTGTCCTTGCCAGCACTTGGCATTGCCCGATTTTCTTTATTTTTCCATTTTAGCCTTTCTAGCAAATAAATAGGGGTATGTCATTATGGTTTTAACTTGTATTTCTTCAGTGAATAATTATGTTCAGCATATTTTCACGTGTTTATTTGCCATTTATACATTTTGATGAAGTTTCTGTTAAAATGTTTTGCCCATTTTTTTTTGAATTGGGTTTTTTTTAATATTCAGTTTTGAGTATTGTTGTTGTTGTTGTTTAATGTATCCTGGATATAAGTCCTTAATAGTTGACCATATATATGGGTCTATTTCTGCATTTTTCAAGTCTGTTCTATTGATCTATATGTTCTATTCTATCTATTTAATACTACACAGTTTTGATTGCTATAGTTTTTGGGTAAGACTTAAATCTGATAGTGTGAGTCCTTCAAACTCGTTCTTGTTCAAAAAATATTACTACATAGTGTAAAGCATCAATACACTTCCCAGTTACTATAAATCAAGCATATACACTTCTCTGGGGACAATTGCCTTCTCCACCCTGGGGATTTTAGGAATACTCCAGGGGATGTTTATGTGTATGAAAACAATGAGGAAGAATGATAAGAATGCCCAAAGACCTAAACACTGCTGAGACCTCTAATCAAATAGACGGCCTTATTAAGTCTGTAGATCTAGCTAACACACATTTTTAAAAACTCACCTTTATTTTTTTTTGTGGGTACCTGCTCATAAATTTAATTCAGAAAATTCTAAGCCCTTTGGGTTGCTGCTTTAAGTTCACCCATAAACAAAACATGACCAGGCCCTATGGCTCACCATTACCTGGAACTTACTATGAAACGCTTGCCTTGGGTAACACTCCATTGCTTACAGAGTTCTTTTATGTACATAGTTCCATTAAGTCCTCACAACCAACCTTGGAACAGATCTTCCTGTCCCCATTCTATGGGTAAGGAATCTTCAGAGAGTTCAAATCACTGACTCATTGTTATTTGCAGAAAGTGTCCTTGAGTTAGGACTCTACCTGAGTGCTTACACCAAGTCTTCTGAATCTCTGCTGCAGTACATCCTGACTTTAGGTAAAGTTCAGAGAGTCCTAAGTCAATGGCATCTGGCCCAGGATATCCTGAAGGGCAACAGGATGTTATTAAAACAAAACAAAACCAACCAACCAACCAAACAAACAAACAAAAAAAGCCTTGTTGCCAAATTCAGCCAGAATCAAATGTTTGTGGAGAGTGTTGGCTTTAATTATCAGCTGCCCTTCGGGGGTCAGGTTCCACTGTGCCAAGCTTGAATTCAATCCTACAGATTTGATTGGGTTAAGGACAGATAGGGACTGCTATTTTAAAAGGGTGTGAAACCTGGGAAATTCTCTTACCCCCTAAAACTTGTCTCCTCCATTAGGCTGAGTACAAATACCACTGGTTCAATTTTTTTGTGGTCATTGTATTAGTAATTAGTGGTCATCAGCTGCTCAGAGGGAGAAACTGAATCTTGATGTTTGATGAAATTTGGCACCAGAGTTAGGGATCAGAAACAGGATCATACTGTGGAATCAGTTCCTGCAAATCTCCAGCTACAGAATAATCTTGACATTTGCTCAGCCCAGAAAGTATGTAAAAGAAACTACCAAAACTTGTGGTTCTCAAAGTGGGGTTCAGGGACCGGCAGCTGCAGCATCACCATCACATAGGAATTACCCTGAAATGCAAATTTTCATCTCTCCCTCTCAACTGATTTCATTTAATTTTCTTTCCCCTAAACGAGTGAACAGAATCTCCAAAGAAGGACAGCTTGAGAAGGGGAAACACGTTAGATCATCACAGAGCCCCTCTGCAGATATGAAGTGCCATAAATAGATTAATGCAGAGAGAACACTGACATTATCTACTGTGGGTCAGGATGAGCTGGAGATTGTTGTAAGATCAGTTTGGTAAATTAAGCCACAGAATTTTATTCAGGGTGGACTCAGATTCCAGGTTAACTTATGCTTCTTATCTCTGTGGTGTGACTAGAGCATCTCTTCTGATAGAGAATGTTCACAGTTGTCTCAAGGTTGTAAGAGACACTGTATTTTCTTTTTGGGAGAAAAAATCCAGACACCTTTCTGAAGGGAATCTGTTCTTGGAATAAGAAAATGTGTCTTTGGCTTGTGTTTTTATTTTCACGAGACTCTAGGTTTATACTTTCAGTTAGAACATCCAAGAGAAATGAAGAATTATCAGGAATCCTCTTCCTTGGATGGGTCCTCTGAGACATCAAGCACCTAGTTGTTTTTTGTTTTTTTTTTTCAAGAAGAAATAAAAGCCAGTTCATCTAAATTTATATGATGTTAGAGGTGGAAGGAATCTTATAAAGCATCAGGAGTTTTTCGAAGGGAATTTCATTTGCGCTTTGGGTGGCACAGTGTTTCCTGGTGAGAGACTGTCCTGTGTGAAATATGTTTTGCATTTCTGGCCTCTGATACTAAATGCTAATAGCACCTCCCAATTATTATAACAAAAGCCATCCAATGTATTTCCAAACACTCTCTCAGGTAGTGTCTTAGGTTGAGAACTTCCTCCAGTTCCCATGGCTTTATCAAAGAAGCTGAGATCCCAGACTGAGACTTTGACCCTGATTTTCTGATCCTTAGCCCCACTATAGTGTAAGTGCCATGAGAACAAGAATTGTTGTCCGTTGTATTCACTGCTGGATCCCCAGGACTTGGTACAGTTTGTGTCACATAGGAGGCACTCAATAAGTATTTGTTGAGTGAATAAATAAATAAGTTAGTAGATGGGTTACTGCATACTCTAGGATACTATTCCCAAGATCCACCAAAAACAAAGTGATGGACTGTTGATGATAGCCAAGGCTCTAAACATAATCAGCTTTCAGGTAACCAACACAATAAGGTCCATTATTAGAGACTCGAAGGAGTCAGAATAAATGGGATTCTTCAAGGCAGTCCTACATTGTCACAGACACTTGACTTCCAAGTTAAATGGAGTACCTCTGCTGATTTAAGATGTACAGTATTTCCATTACAATAATAACACCACCGCTAAGATTTTGAATTTATGTGCATATTTATGGAGGGAGCTGTCTATGGATGGATCATAAGGATGATGTCTCTGCTCCAGAAGAGTCCAGGCCTGGCGTCATAAAATGGTCCATGCAGTTGAAACTTTGCCACAGGTGGCAGCACCCAACGTGCTGTTAAACCCCTTGGGAATTGCTCATTCCATGAATTGCTCTTTAAATGGTGTTTTTAAAATTCATTTCCCCAATTAAAAGCATACCTAAAGATTGTTCCATGCTTTTAAGTTCACCCATGAGTATTTTTGAGTTTTTGAGAGGATAGTCAATATTTTCATACAGAACTAGCTAAAGAAAATAGCATTTGCTCACGAAAAGTGTCTTAGAATGTGTTGGGCTATGATGGGTTACATTTTACCAACACATCAGTATTTGAACTCTCACCTTGCAAGTCTGAAGCTAGGTTGAGCGTTTTCATATGACAATGCTCATAGTTCACATTTAATATCTGGGTGAGGCAGGCGAAGCTCAGGAAAGCAAGGAGGCACTGAGGATGTAGAAAGCTATGGTAATAGTGGTAGATATCTGAAGGTCCATGACCAAGACATTAGGGATAGTGGGTTACTCTTTCCTTATTGTGAGTACTTGGAAGCTAATTTTATTTGTATTTCACCGTTAAGTAGCTTAAAACACCCTGTCCCATATCCATCCCTTTTTCTTTTTTAAACCCTGGTTCCTGTCTTCATTTTTTAATATGTAGAAATATTGACTATGTCTTATGCATTAGTCAGGATAGCTTAGGTTACATTGTAGTAACAAACATTCCCTCATCTCCCTTGATTAATATAACAAAGGTTTATTTTTCAGTCATATCACATGGTCCACAAGTGGATTGGGGCTTGCCTTCAACACAGAACTTATAAACATGCCTTACCAATGCACTATCTGGAATATATGGCTTCCTTAGTCACTGGGGTAGAGGAAGAGACTCTTGGGGGGTCACGCCCACTTCTTTTGCCCAGAAGTGATTATATCATACTTTCCACAACACATTGGCCAAAAATAGTTGTATATAGTCCCTTTGGCATGATAAAGGGATGGTAAAATGTAATCCTCCTGTGTGTCTGGAAGATGAAAGCTGGACTTGTGAGAGCACCAGAAGTCTCTACCACAGATAACAAAAACCAGCTGCCACTTTCTGTAAGGACAATTCCCTGAGATGTATGAATTCCATAACCAATATGTCCAGGCTCCACCACTGTGTAGGCTATGAGGAATAAAAATATGTGACTGAAGCATATTTGAAATTTATTTTCCTCCTGTAAGCCATGTAAGTCCAAATGGTATGTTAAAAAAAAAAAAAGATGTTATCAAATTCTTCATGGACTAAGGTGGAATAAACATGCTCCTGAATGTACGTATATAAATACAATATACATGTGCAGTGGGTTTGCGAATTTAACTCTGGATCTACAGCAAAGAAACATTTCTTTCTTTATTGAGTCCTTCATATTTCCCCCACTCATTGGAAGGTGGGAGAAAGATCAGCTAAATGTCCAATTTGCCTTAAAGCTTAGACTGATGCAATAATTTTATCAGACTCTTCAAACATTGATTAGTGTTTCAATGATCTTCTCTATATGTTCAGCTGAACAGAGGGAAGGATGTGGGATTTCCACCCCCTCCTGAGGTGCAGTCGAAGGGCCTTTGTGCCTCAAGCTGCTCCTCAGGTGTATTGGGTCTGTTATTTACTGATGTCTGAGGTTGTGTCTCATCTTCACAGACGGCTGGGTGTCTTGGCGGCCTCTGATGTCAGAAGCTGTGCCATCCATGATCTTCTCTTTGGCTGATGGTGAACCATACCTGAATTGGGTTCCTCTAGGTTTACCTTTGGCCCCTCTGAGCTCTGGTGAAGGTGGGGGTCCACTTTACCACCCATGTTACAGCAACATCACCTGGCTACAACAACCTCCTTCCGGGGCTACAGCACAGGTTTGGGAATGATGAATGTCAGATCCCCCTTCTTTGTCACTGTGTTTCAGTGCCAAATTTACTTTGATGTGGTTGTATTCCAGATCAGCGAAGATGATCTAAAGTGATTGGAGAAAGGGGGACCCAGAAGGTGAGCTTCTTTTTGCCTTTGGTGCTATCTTCAATAATCAAGACTCTCCATATCTAGCCTGTAGAGACTCAGTCAGGATGATCTGTTATCTGGCTCTCCTGCTGCTCTTGCTTTGCCTACACACAATACCCCAGAGTCAGAAAGGGACAAACTTTCTCCCTTCTTTTGTTTGAACTTCCCTCCAGCCCATCAAGTCTGGCTTTCAGTATGCTAAATTTAGACAATTTTTTCTTAATACAGAAGCTCAGCTTGCCATATGATCATCTTGCTGTAAAATCTTAAATTTGAATGTCAGAAACAGAAAATTACCTTATTTTCTCTTTTTATGCCATGTCTAGTGGTCCTAATCTCCCTCGGAAGACAGATGCGCCATCAACAATGGTGAAGGACCTGTGCTTGCAAAGACAAAAGAGAAAAGCACATCAGTTTTTCTCAACATATCAGCACAGTAACACGTATGTGAAAATTTGAGAAAATTAATGTATTTTTGGCTGAAAACTAGTGTTTCATTGGTTCAGTACTCCCATAGCCTTTAGATTCTATGCCAAAGCTTAGAACTTGATTGTGTGTGTGTGTATGTGTGTGTGTGTGTTCTATTTTACATACCCATCAACATTTTCAAATAATCTATTTATGCCAGGTCCATCCCACAAAAAACATAGCCCATTTCCATCTTGGGGCTCAAAATCTATTGGTGGAGAAACTTAAACAAATAGTAATTCTCATGCAGTAGGAACACTCAAAGAAGTATGGAGGTGGCATCATGAGAGCAGAAGAAGAAAGTTTAACTCAACCTGGGGATGTCAGGGGAGTAGTCCCAGGGAATGTGACATTTTAGATGATTCCTAGTGGATCCATTCCTCTGAGAGGAAGAGGGTGCAATAGGTTGGGGGGCATTCTCGGCACAGGGAGAGAAGACAGCATGTGCAGAAGTGCAGAGGTAACAAGACTTGCCACTTGGTGCTTCTGTATGGCTGGAACATACGGCATTTTCGCTGCAGACGGGAAAGGTTTCAATAGTAGTAGTAGATGAAGAAGAAAATAGGAGAGATTTAAATGGGCTTGTTCAACATGCCAAACACGTTTAGCTTCATCTCAGGTGACATATGTGCCATTAAATATTTTTAATCAGGGTGGTAATATGCTCAGATAATCATATTTGAATTTAAGAAAGGTCAGTGGAGAGGATGAATTGGAGGAGGTGAGGCAGAAAGCGGGAAGACCTGTTCAGGAGCTCTTCAGTCAAACCTGACGTGCGGGTCACACTTTCCAGCTTCCTTCCTTCTGGGCACGTGGTCTGCTTTGACTTTCAGGCTCCCTGTGGGGTTGGGTGTGGCTGTGTGACATGTTTTCGTTAATGAAATGTTAGCTGAGCTGTCATGTGACTTTTCTGGGTGGAAACCTTAAGAGTCAGGGCAGATTTATCTCCTCTTTTTCTGAAACCTCCCTCAGACAGGGTCCCCTAGTGATTATGATAAGCAGAGCTCCGGGTGATGCATGCTGGGTATGCTGCCTGAGTAAGAAATCTGTGTGGAGCCACTCAGGTTGTGGGGTTGCTTGTTACCAGGATGACCGACACCATCCTGACCACAATAGGGTCAAAGGGCAATAGGAGCCTGAACGAACACTCTGCTTACCAAAATGGAGAAGCTACAAATTCAAGGAACATGAAGGTGATAGGCATGACAGAGTTTAGCAAGAGAGTAAATGTGAGGGAGGGAGAGAAGAGAGTCTAGAATGGACAACTAAATTTCAGATTGATTGACCCACGACCATTCACGTGGATTCATTTTGCTTCCCCGAGGAATCTAAGTTCTGTGAGAAATCATTTTATAGCTCTTTTGTATACCATTTTGTATAGTCATTCTCTGCCCTCTAGTTCCCCCTCCAATTCATGGGCAAGTTTAATTATATTCTTATCTGTGTTAAAATAGCATTTTATGCACAATTTTGCTATTACGTGTTTTACAAGTCAAAGATATTTACAGAGCATGTCTGTTGATGGCCGCCTTAGAGGAGTGACTTTTTATAAACATTGACTAGCAATTTTCTGACTGGCTTTTTAACTCCTCACTTCACTCCTCACGGTACTCTGGTAACCCTACAGGGAGACCTACTGGTCAGTCTATCATCCTTGTATGTTTTGCTCAAACTGTTGAATAGAAGGAGGATTTTGGAAAGCTTATAAACTTAAATTAACCCATGATGTCTGTCTAGCATTATCATGTGTAATAAAAAATTGGCAGGATTTTCTTTAGTAGAAAAATGAGCATCAAAGGGAAGAATGCAGTTCTGCAGGCAGAGTTCTTCTTAAAGTATTTTTAAGTTGAAAAACCATTAACCAAGAAAGAGTGCAGGATTCAATTCACTATTTTGAATAGCACATGACCCTTTCAGGCAACGTCAAAGCTCCTTCTGAGGTAGACTTCTAAGAATTACAGAGGAAGACTGTGATTCTC
>NW_022631014.1:1374210-1591710 GCF_010015895.1 Lontra canadensis
TGCCAACAGATGGGTGAAATGGACACTTCATTTCATTGAGACTGAATAAATGCTCCTATTTTTATTAACTATTCAGATTTCTTCTCATAAGTTTCTTGCTAATGTTCTCTGTTCATATTTCAATCGAATTGTTTGTTTTTCTTATTGATTTATAAAAGTGTTTTGGCATATTTTAAAATCAGTGCTTTCTTATTTAGATCATGTGTGTGATTGTATGTGTGTATAAAAGTCCATTATTTTTCATTTGTTTTGTATATAATGACTTTGATTGAGCAGCATTTAACAACATTTAATACAGTCAAAATGTGCATTTTTTCCTTTATGACTTATATATTTTTCATTTTGCTTAAAGAAACACCTCCCAATACCACATTCCAACTAAATCCTCCCATATTTTCTTATAAATGTTGATATGCTATTTTTCATACTAAGGCTTTATTTTATCTAGAATTTGCAGTTTACCTCTTTCAATGTATACACTGGCCTATTTACCTCAGTGCACACTTCAGCAACTGGGTGGATCAATCAGAGTGGTATCTGGTGTAAATTAAAGGCTGTTTTTGAAACCAGACTTACCTCTCGCCCTTAGCCCTGAAGAAAAGGAGGGGCTAAATCATCAGGGGCTAATCATTCAGGGGCTAAATCATCACCAAAAAGGATGGTCACAGAATTCTTCTTTGAGAATATAATGCCGCATTGATCCCTGAAGAGTCAGTAGGAAAAAAGGACGAGGCACTCGCAAAGACCCCGAGGCAAACAGGAACATGCCCTTTGGAGGAAGTGAAAGGAGGCAAACGCTATCAGGTGTTGACCCCGTCATGAAAAAGGCAAGCATGGTTAAACCAAGAGGTTAAGGGGAATGTAGTGAAGGTGATTCTATGAAGTTACACCTGTCCCTATTTTGCAAGCCTTTGTATCTAGGCTGTGTTAGAGACTGGTGTTTTTTTCCTCAGAGAAATGAGAAAGTTTAAAGAGCTTTCAGTAAGAGAATAGACAGATCAGATTCCATTTGCCTCAGTTAGCCCTGGCCTCTAGGGTAGAACAAATGAGAGGGGAGTAAGGGACCAGAGGGGATGATTAGCGAGGAAGACATGCCAGGCGAGATATGGAGGAAGCTTAGAGTAGGGTTGTGGCAATGGGGTTGGAGAACAGCAACAGTTAGAAAAAATTGATGGATAAGGAGAAAGAGGCATGTTTATAGCCTGCATGCTATCTAGGTGGAGATGGGATCAGAAATATGGGAACAGGTTAAGGATGAGAAACAGACTATGATTTTGGCCTCAGACATGTTTCATGTGAATGCCTTTGAGACACTGCAGCAGAGACTGGAAAATATCCAGGCTAGAGATAGAAGGTAGAGAGTCCCAGGTATGTGGAGAGTAGCTGAAGCCATGGACATCAGTAGATACCTCAGGAAGAAAACTGGTAGTAAGAGGGCAAACAGCTCTAGAAACAAGTCTTGAGAACCTCTGAAATGTGAATTTGGACCGAAGAAGATTGGCAGATATCACTGAGGAATGTCGAGAGAGCTAAGAAGAAGATCAGGGAAGCACGTTGTCTTAAAATCCAGGGCAAGCGATGCTTCCAGTGGTCCACATGGTGGATTATTACTGAGCACCTGAGGAAAACAAAAGGGAAATGGTCTGCTGGGTTCAGTGATATGAAAGTCACTGTCACTTTACTGAGAGTGGTGCAGGTACCGAACAGTGGAAAGTGTGGGGGGAAAAAATGAACAGAAAGACCCTCCCAATTGCCACCCTGGTGGTTTGTTTCAGTGGGTCCACCTCTGAAAATTCAGGAGAAATCTTGAGATAACCTCCCAGGACTACTGGGCCTACCATCTTTCTTTAAAACTTGGAGGGATAGGATTTTTATAGGATTTTATAGGATTTATAGGATTTTATATAGCTGAGGGTTGGGGGGAGGCTGGGAAACATTTAACCAGAAGGTGAGGGAGAGAATTTTACATTTGTGGAGCTCTGTTCTTGGTAACACCTGGAATTTATGTCCTTTTCTAGACTTACCCAAGCAAAGGGTAAATAAGTGTTTCAGTGAACTGCTGACCAATTTTTCCATTCATTTTCCTCCTTAGTAATTTAGTATCTACAGCTCCTCATAGTTTGAACTGCCTTTCTTGTGAACTCTTTGAGCACAAAGTTACTCCAAGGTCTATATTATTCCCACACAAGACTCAAAAGTCCGGTAAAGCCCATTGTCCTGATAATATTAACATACAGTTCCTGGATTTTCCTTTCTTGCCAAAACTATAACTTTATACCAGAGTAACTTGTTTCTACTTTTACTTATTTCAGCTCTTCTCTCATTGTATGGACATAAATTCTTATCAAGGCTTTTGCTTTTCCCACTCTTGAGAGCTTTCTTTACTTCTCTTAGTA
This sequence comes from Lontra canadensis, assembly GCF_010015895.1. NCBI lineage: Eukaryota > Metazoa > Chordata > Mammalia > Carnivora > Mustelidae > Lontra > Lontra canadensis. The sequence continues at coordinate 1,376,607 of NW_022631014.1, forward strand.
CAGTGATTTTCAATGATTCTTCTTTGTATTTCACATTGGCAGTATTATATTTTCTCATGTTTCCTATGACTTAACAATATGTCCCAAATGTTGCCAATTGTTCCCTTGGACAAATTGCCACCACTAAGAATAGTGACAGGGAGGTGCTGTAAATGATCTTTGTTTACTAGGTGCATTTCTAAAAATGCTTTAATAAATGACTTGAGAATGCTTCGTGAAGAAAAACCCACTAACGAGGAAACTCATTTTTATTTAAATCTCTTGCTGAAACCTGGGGGTTTTTGTTTTTCCTCTGGACTTTTCTGCTTTGCCCTTGGTGACCTCTCATCCGTCACATGTCACCAAACTGGAGAAATGAAATCTGTACCTTGGTGGCAATACTAGTTCTCGCACGTTGATGGACAGTTCCTTTGTCCTTTGGCTGTGGGGAGGTTCTATTAAGCCATCAAAGCCCAGAACTAGCATGTGGGCAGGTCTTGAACAAAATAGGCTCTTTTTTTGGACAAGATTTCCTCTCCTTTTTTCATTCATGAGAAATGGTATGCCTCATCAAAAAGAACGCTAAATATAAGAGAAGAAAGTTGAATAAAATGAGTCACTGGGAGATCAGGGCTCTCTATTTGGGGATGTTTATCTCCTTAAGGCTCTTAAAGCACGTATTTCTGTTTGTTGCTAGAATCATGATGGTTGACAGTGTGGCTTCTATTTTATTTGCATTTGGCTTTGCTTTTCTGGAGAATAGACTGGCATCCAGTAGTCACATAAGTTGATGTAGAAACTGAACAAAGCAGGGGAGAGGGAGCAGAGGTCTGTGGTTGGAGGCTGCGTGCCGATGCAGGGGGAGCAGAGCGCTGAGCACAGTGGTCCTACCGTCCTCGGATGGAGGGTGAGTCCTACTCCCCCTTCTCCAGCTCTGGGGCCTCAGATGCCATTTCCCTGCACTGTAGATTGGGGCTGGGGATAACACTTACCTCACAGACTGGTCCCTGTGAGAGGTAGCAGCTGCTACATGAGTGCTCTGGGAATGTTTGGTTAAATAACGTACTGCTCTGTCTGTCACTAAGACCATCCTGATTGCTAATGGTGTGCTGGCATGTTTCCGTGGGCCAGGTACTGTGCCTTACCTGCTGTGATTATTTTTCATTTGCTCTTCATAACAATTCATAGGAAAGGTACTGTAATATAGTACCTTCATCGTAAGCATGAGAATATCGAGGTTTAGAGAAAGTAACTGTTCATTACTAGGTGTAGGAAGATACAGCTAGAAAGTGGCAGAACCTGGAACCCCATGGTCCTAACCACCATACCACACTACCCCCTGCCGGAACCCTGCAGGGAGCCCTCCTTCCCACCCTACAGTGTGCTTTTGCTCCCCAAACCCTCCCACACAGGGACGAGCACTTGAACCAGAAAATTCAGCCTTGTGTGCCCTACTTCTGGAGCCAAGGGGACTGATTGTAAGTGGTATGCCTTATTTGACTTGGATTTGAGCCCTGTTTCCACTGTCTACTGACTCTATGACCTTGGGAAGGTTATTTATCACTATTTATCGCTATAACTCAGGTTCTCTCATTAGATTGATGGCCATAGATTCTACTTCCTATGGTAGATTGGGGGATTGGCTGAGGTGCATATTAATACTATTTCACAATTAATGTGGTTTCATGCTGTCCAGCGAAATTTGGGTAGGGTTTGGGTAAGGGTTATCTGAATGGAACATTTCACTAGGGATGGTCATGCATGTGTTAAATGAACTGTCCCCACCAGAGGAGAACCAACTATTCGAATCTATCCTGCTCTGTCAGCATCCTACAAGTTCAGGCCTCGAGCCTGAAATAAGAAATTATTTGCGCTTAGTGTTTTCAAGTAATTGGCCATCACAACTAACAAGAGGGTTTGTTGGAAACGCCAATAGTGATAGACTGAATTTGAAAAAAAAAAAAAAATGGGGGGGGATTTATTGACCAGAGAAAAAACAAGCCAAAGCTTTGGCTAATTTGTGTAATCAGCTTTATCAATTTGCATAAATTGTGCATCAGGCTATATTCCTCTTGGGCATAATAAGCCCAAATTTAGTTTTTCTAATTTTAAAGTCATCAGTTGCTTTTTTTTTTTTTTTTTCTTCTTCTTCTGTTCCTTTCTGGGACTCATGTGGGTCACACCTCCATGCATCTGTCAGGTGGTCTTATGTGTCCCTAACTCTCAGGGCCCCAGTCAGAGCCTTGTGTAGCATCTAGTGCTTATTTTCCAAAATCGGTCCAGCCTTGACCCTCCGCCCTCTCCACTATTTCATGTCTTATTGTCTACACTGTGTCTATCCCTCTTTTGTTGTATCTTTTGTTCTGATCAAAATCTTCCAAATATTTTTAAATGAACCCCTTCCATTTGCTGTGCTCTCCTACTGCCTCCTTTCAAATGGATCTGACACATTCTAGCTTCTTCTCTAACAGGTCTTCTGCCCCAGATTCTACCCATTGCTTCCTCTCTTTACTTCTTTCTCAACACTCATCATTTCTTCTAGGGATCTCTAAATAGTTCGAAAGGGTCTCCGAACGTTTGACTCTACTCTGAGGTGATAAGATGAATTAAGATGATTTTGGGCTCTCACGTATCTTGCCGCCCCCTCCTCCCTCTCTCCTGCTACTCCCCCAGTTCAGCTTGTATTCCATTCTTTTTCTGACCTGTTTCTGGGCTATCCTTCCTGGTCTCCTGCTTTCAGTCTTGACACATGTCAACTCATCTTCCACCTTGCCACCAGAGTCTAAGCGTGGCTATGATTGAAATCTATCTAATCAAAAGAGGTGATCATAGAACTCGTTCACCAACTTTAGTAATTAGAGAACTAATGAACCTCCTTGAAACCAGCAAGTGTTCAAGAATACACATGAGAAAATACTATGTTATATAGCATGTAGATAGCATACGAGTTGAAAACACGAATGACTTTAAGAAGGGTTTAAACTTCACAGACAATATTTTAGATGCATATCCCCTAACCTGTAGAGGGTGAGGTTACATGGCGCCTATGCTGCAGACTGTCATCAAAGACCAAACCCTGGACTTGTGGCCAACTGGTATAAACCAGGTGTCATTTCTTATGATTTTATGGTGTCCAGAGGGCTGAACTGCTGACATAAAATTTTTATCTCAAAGATGCAAATGTACACCTAATGTCCTTTTTAAAACAGCAGCTAGTTATGACACTAGAGATGTTTAAGCCCGAGGCTTTACAAACACTTTTGTAATATCATTAGCCTGAAGATTGCCCCTGCCTCTATTCCATTACACCAACGTTTGCAAATCTGGACATTTGCAATTCTTTCAGTTTCTTTCAATGTAACTGGAACTCGAGTGTCTGCTTTCAGAGGATAAACTTTGCTTTCTGCCCTCAAACCCATGGAGGATGACAGGCCAGCGGAATGCTGAAAACTTCTTGCATGCCCTTGGTCTCAGTCACGGCCAGCCTGCTTGCATTTCCTTTGGGCTCTGGCTCTATTGGCCAATCATTTTCATGGCTGGGTTTAAAGAGCATGTGCCTAATTTAGAGTTGCTGACACAGGCCAGGGAACAGGCCACCTGGCAAACGCCTTGGGCTTTGACTGATTCCACTAACTTGAAGCCTAGGCCAAGTTCCCCTCAAGTTGTGCTGAGGTTTGTAAATCTTTTGGCAATGCTGGGCTAGGACTGGACCAGGTAATCAGCGTTTTGTGGTCCTCAGCTAGGTGTGAAATTTTAATCAAAGGGATTTTATTTTTGCAAAACCATAATGCGCCACTAGAAATGTCACATAGAATTAAACTTTGGATTCAGTGAGGTTCAAGATAAATCAGATGGGTTCTTACAAAATGGCAAATCCTGTCCTCTTTGGAGGGGTGGGGGGGGTGTGTTAAAAATAAATGGAAACAGGGTAGTTCTGGTATCCCCTTTGTCTTATGGGGAAATATTACAATAACTTTTAGTCCATTCACACTTTGGAACTGGATAATTACTTTTTACTTTAATTACAAGATGGCACAGAAAACACATAAGCTTCTGCCCAAAAATATAGTCTCTGTATCCAGTAGATATTATAGAAATATGGACTCCAGACACGGTCTGGATTCCCACAGTTCATCTAGAATGGTTTCAACCAACCTTACATCTGACAAATAAATGCCAGACACAGAAGACATTGGGGCATCAGGCTAAAATGAGAGCAGGCTCTTACCCAGAAAAATAAAACCAGAGCCGGCTCCTTTACAAAGGGGATAGAAAGCTCAGAAAGGAAGCAGGGCTGACTGCTAGTGTGGAAAATGGATGAGAAACATCAAACTCACTGGCGTTCATCTGGACAGATTCCAGAGAAACTGAGTTCTCTGAATATTGTCTCTCAGACCTCTGCTCCAAACACAGACCAAGTCACCATGTGTTGCCTGTTACAGAGGTAATGCATGTGAATGGGGCAGGAACCGATTTCTCACCATCTCTCCATGACCTAGAGTGTATCACTAGGTCACCATGGGTTTTGTGGGGTGGGTAGCTTCTTCTGCTCTCTGGTTGAGATAGCATTGGGCACAGTATTGGGCACAGAACAAAGTGTGACTTCCAGAATCAGACCACTGTGTACTTTCCAGCTGTGTGACATTGGGAATGTTGTCTATCCTTTGTGTGCCTCAGTTTTGTCATCTATAAAATGGGCTGAATAGTAGAATTCACCTAAAAGTGTTGTCATGAAGATTAAATGAACTATTAATAGGGAAACATTTTACACAGTACGATAACCATTCGATAAATATGGTGATGATGGTAATGCCTCAACAAAAGGGGCAATGCTGTGTGTGTGTGTGTGTGTGTGTGGTGTGTATGTGTGTATGTGTAAACAGAAAGAGGTATGTAACTAAAGGGCTTTAACAAAGGAGTCTAGGCGTAAGATGATGTGAAGCTGTGGTAGCAGGATATGACTGATTTCGTGGGACAGAGATTTTCAACCCCACATCTCTCGAACCTGGAGAAAGAGCTGCTAGGCCAGTGATGGTAACGAAGATCTAGGTCACTAAGGCCCCTTTATTCAGGAACTGCTTGTCTCCAGGTGTCAGAGGCAGGGTCTGTGGAGGTCATTGCCAATTGTCTAGCTGGGGACAAAGTAAGCCCTGAGTATGACACAAGAACACTTTCTGTGAACAAGAGCTAAAGGGGATTGAGCTCCTTGGGGGGGGTGACTGAGCAAGGATTTTAGCTTCTCCTCTCAGGCAAAGATAATAATCAGGACACGGACCACTGGGCTGTGTAAATATTCCTGCAGGTCTCAGAGATTTCAGAGGTGGAGTAGCCTGGATGTGGAAGAAATATTTCCATCACAGGCAAACCGAGATCCAAAAGCCTTGTAATGTGAATATTAAATAAGCCTTATTTCAATAACCTGAGCTCGCAAAGCTGGCTCTATTGTTTATATTTCCTTCTCCTGGAGGTTTACATTTGGAGGGGCGGGACTGGCTGTGATTGTGGTCATTCCTCTACCTTTCTCTCAGCCATGTTAGGAAGGTTCTTATAGATGCCCAACCAGCAATTTGACACCTGACTCCTCATGACCTACTCATCTGTTTTCTTTTCCCAAGTTTCTTTTACATAATCGACGTGAATACCTCCATAAGGAAAGAGGATAAATAAAAGGAAGTGGATCTTACTTCTAGTCACTATGTTACTTGAATTACTTCAACATTACTTCACTATGTTACTTCCAATTTGCTCTGAACTGGGACAGAGAAATTGACTATACTTTAGGTTTGGAAGTTTCTACATGTTGACTACATTTAGAAGTTTCTACATGTTGACTACATTTCTTCATCTGCATCTTCTATCAGCAGAAACAAAAAACTTGATCCCAATCATTATATTTTTAAATAAGAAGGATGTTTTAAAAAATCCTTAATTTTTAAAAATATTTCTAGACAAATCATACTGTGTTTCTCTAGGAGCTAAAATGCAGTAGTAACCAATCCTCAGGATCTTTCCTATACATATAAAATGAAACATAACATTTTTTATGAGTTTTCCTTTTTAATGGAAATTATACCATATATTGAACATGTACAACTTCAGGGAAGATTAAAATCTATCAGTTGAGGGTAATATGTAATGGTCAGCTGGGACTTGGAAGGGCTAAGCCTTTTCTAGAGGGAATGCTTGGGTTATCTTTCCGTTGGAGTTGGATTGACCCATGTTTTTGAGGAATGTTGAGTACCGGAAAGAAACACTGAGAGAGTGTAGAAGAGAATTTTGAGTTAACTTTATATCTAAATCAGTAAAACAAACAAACAAACAAACAAACAAACAAAAAAAAAACGGGAAAAACTCTGTTAGGGAAAGAGAACACAATAGAGACAAGGTAAAGTTTTTAATTGAATTATCCAGTAAAGCCTTTTATATTTTGAGTATATGCAACCAAAAACCAGGTATGTATAAAATTCCTAATGGTAATTAATTGATGTATGTATTGACTTTCAAATATTAACTAATTTAGTAATTCAACAAATATTTGAATTCCTATAGTATGGATCCCTGCCTTTCTGTGTTCTTCTCTGTGTCTGCTCATACAGACGCTAGTTTCCCACATGCCAGGAAATAATTTTCTCATTGATTTTCTTCTTTCATGTTATTTATTTAATATATGTGATTTGTCAATATTATTAATGCTCTTGAATTTTCAGCTCATTTGGTAAATATTTTTTCACCATTCATACAAACAACTTCAAGCTGTCATAGTTAAAGGTACAGAAAATGCAGACTATGTTTGTCCCTGAACTCTAAGAACTTTATAATATTATTAAGAAGACAAACGTGCATGAAATTACTGGACCTTAATGATGTTGATTGTATGTGTAAGAGGATTTCCAAGAGAGAGATCAGCTCACTTTGGTTGTCAAAGAAGGAAGTCTGAGGGAGGTTGGTCCCTACCTGGCACTTGAGAGATAAACTGAGGTGAGGGAAGGATCCCAGGCGGGCAGGCTGGCAGAACCCAAGACGCGCATCATGCTAATGGTCTGACCCACTATCCCGCCTGATGGGGGTAGGCTGCCTTATGGATGTGGGGCCCAGAAGGGGTGACAGATTTTCACACCCACCCAATTTGAGGCTTAACCCTGTGATTTTAGACAGCAAGCATGGATAGAATCATGAGCCTCAGAGTTATTCGAGAACTAAGACCACATCTTTTTTATTTCTGTGACCCCAGGGCTGGGCACATGGAAGTTTTCAATGAATGTATATGAATATTGATGGAATGAACTGAGGAATGTAGAATTTCCCAAATGTAGCTTGCCTGAGGAGTGACTGCTGATCCCTGCATGGATAGGCCCATTGATTTAAAGCTCTCTTCTCCCAGAATCCATACCGTAGAGATACTGTTGATTTTTAGAAGCTCCTTCCAAATAATGCATTGGAAATTACTTCCAGCAGCTTCTGCCCACTGGTCCTGGCTGTGCCTTCTCTAGCCAATTTGGCAGCCCAGCAGCTCGTTCAGGTGGCAAAACATTTTCAGTCCGGTTCATTTTGGCTCAAGTTGTATAGACACACCCATGCACTTGACTTCCTCGGGGGATGTTTTGTGAGATTATCAATCAGTATGGTTCAAAACCAGACAGGCTAGCCCAAACGGCCCGCGCCTTTTGTTCTCTTTGCGGTGGAAGAGAAAGACACACTGACCCTCTTAAAATCCCCACAAACCCTGGCAAGTCACTGAATTTTTGCTGAATACATTGATGGGAGTCATTTTAAGAATCATACCTTGTGGATCCTGGGCATTTCAAAGCCCAGCTGCCTGCTGCCTTGGGGAGTAACTCCCCTTCCCCAAGGGACCAGGACGAGAAAACAGCCCTTTCACATACTGACTAATCCATTTTTTTATTTTACATTTCTCAAAGCAGATTTTCATCACATCTGTCAGTGTCATCATCCTATTTGGAAGGCTGTGACCTGAGGGGATACCTGTCACTTTGGCCAGAATGTCCACACAGCCGGAAGCTCTAGCAGCTTAGGCAAGATAAGGCTGCAGGAAGATTCTCCTCTTTCTCCACCATCCAACTATTTTCCCTGGGAATTCTTCCTAGGCAACACGTCAGCTGTAAAAACATGAATCTTTCCTCCCCTGCTCCCCACCTCCCAACACATATGCTATTTATCAAATCTAAGAATCAAAAGAATGTGATTTCAAGAAAGCTTTTAAAGATTTCAGTTTCCTCTAAAAAAAGATATCGAGGACATGTGATCAGCTGGACACATGCTGTGTGTTTGCTCTTTGACACTGAGCCATCGTTAACAGCAGAGCATTTTTTCCTGTTTTGTGGGTAGAAATAATCAGGGTCTCCACACATGTCACATGTCTAAATCAGGGATATTAAGAGTCTCCGTTCAGTGAAATTTGCTGACTGCACAGAAGTCAGTTTGTGGAGCAGCTTTGTGCTGGTGGAAGGCGAGGAGAGCTCTGGCCACGCTGGGCAGAAAGCAAGTCTGGGTCTCATTCCCCTCCGGTGATCTCAGAGTGTCAGAGGCAGTGCTGTCCACTATGGCCGTCACCAGCCCCCTTGTGGCTATGGAGCACATGGAATGTGGCCCATGACATGCTCCAAGTGCAAGATCTGCTCCAGGTTTCAAAGACCTACTATAGAAAATGTATTATAAATCATTAATAATATTTTATATTGATTACATGGCAAAATAATGACATTCTCGATACACAGCGTAGAATAAAGTCTTAATTAAATTCCTTTCACCTGTTTCTTTTTATGTTACAAATGTCGCTCCTAAAAAATTGTTAATGATGTGTGTGGCTCACCATATTCTACAGGACCAGGCTGATCTAGAGAGACAGGGAGGGGGTTGCCCAAACAGAAATCCAGGATAATGTATTGTCACCTCGGGAATTTAATTTCTTAATACATTAAGCAGCATATTTTCACCTGATTTTAAAAATATCATTTCCATATTTTTCCAAAACCCTGGGAACAACACACTCCCCGTTTTGGCATGAGTTAAAAAGCAGCAATCTCTATTAACGATCTCGTCCATGAAATGCGATGTTCCGTTACCTTCATAGTGCAGTGTTACCAGCAGTGTTCCCTGCACCCCCAGTTCTGGAGACCGACCAAAGGGGCTCTTTTTTTTTTTTTTTTAGTTTTATTTTATTTTCCCAGTGTTCCAATATTCATTGTTTATGCACCACACCCAGTGCTCCATGCAATACGTGCCCTCCTTAATAACCACCACTAGGCTCACTTAACCCACCTGTCCAAAATCCTCCCAAAGGGGCTCTTTAGTGCACATCAGAGCCCACATTTCGAGATTTAGCTTGCTTTGTAAGATTCTAGGGATCTAATATCCGAATGTTACTTTAACCTTCCACCCCAATGGGCTAGAGATGAAGCACATAGACTTTGTGAAATCATTGAAAATACAGCAGGACTCTCAATGCAGCCTAAATTATGAGCTATCCCATTATTAAACCTAATACACTAATGTCTGGGTGAACCATCCAACCTCCAAATTTTCTCCATAGATGGTAATTGAATTATAAACTATGCACTGTGATGTATGTATAAATGATGGGTGTTTCTCTTAGAAATGTGCGAATATCAAATTATTCTATTTGCTTATTATTCTTGATGAATTGTAAATTATTTTAATAACATGGATTTACTATTCTATTCATCTTTTACTCGAAAATTATTAGAAGTGAGTAATGATTGGGAAATGTTGCTACATTTAGATTTTTTAATTAACCCATGGTGCAAGTTTCCCTGGAATGGTCATGTACAGTGACCAGAGATTAAACTGATCTATTCAAATTCCCATGCAAATGATTGTACACGGGGTCTTTTGTCCTCTTGGTAAGCTTCCTGTAAAGGGAGGTTTTTAAAATTCTTTTCTTCATCCTCCTCTCAGGCCTCTGGCAGCTGGGAGTCTGTGCTCTCCCTGAGTAACAACCGTTTTCTTAACTCATTTGAAGTCAGTCAAGGCAAGCCTGCTGGGCTGGTCTGATGGCTCTGAGAAGGGAAAGGAGGGAAGATCTTGGTGTCTAAAGCTGTACACTCCAATATGGTATCTTCTCGCCACATGTGGTTATTGAGCACTTAAAATGTGGCCAGTGACGCACTCTAAGTGTAAAGTGTGCAGCAGATTTCAAAGAAAAAATTTCCAATTAACAAAAAAGTAAAACAGCTCATCCCTGCAAACATAAGAACAGGACATAAATCTGGTTTTTAAAAGTAAATCGATTTCTGTTTTGAGTCTCCATTCTGTCAGGGTAAGAAAACATAGTGAATTTGAAGTCACTCTCCCCTTCCCTCCTTTGCTGAGGGTTGTCACTGTTCTGGGGGCTTACCTGGTCCTGCAACACTGTGGGGAATAGGGACCAGGCATCTCTCCACCTTGGGCAAAGCCCCTTTGGGGCCAGGGGTTACCTTGGTCACTTTTCTCCCCATGCTGGATGCTGGAATCTCAGGGAATCGAGGTCCTTTCCACCAGTGTGCTGCTCTCTAGTGCATGTGTAAGTCTGGGTCTCCTGGTACATGCTGGGATGTAGGAAGCCCTTGCAGGCTATCTAAAGCTCTGTCATCTTAGACCAGGATTGGGCAAATTACAGCCCATAGGCCAAATCTGGCCTGCTGCCCATTTATGTAAATAAAGTCTTATTGGAACATAGCCACATTCATTTTTATGCATTGTCTGTGGTTACTTCTGTGCTGATGGCAGAACTGAGTAGTGGCGATGGAGTCTATATGGCATGTGAACGCTAAAATATTTCTACCTGAACCTTCAAGAGAAAGTTTGTCAACTCCTGGCTCAGGAACACCACTTACCCACATCTTCTAAAACTTCCCACCTTCTCAGGGCTTTTGTGGGGTCTGAGGCATTGGTTCCCTATGCTTTCCCATCCCATCCACTGTTGTTTCTCCCCATCTTCACACCCAGACTCCATGGTGGGGGTGTCAGAATCCAGGCTCATTTCTCACAGGGGCCTCATCAACATCTAAGCCCTAATCAACTCCCCCCAGAGAAGGAAGACTTGTTTCTAGTCCCTCAAGTATTTTTCCAAATCTTTGTCTATGCTAAGTGTCCCTTTATTTCCCCCAAAGCCAAAGGTTTAAAATTCAGATCTCAGAATTATTTCTCAGATTTCCACTGTCTATCCCTTTCCTGAGGCAGTGAACAAAGAATGGCTTAAATCAGCATTTCTTAAGGTGTGGACCCCAAGGAAGGTAGCATCAGCATCATTGGCAATGGGTGGTCAAATGCAGAGTCTCAGGTCTCATTCCACGTCCACTGTATGAGAAACCCTGGGGAGGGCACTCAGAAATCTGTATTTGACAAGATCTTCACGTGACTCTGATGCAGACTAGAGTTTGATAAGTCTTGGATGAGAGAGTGGCATTGAGAATGGAGATTGGAAGAAAGCATTCAATCTAAAATGCAGTCTGTAAAATGCAATGTGTCAGCAATTCATCTCATCATTGCTGGGCTGAGATTTACTCTCACGATCCTTCTTTCCCATGTACCAGTTTGCTTTCACACATCAGGGTCATGCCTATGGTGACCCAGAAGCTGTGATGAAATGTTCATAGAAACCCAAGGTTCTTTGTTCCTCAAAGATGTAGGTGTGTCTTTCATTCAGTCCTCTGGTTAGGTCAAGGCACATTGCTAGTAGCTGAGAAATCATTTCTTCTTTTCTTATCATTCCCTCTCCAAACTTGACTGTGTGTGCTCTGGAGCAGTGTGTACTAAGGGATTTGCCAAGCTGCATCCTTAATGGGGAACACTGACCTGTCTGGACTTGAGGGAAACCTGTATGCATAAGTATCAGTAAAATGGGGATTAGAATATAAAATTCTAATTCAGTGTGAAGATAAAACAAATTCTAGGTTTCTAGATTTCTAGGATTTCTAGGATTGCTTCAGGCTACGCCACTAGAGTCTCCAGGGAGCGTATCCATTCTCCTTTACCAGTAGAAATGTTTGAAGACTCTTGGTGTAGTAGCCTGAGGGGTGAGCCGAATATGACTTGGAGGTCAACTGGGCTATTTACCAGTTCGTAAATTAGGGACCATTCTAGTTTATTGTCTCTTTGTTCTGTTATTGAGATATTCACCTTATCACCCATGTATTTATTATTCTTAATCGTGTAGTATCTACACTTGAATTTGTTTCTTGTTTCATTCATTCTCCCCTCCCTCTTTCCCTCTCTTTTATCATGTGACATCTCAACCACTGGCCGTGTTGGTAAGAAAACTGCCGACGAAACCAGTATTTGGGTAGATGGTTCAGGGCCCCCTAACAGACTCATTTTTGTCTTCACTCTCCAATCAACTACACAGTGGATCTGATTTATTTCCGACAAGTGTAGCCATACTTTTATCCCTCACTGCTTGCTTTGATGTCTCTGTCCAGCCTCCTGCCAAGCTCCACATATTGTGGGCATTTGCTGCAGGCTTAGATACCTCCCTGTGAACTCCTTGTCCAGGTACTTCCCATTCACAATCTCTTGCTCCTTGTTTGTGCAAAGCTCTGTATACTGAATAGAGGAGCTGGCCCATGAGGTGCCTGCCTTGCTCTCTTCTTCACCCCCAAACAGCCATGGATATGCAGTAGTATATTCACCCAGATTCTCTATCCTTGTTTTGAAGCCCTTTTTAAAGATGTAACCCTGGAGGTAAATCCCCCATACATTTCTTTTAAGTTGGTTCTCTCTCTATGCCTCTTATTACAGTCTTTCAATTTTCAAAAACTGATGCGACTATGAAGACATTTTATAGCCAAATGTAAGTGTGAATTTAAAATCTTCCCATTTTTGGGTTTCCAACAAGGTATGACCATTTTTTGCTGTGGGAGCAGAGGTATGTCAGATTTGTGGAAGGAAATGGACCTGTCTTTTTGCCTTGTTTTGCTACATAATTCGTAGCAAAAATCCACAAATTTTCTAAGATCTTTCTCTATTTCAAATAGCACTGAACTACAAAATAGAAAATAAGGAAACACCAGCAATTTGTCTCCCTTTTCCTTTATTATCAGAAATATTCTTCACCAACTTTCTGCCTAAGTCCAGCATTTACTGACTCAAAGAAATTGGTCACATAGTCTCCTCCACTTTAGTTGCAGGTGAAAAAATAATAAATGAAACAGGGAGGCTTTTGGATTAATTTTTAAAGGCTGATTATTTTTCCAAGCTTTCTTTTGGAGGAAATACACCAGATGTTATTGATGTATGATCCCATCTGAAGATAATAGACACAGGTATTCAACTAACTTCTGAATTCTAACGTTCCCATCTCTTCAAATATCTTACTTACAAAAAGCCCTCAAATGACTAAGTAGAAAAAAAATCATTCCATACAGTGGAGTCCTCTGGCAGGTTTTAAGGGATCCCATCACTGGACTTGATCCCACACCAATCAGAACTCTGTCCTCCGTTTTGATGACAAGAGTTTGGAACAAAGTATCAACTGGGCAATATGATTATAAATGAAAACATCCATTTTCCTTGAAGAAAGAAAAAAAATCAGCAATTTGGACTTATGATCATGAGAACTATCATGAATTTCTGGATTTTTCTGGGTTAAAGAATTCAAAAAATAGTTATCGAAGGAAAGTGGGGGTGATGAAAATTGAATATTCTTCATCAAAAATTGTCTTTTACTTTTTCTCGAGAAAGTGGCTGGACTGATGCCACATTATAGAACCTAATGCCATTTTAAGTACCTTACAGAGCAGTTGAGAGACTGCATGATCTCACACACTCAAGGCCATTTGTGCAGCTAGACTGGTGCCCATCCCTTCACCCCAGAGTTGTTAGATTTGGACCTTGTATTGTAAAAGAGGGTACATCATTTCAGCCATGTGTTCTCCTCTTGTCTATTACAACATGATAGAATTCTGGTGGTGTTTGTGGAGAAAGAGCCCCATTATCTGTTTTGCCACCTTGGTCAATGTAGGGTAATATCATTGTTGGTAAATTGGGAGAATGCAGAACTGTGGCTCTTGTGGAGCAGACTTCTACAAATATTTCTACATAGAAGTCTAGAAAAATTCCCAGCAAACTGTCCCTTCTTCCCCTTCCTTTACTAAAAAGTTCATGAGACAATTTTTTCCCCATAGATTATGACATGATCATATGCCAAATGTTATTAGATCCTAAGGGCCCTACCCAGACTTACAGTCTCTTTATCAAAAGGAACTGAAAAGTTTTTCCCATTCACTATGCTCATTACACTGAGCAGGATCATGAGACCTAAATGACCTCGTTGGCTCAAGATCTGCCTCTGGCCAAGAGTGAAACTAGACCAATGTCTTTCTTCTTATCTACTGACTCAGAGGAAAAACCACCCCAGAGAGGACTTCCCTGAGAACTAGACAGACAAGAATAGCACATGAAAAGTTTAGAGAAAATAAAGGAGCAATTCCAACGTCAAAATTCACAATCACAAGACACAGACATGAGAATGCAAGATTAAAATAAAGGGAAGAAAGAAACCTAAACCCTGGTGTGTATAAAAAGCTCAGGGCAAAATTCTCTCTCCAATAGCACCAAGGAGCTCTCAATTGTGCATTCCAAACTCGTTCCAGGAGCAGCACCCCCACCGATGTCAATGGGAGATCTGCACTCAAAAGCATTGAAGCAATGGCAATAAAGATCCACAGTGTACAAAGGGGAAAAAATACCATCACCAAAAGAACAAAAATTTAAAAAGATAAACAATACCCTCCCTAATGTGAGCACCAAGTGGAGAATTTCTGTCCTTAGCAGCCAGGACAGGAATGCAGGGTAGACACCAAGTAAGACCATCCACCCAAGATCTTAGCTTGTGTCCTGTTCCTCTAAAATTTAGAGCCCGAATCAATGTATGGAAAATCTGATGGCACATTTGAATCACCTTGGGAGTTTTAAAAACATAGTAATATCCCAAACCCACCCCCAGAGATTCTGATTTAATTGATCTGAGGAGGAGCTTGGACATTGGTGGCTTTTAAAAGCTTCCCTGGCAATTTTAATGTGTGGCCAGGTTGAGATCAGTTGCTTACATTATGAAGCTGCTCCAAAGGTTTCATGTAGTGGCACAGAGAGCAGGGTGGCCAGCAGACCTGCCCCTTATCTCTGTCTTGAGGGTTAAGAAATACAGGTTGAATTAAATCTTCATTTATGAAAACTGTTGAGAAAATAAAGTATTGATCTTACTTGAGAGACTTTTATGTTAGTCAATTAAATTAGTACTGTACCTTTCTACTAGTAAAATAAGAGTACCATTACTATATGGAAATATAATGTTCCATAATATTTTTATTGTGAGACAGGGGACGTGTCTTACTGCACTCAAATGTACAGTTTACGCACGACTGTAAAGTTAGCTGTAATCCATAAACAGGCGATATAGATCTTAGATATCTCTTTTAAGATCAGTTGGAAGGAAAATTCCTTATTCCTTAGCAACACCATAGGAAGCAGGATTGCCTCCAAGAAAAAAAAAATCTTTATCTTTCCTAATTATTCCACATGAAAAGGCAATAGAACATTCCATTATTCTAATATATGAAGGGGAATCAATGCTTTTCTGATAATTCTCACATACCTTATTCAAGCATTGCAATGGAAACCTGAAAAAAATATTTATTTTGCTTTTATTATTTTTTTCAGTGCTACTCACTGAACTCCCTTGCAAAAAGAACCAAGAAATACATTTTCCCTGAATTTCATACGCTACAATAGAAAACAACACAATATGTAGGAAGGTTATGTGTTTCCTGGGTTGCTGGGGGAGCTGATAGTTTCAAGCACAGTACAAATAGGCATATTACTTGAGCGTTTTCACTTTAGGCTATTTGGAAATGTGTCATTTAAAATGTGGAATCCTGGCACAAGATTTTCACACTGAAATTTTTTCAAAACTATCTAAAATGTGTCTTATTTGTGAAAATGCATCTTATTAATCCATTGTGATATAAAATAACAGCTGCTAATATGATTTTAAAGTTTGTAATAAAGTGCATCAAAATGTCTATAGAACGGATCATGACAGCACAGCCAACAAGCGATATTTCAGGGACTTTCATATGTGAGTGAAATGCCAACATGGCAGAAAATGAAAAACTCCCAAATGTATCTTTTTCGATTTTGACATTTATTCTTCTAATTGGACCCCGCACCCACTTGCCCCAGGCATTTCTATTGTTAGAAAAGGAGTAAGGCAATAGTCACTGAAGCTAAAGTAAGTTCTAAAATCCCTGGTGTCAGCCTGTATCAGTTAGCTATTGTTATAATAACGCTGTGTAACAAATCACTCTAGCTCAGATGCTTAAAATCACTTATTCTAGTATCTGTGGGTCAGTGAGCATTTGGCTGATCTGGGCTTGGCTCAGTTATGCTTGGCTCCATGTTGTCAGTTGGACCCAATTTTGTTCCATGAGTCTATCATGCTCCTTGGATCAGTGGCTACCCAAGGCATGTTCCTCTCATGGCAATGGTTCATGTGCAAGAAAGATTAGTGGAAACACATGAAATATCCAAAGGTGTAAACTTGGAATTGGCATATTGTCATGTCTACTTGCATTCCATTAACCAAAGCAAATCATTTGGCCCAAAATGACATTAATGATGGGGGTAAGAGAAATATATTCTGCCTGTGATGGGAAAAATGGCATCAATACTGTAATCTACCACATGACCCATAATTTATTTCTTCTCTGGCAATTGCCTCTAACTCTCCTCAGAGGAAAGCTGTTGGTGACAAACATTACAGCTGTTTGTGGTGGTGAGGTATCAGGAATCTTGCATGGCTGTGATTTGGTTTTTTAAATTGATGATTTGACATCAACATAACACCATATAGTCCTGTTACAGATAGTATTGTGTAAAAGTGCAGTTCCTGGTGCTAGATTGCTGGGGTTAGAATTCCACCTTCAACAGTTACTCTTTGTGACTTTATCAAGTTACTTAATTGTCTGTTCTTTGTTTTCCTCATGAGGAAATGTGGGAAACAATAACACCTAACTCCTAAGGTTGTTTAAAGGATTAAATGAATTAAGGTATTTAAGTATCAGCTCAGGAAAGTGAGAGTAGAGAGTGAAAGTCAGAGTAGAGAGTGGCCATTCAAAGCCTTCCATCTTTTATTCACTATGTTGTTTCTGAAATTCAGAGCTCTGGAAAGCAGGAACTGTGCCTGCTTTACCTGCTGTGTGAATTTTTTTCGTAAGTCACCATATTTGGGAAGTGGCCTAATACATTTTATGGTGGCTAAACACAAGTAAAAATTGTTTGCTTTCCACATCTACTCTGTCTGCCAAAATAGGTCTATGCCAACCTCATGACTATATTTACCTTTCCTTGGGAAACCATACAAATTATATCTAACAAAACAAAGCAACAATCTATTCAAAAAATATTTTTAGGTACCTTTTATGGGCAAAGAAGCTTGGGAGACAATGGGGTACAGGGTCTGGGAGTTGGGAATAGCAAAAATGTCTAAAGAATGTGCTGTTAAAAAGCTTCAACTCGATCAAGAAAGATAAGACACACAGTATGGGTAACAGTAAAGTCAAACAGAAAGTGACATGCTACTAGAAAGGTAGTGGTAAAGCTTTGGATGAATGGAGTAAAGATCTGTCTTCATTGTTATGTGACTTTACTCATCTGTAGAACGGAGGTAATAATAGTACTTACCTCAGAGAGTTGTGAGGATTAACATATAAAATATTTATAGCATTATTAGCCACTAGTGCTAGTACCAGCAGGATGCCTCATGTCTATGGGAAAGACAAGAGGGAAAGGGGCACAAAGGGCACAATTAAACTGCAACTCAAAGTCTATTTGAGATTCAAACATCCAGAGATGGGAGGGACACATCAATGGAATGAAGTCAGGTTTGGAGTTGGCAATTTTCTGAATTTCTCTGGCTGACCTACCAGTTTCTGAAAGAGGTGTATAAAAAAGACTCCAGCTATATCTAAAGATTTGTGAACTTCTTAGAATTCTTTCTATTTTTGCTTGCATATTTTGAAAATCAGGATACTCATATCTTTCTGGGTGAACAGTTCTTTTTAATACTGAGTAATTACTCTTTTTTTATCTAATAGTGCTCTGTCTTGTCTCATATTCATTGTCTTGTCTCATATTCATTGTCTCACAGTAGCTTATTTTGGTCAGTGGTTTTCTGACATACCTTTTTCTTCGTTGATACTTAGAGTCTTTCAGTATGATTATATTTTAAGTATGTCTCTCATTAACAACATATGAAGATTTTCTTTGTTCATTTACATTTGTTGAAGTTTACTTCTATGCTCTGACTTATTTTCACTTTATTTTGCATTTTAAAGTTGCCATGTATTACCTCTACTTCTTTCCTGACCCTCACCATCTTACCACCTTAGTTAAAATTTTCCTTATTACTTTAAAATTTTATTTTTATTTTTAAAAATCTATCCTTAAGTTTTTCAATGAAAAATTGACTTTAAAAATGTTGGTTTATACTTCAGTGATAGAATATTGTTAAAAGTCTTAAGTTAATATCTCTGTTCTTCTCCCAAGCAATGAATTTATAAGAATTTTAAAATCCTTTAAATTTTTAAAGTCATATTCTCACCTTCCAAAATATTGTCCTCTAATATGTCAGTTGTACACTTAAACTATTATTATTGTTATTGTTACAATTATTATTATTTTTTTTTAAAGATTTTTTTTTTTTTTAATTTATTTGACAGAGAGAGATCACAAGTAGGCAGAGAGGCAGGCAGAGAGAGAGGAAGGGAAGCAGGCTCCCTGCTGAGCAGAGAGCCTGATGCGGGACTCGATCCCAGGACCCCGAGATCATGACCTGAGCCGAAGGCAGCGGCTTAACCCACTGAGCCACCCAGGCGCCCCGATTTTTCATTTTCTTGTTGCTCTTCTTACAGCCAATGCTTAATTGTATTTACCCATATTTAATTATTTAATTTATTTGTTTTCTACTACATCTTATGTTCCACTGTTTCTTCTGAGTTTAATTTATTTTCTTGCTGAGATTGATCCTTCAGTAGTTTTTATAGTAAGGATCTGAGGTCTTTAATGTGTATTTTTGCAATATAAACTTTTGTATCTTTTCTTTTCTAAAAATGTATTTAGTTTGCTCTCAGGCTTCAACAATACTTGATTTGAATATAGAATTCTAAGTTGATAGGTATTTTTCCTCAGCACTTTGCAGTTATTATTTTATTATTTTTAATCTATATTGTTGGACAAGAAATATGTGGCCAGTCTATTAAAACATTAGTCATTTTTGCTACTTGTTTTTATAGTTCAGAATTTTCTTTCCTTTTTTTAAAAATTATGTGCAGTTAGCCAACATACAGTATACCATTAGTTTTTGATATAGTGTTCAATGATTCATTAGTTGCATATAACACCCAGTGCTCATCACAACACGTCTTCCTTGATACCCATCACCCAGTTACCACCTCCTTTCTGTAACCCTCAGTTTGTTTCCTAGAATCCAGAGTCTCTCATGGTTTGTCTTCCTCTCTGATTTATTCCCATTCACTTTTTCCTCCCTTCCCCTGTGGTCCTCCGTTCTATTCCTTATGATCCACATATAAGTGAAACCATATGATAATTGTCTTTCTCTGCTTGACTTACTTCACTTAGCATAATCCCCTCCAGTTCCATCCATGTTGATGCAAATGGTGAGTATTCATCCTTTCCGATGGCTGAGGAATATTCCATTGTATATATGAACTACATCTTCTTTATCCATTCATCTGTTGAAGGACATCTTGGCTTATTCCACAGTTTGGGTATTGTGGACATTCCTGCTATGAACATTGGGGTGCATGTGCTCCTTCTTTTCACTATATCTCTATCTTAGGGATAAATACCTAGTAGTGCAAACAATGGATCATAGGGTAGCTCTATTTTTAACATCTTGAGGAAACTCCATACTATTTTCCAAGATCTATAAAGAACTTACCACACTCAGCACCCAAAAAACAGCATAGTCAAGAAATGGGCAGAAGGCATGAATAAACAACTCTCCAAAGAAGACATACAAATGGCTAACAGACACAAGAAAAAATGATCATCATCACCAGCAGGAAATTAGAAATCAAAACCACAATGAGATACCACTTTACACCAGTTAGAATGTCAAAAATTAACAAGAGAGGAAGCAACAAATGTTGGCCAATATGTGGAGAAAGGGAAAGTTGGCGGGAATGCAAACTGGTACAGCCACCCTGGAATTTGGTTTACAATTTTCTATTGAGGTTTTCCATTTGTTTCCTCACTCTTTTATGTTTTCCTTTAAATTCTTAAACAAATTTATGCTAGCTATTTGAAAGTCTTTATTACCTATTTGAAATTCCATCATTACTTTCACTTTAGTCTGTATATGACCAATTGTTCTTCCAATTATGAGTCAAATGTTTTGTTTTGTCTTCTTTTTTTTTAAAACATGGCTTGTGATTTTGGATGGCATGCCAAACATTGTCAATTCAACATCTTGAATGTCTAGATTTGAAGCATATTGTGGGTTTTTTCTGGAAGGCAGTTAATTTACTTGCAGGTTACCTTGATCTATTTTAAAGTTTGTTCTAAAATGCTGTGAGGGAAGGTTTAGAATAGAATTTCCTCTAGGGTTAAATTAACTCTATTCCCAAGAATGGTCTTCCTAGGCTTTTTAGTGAATTTGTAAGGTGTTCATTTCAGAGTCTTCACCTTCATTGGTTAGAGGGAAAGCATTTCCAAGCCCTATGCAGTCTCCAGAATCTTCTAGATTATTGATTTTTTTAAATAAATGGTCTTTTGCCCAGTCTTTGGGAGTTTTGTTCTGAGCATGTACAACTAAGTGTTTGACCAGAGGCTCAAAGGAACTTTGATCTAAATCCTAGAGCCATTTCTCTCTGTAATTATTCCTCTCTGGTACCTTTCCCTGCATATTCTAGTTGCCTCAGTAGCTGTGATTATCTTCACTGGTACTGCTAAGAAGACTTCAGTTCTCTGCCTGGGCTTCTCCAGCTTGCACTATAGTCCAAAAAGTGCTACCAACAGTAAACAAAGTTGATACTAAGCTTAGTCCATCATGGGTGGAAGTAGAAGTTCTGTTATTGATTTAAAATTTTTTTCTTTCTACAGTAGTATTTCAATGTGTTGTCCAGCACTAAATGTATTTTATATTCATGCTGTTTTGAAGACAGAGAACTTCTTCAGTCTTAAACTCATATCTTTCTTTAATACAGGAAAAGTTCATCCATTTTTTCCTTTAAATATTATCTTTTCCTTATTCTCTTTATTTCTTTTTCTGAAGATTCTATTCGACTTATATTGGATTTTTTTCTAGCCTACATGTCTCATAAACTTTCCCTTATAGTTTACATTTCATTATTACTCTGTGCTTTATTCCCAATAATCTCATTTTAATTCAGTTCACCAATTCTCTCTTCAGACATATCTATTCTGTTATCAAGTTATTCTTTGAGTTACATTCTCACTGACTATAATTTTTATTTCTAAATGTTTTATTTGATTATTTTTATATCTGCTGATTTTGAAAAAGAATCCTGGTCTTTCATTATGGTTTATATTTATGCTTTAATTCTTAGTCTTTTAAGTGTTCTTTTTAAAAATCTTTTTTAAAAAATTAACATATAATGTATTGTTTGCTTCAGGGATATAGGTCCGTGAATCATCAGGTTTACATAATTCACAGCACTCACCATGGCACATAGCCTCCCCAATGTCCACAATCCAGCCATCCTATCCCTCCCCCTCCACCCTTCAGCAACCCTCAGTTTCTATCCTGAGATTAAGAGTCTCTTATGGTTTGTACCCCTACCCCTGTCCCATCATGTTTCATTTTTTTCTCTCCCTACCCCCCACAACTCCTTGCCCCGCCTATCAAATTCCTCATATCAGAGAGATCATATGATAACTGTCTCTCTCTGATTGACTTATTTCACTTAACAAAATACCCTCTAGTTCCATCCATGTCATTGCAAATGTCAGGATTTCATGTTTTTCCTCTAGTTCCATCCATGTCTTTGCAAATGTCAGCATTTCATGTTTTTGATGGTTGCATAGTATTCATACACACACACACACACACACACACATACACATATATATACACACACATATATACACATATACATACATATATATGACATATATGACATATATATGTATGTATGTATGTGTGTATATATATATATATATATATATATATATATATATCACTTCTTCTTTATCCATTCATCTGTTGATGGACATCTAGGTTCTTTCCCTAGTTTGGCTATTATGGACATTGCTGCTATAAATATTTGGGTGCACATGACCCTTCGGATCACTATATTTATATCTTTAGGATAAATACCCAGTGGTGCAATTGCTGGGTCATAGGGTAGCTCTATTTTCAACTTTTTGAGGAACCTCCATACTGTTTTCCAGAGTGGCGGCACCAGTTTACATTCCCACCAAGTGTAGGAGGGTTCCTCTTTCTCCACATCCTTGCCAACATCTGTTGTTTCCTGACTTGTTAATTTTAGCCATTCTGACTGGTGTGAGATGATATTTCACTATGGTTTTGATTTGTATTTCCCTAATGCTGAGTGATGCTGAGCAATTTTTCATGTGCCTTTTGGCAATTTGGATGTCTTCTTTGCAGAAATGTCTGTTCATGTCTTCTGCCCATTTCTTGATTAGATTATTTGTTCTTTGGGTGTGGAATTTGATTAGTTCTTCATAGATTTTGGATTCTAGCCCTTTCTCTGACATGTCATTTGCAAATGTCTTCTCCCATTCTGTCGGTTGTCTTTTGGTTTTGTTGACTGTTTCCTTTGCTGTGCAAAAGCTTTTGATGCTGACGAAGTCCCAATAGTTCACTTTTGCCCTTGCTTCCCTTGCCTTTGGGGATGTTTCTAGGAAGAAGTTACTGTGGCTGAGGTCGAAGAGATTGTCGCCTGTGTTCTCTTCAAGGATTTTGATGGATTCTTGTCTCACATTGAGGTCTTTCATCCACTTTGAGTTTATTTGTGTGTGTGGTGAAAGGAAATGGTCTGGTTTCATTTTTCTACATGGGGCTGTCCAATTTTCCCAACACCATTTGTTGGAGAGGCTGCCTTTTTTCCACTGGACATTCTTTCTTGCTTTGTTGAAGAATAATTGACCATAAAGTTGAGGGTCCATTTCTGGGCTTTCTATTCTGTTCCATTGACCTATGTGTCTGTTTTAGTGCCACTACCATACTGTCTTGATGATTGCAGCTTTGTAATAGAACTTGAAGTCTGGAATTGTGATGCTGCCAACATTGGTTTTCTTTTTCAACATCCCTCTGGCTATTCAGGTATTCTTTTCTGGTTTTATATAAGTTTTAGGATTATTTGTTTCATTTCTGTGAAAAAAAATTGATAATATTTTGATATGGATTGCATTAAATGTGTAGATTGCTTTAGGTAGCATAGACATTTTCACAATATTGTTCTTCCAATCCATGAGCATGGAACATTTTTCCATTTCTTTGTGTCTTCCTTAATTTCTTTCATGAGTACTTTATAATTTTCTAAGTACAGATTCTTTGCCTCTTTGGTTAGGTTTATTCCTAGGTATCTTATGGTTTTGGGTGCGGTTGTAATGGGATCAACTCCTTAATTTTTATTTCTTCTGCTGTTGGCATATAGAAATGCAACTGAATTTGTGCATTGATTTTATATCCAGCCACTTTACTGAATTCCTCTTTGGGTTCTAGCAGTTTGGGAATGGAGTTTTTGGGTTTTCTACATAAAGTATCATATCGTCTGCAAAGGGTGAGAGTTTCACTTTGCCTTTTTGGATGCCTTTTATTTCTTTTTGTTGTCTGATTGCTGAAGCTAAGACTTCTAGTACTATGTCGAATAGCAGTGGTGATAGTGGACAGCCCTCCTGTGTTCCTGACCTTAGCAGAAAAGCTCTCAGCTTTTCCCTATTGAGAATGATACTCACTGTGTATTTTTCATAGGTTGCTTTTGTGATATTGAAGTATGTACCCTGTATCCCTACACCATGAAGAGTTTTGATCAAGAAAGGATGCTGTACTTTGTCAAATGCTTTTTCAGCATCTATTGAGAATATCATATGGTTCTTGTTCTTTCCTTTATTAGTATATTATATCACATTAATTGATTTGCAGATGTTGAACCAACCTTGCAGCCCAGGAATTAAATCCCACTTGGTCGTTGTGAATAATCCTTTTAATGTGTTGTTGGATCATATTGACTAATATTTTGGTAAGAATTTTTGCATCTGTGTTCATCAAGGATAATGGTCTGTAATACTTTTTGATGGGGTCTTTGTCTGGTTTTGGGCTCAAGGTAATGCTGGCCTCATAAAATGAGTTTGGAAGTTTTCCTTCCATTTCTATTTTTCAGAACACTTTCAGAAGAACAGGTATTAATTCTTCTTTCAGTGTTTGGTAGAATTTCCCTGTGAAGCCATCTGGCCATGGGCTCTTGTTTTTTGGGAGATTTTTGATGACTGCTTCAATTCAATTCAATGGTTAGGGGTTTGTTCAGGTTTTCTACTTCTTCCTGGTTCAGTTTTGGTAGTTTTTATGTCCCTAGGAATGTGTCCATTTCTTCCAGATTGTCAAATTTGCTGGTGTGTAGTTGCTTATAATGTGTTCTTATAATTATTTGTATTTCCTTGGTATTGGTTGTGATCTCTCCTCTTTCATTCATGATTTTATTCATTTGGGTCATTTCTTCTTTCTTTTGGATAAGTCTGGCCAGGGGTTTATCAATCTTATTAATCCTTTCAAAGAACCAGCTCCTAGTTTCATTGATTTGTTATACTGTTCTTTTGGCTTCTATTTCATTGATTTCTGTGTGAACTTTAAAATTTCTCTTTAAGATCTTTAAGATTTATCTTATCTATAAGATTTCTCTTCTTCTGCTGGGTTTAGACTTTCTTTGCTCTTTTTTTGTCCAGCTCCTTTAGATGTAGGATTAGGTTGTGTACTTGAGACCTTTCTTTTTTTTTTGAGAAAGGCTTGTATTGCTATATACTTTCCTCTCAGACTGCCTTTGCTTTTTCCCAAAGATTTTGAACAGTTGTGTTTTCATTTTCATTTGTTTCCATGAATTGTTTTTAATTCTTCTTTAATTTACTGCTTGACCCATTCGTTCTTTAGTAGGATGCTTTTTAGCCTCCATGTATTTGAGTTCTTTCTAACTTTCTTCTTGTGGTTGAGTTCTAGTTTCAAAGCATCATGGTCTGAAAATATGCAGGGAAGGAGCCCAATTTTTTGGTACTAGTTGAGACTTGATTTGTGACCCAGGATATGATTTATTCTGGAGAATGTTCCAAGTGCGCTAGAGAACAATGTGCACTCTGTTGCTTTGGGATGGAATGTTCTAAATATATTTCTGATGTCTATCTGGTCCAGTGTGTCATTTAAAGCTTTTTTTTTTTTTCCTTGTTGCTTTTTTGCTTAAATGATCTATCCTTTTCAGTGAGGGGGATGTTAAAGTCCCCTACTATTATTGTATTATTGCAGATGTGTTTCTTTGATTTTGTTATTAATTGGTTTATATAATTGGCTGCCCCTATGTTAGGGGCATAGATATTTAAAACTATTAAGTCTTCTTGTTGGACAGACTCTTTAAGTATGAAATAGTGTCCTTCCTCATCTCTTATTATAGTCTTTGGCTTAAAATCTAATTTACCTGATATAAGGTTTGCCACCCCAGCTTTCTTTTGATGTCCATTAGAATGGTAAGTGGTTTTTCACCCCCTCAATTTCAATCTGGAGATGTCTTTAGGTCTAAATGAGTTTCTTGCAGACAGCATTTCGATGGGTCTTGTTGTTATTGTTGTTGTTTTTTGTCCATTCTGATACCCTGTGTCCCATTTTGGGGGGCATTTAGCTCATTTCCATCGGGGTAACTTGAAAGATATGAACTTGGTGTCACTGTATTACCTGCAAGGTGACTGTTACTGTATATTGTCTCTATTCCTTTCTGGTCTGTTCCTTTTAAGCTCTCTCTCCACTTAGAGGACCCCTTTCAATATCTCCTGTAGGGCTAGTTTGGTGTTTGCAAATCCTTTTAGGTTTTGTTAGTCCTGGAAGTTTTTTAACTCTCCTTCTATTTTCAATGACAACCTAGCTGGATATAGTATTCTTGGCTGCATATTTTTCTCATTTAGTGCTTTGAATATATCATGCCAGTCCTTTCTGGCCTGCCAGGTCTCTGTGGATAGGTCTGCTGACAATCTAATATTTCTACTGTTGAATGTTACAGACCTCTTGTCCTGAGCTGCTTTCAGGATTTTCTCTTTGTCACTGAGACTTGTGAGTTTTACTATTGGATGACAGGTTGTTGACCTATTTTTATTGATTTTGAGGGGAGTTTTCTGTGCTTTCTGGATTTTGATGCTTGTTGTCTTTGCCAAATTAGGGAAATTCTTTGCTATAATTTGTCCAATATACCCTCTGCTCCTTTCTCTTTTTCTTCTTCTTCTGGGATCCCAATTATTCTAATATTGTTTCATCTTATGGTATCACTTGTCTCTTGAATTCTCTCCTCATGGTCCAGTAGTTGTTTATCTCTCTTTTTCTCAGCTTCTTTATTCTCCATCATTCGGTCTTCTATATCATTAATTCTCTCTTTTGCCTCATTTATCCTAGCAGTAAGAGCCTCCATTTTTTATTACACCTCATTAGTAGTTTTTAAAATTTCAACCTGGTTAGATTTTAGTTCTTTCATTTCTCTAGAAAGGGATTCTCTAGTATCTTCCATGGTTTTTTTTGGTGTTTTTTTTTTTTTTTTTTTTTTTTTTTTTTTTTTTTTAGCTCAGCACCTTGATAATCGTTGTTCTAAACTCTAGTTCTGACATCTTACTAATGTCTGTACTGATTAGGTCCCTAGTCATCAGTACTGCCTCTTGTTCTTTTTTTTGAGGTGAGTTTTTCTGCCTTGTCATTTCATCCAGATAAGAGTAGATGAATGAGAGAACAAAATACTAAAAAGATAGCAACAACTCCAGAAAAATATATATTAACCAAATCAGAAGAGACCTGATATGAAGAGTCATATATATATATATGTCATATATATATATTCTGATGAGTAGAACAGAGCCGCACACTTGATTTTGGGTGTATTTTGGTCTGTTAGAAGAAACTCTCTCCCAAAATTTTAAAGAAAGAAAAACGTGTGTGTGTGTGTGTGTGTGTGTGTGTGTACACAATGAAGGGATGGAATATGCCTATAAAGGTGAAAATTTAAAAATATTCTAAAAAATGAATTGATAATATTAAAAATTGTTTGAAAAAAGAAAAAAAGTGAAAAGAATATGATCAGGCTAGAGACTAGAATAAGGCCATGCACTAGATTTAGGGTATATTTTTATTTATTAGAAGAAACTGTATCCCACAATTTTAAAAAGAAACCTATATGTATACAAAAAATAAGGTTAAATACAATGAAGGTATAGACTATGACTATAATAATGAAAATTTTAAAAGATTTTTTAAAAAGGTATTGATAAGATAAAATAGTTTTAAAATGTTAAAATAGGAAAGAGGAAACATTTAAAAAATAGAATAAGAAAAAATAAAATTAAAAAAATTAACTTTGAAAGACTAAAGAATCATGGGAAAAAAGCCATGAATTCTATGTGTTGCTTTCCCCTAGTTCTGGAGTACCACAGTTCTCATTGATCAGTCAACTTGGTCTTGGCTGGATGTTCTTGTTGATCTTCTGAGGGAGAGGCCTGCTGTGTTGACTCTCAAATGTCTTTGCCCAAGGTGGAATTGCACTGCCCTCACCAAAGGCCAGGCTAAGTGGCCTGGTTCAGAGAGCAAATCTGCTCGGGTTCACTCTGGGTAGCTTTTGTTCCCTGAATGCTTTCCATACAGCTTTGGAGGAGAATGAAGATGGCAGCCTCCCAATCTCTGGTCCAGAGGAGCAGAGAGCTCAGGGCCCTGCTCTTCAATGCACCCTCAGAGAAGAGCAGTCAATCCCTCCTCTCTCCCTAGTCTCTGGCCACAATCCATGTTCACCTGGCCTATTACTGAGTGCTTCTGTCTCTGGCACATGGCCCCCTTTGGAGTCTCCAGACCCAAAAGATTGCTGCAGTGTGCTCCCGCACCATTCCTCCTGGAAGAGGAAATTGAGTCTCCCCGGATCTACCACCCATGGGGTTCCTGATCAAAGAGCAGTGGCCCAACTGTGCCTCAGATCATGGTTTAAAGTAACCCTGAGCTGAGAGCCCATCCTTCAGCTCTGTCTCTGCAACTGGCTTCCCCAATCTGATACCTGGGAGCTCTGCCACACTTAGGCACCCTGGGTCTTTCTGTGACCCCACGGGTCCTGAGACCACTCTACCTGAGAGGGCTATTCCCCACACCCCCCACTTAGGTGCTGGAGTGACGTCCCTCAGTGGAGCAGATTGTGAAAGTTCTGATTTTGTGCTTTGCTGCTCTATCACTTGCCAGGAGCCGACCCCTCCCCCACAGTCTATCTTCCTGTCGCTTCGGATTCACTTCTCCACACATCCTACCTTCCAGAAAGTGGTCAATTTTCTGTTCCTAGAATTGCTGCTCTTCTTCTCTTCAATCTCCTGTTGAGTTTGTAGGTGTTCAGAATGGTTTGATAACTATCTAACTGAACTGCTGGGATCCAACGATATTAAGTCTCCTAGTCCTCCATCATCTTGTTTCTCCCCTCTTTTAAGTATTCTTATTTTTAAAGTTGCTTCTTGTTCTTTTTATTATTATTATTATTATTACATCTCTTTGAGGTACCTTCTGAATCTTTCTAATGGTGTACTGCTTCTTCAAAATGTTTTAATTTTTAAATTATATTGTGAGTTTATCTTTAGCAAAGACATTTTTTCCTTTGAGTCTCATGTGCTTTTAAATAAATGTCCCTGAAGGGTGGCTTTTTTTTTTTTTTAAGATTTACTTATTTATTTCAGAGACAGCAAAAGAGCAAGCATGGGGCAGAGGGAGAGGGAGAGAGAAAAAAATATCAAGCAGATTCTCAGCTGAGTATAAAGCCTGACTCAAGGCTCAAACTTACAACCCTAAGATCAAGACCTAAGCTGGAACCAAGAGTTGGATGCTCAATTGACTTAGCCACCAAGGCACCTCATTTTTAAAAAGATTTATTTATTTATTTATTTATTTGAGAGAGAGAAAAATGGAGAGAGAGAAAGTGTGGGAAGGGCAGAGGCAGAGGGAGAGACTCTTAAGTAGATTAGAGGGCTTTTTGTTTCCTCTGTGTATATGGCCCTCATATACTCAGGGCCAAAGCCATCATCATTTTAGGATAATATCCATATTGATTATTTATTTTAGGGCTTTCTCTGTGATTTATGATATCTAAATTTATACCCTACACCTGCATGTGGCACAGTTTCGAGATCTTAAATTTTCATTGAAGTATTTTTTCCCACGAAGAGCTCAGAGTAGATACTAAATTCTTACTGGCTCAAAAAACAGATTTTCTAATCTCTTTTTTTCCTCAAGGAAAACATTCTTTGGGTTTCCAGTTCCAGTTCCTCACTTTTGTGAGTTCAAACCATACAGTTTTTGAGGCACAAAAACTCACTTTTGTGAGTTCAAACCCTATCACCAAATGATAGTGTTGCAATGGCACTGACTAGACATTCAGGTTTTCAGGTCCTTCTTTGTTTCTAATCCCTTGGTGATTTCTTTATCTTTTTTACATTTGGCTATTATATTTAGAACATACTATTGTTTATTCAACATTTCTCTATGTTTGGTGAGGGTATAGAGAGAAAGCAGAGATGGATGGAATGATTAGTTTGGATATCAAGCAGCTGTAAGTTGAACCTTAGTGTAAAATGAGATAATAGTATCTTCATAAGGTTTTTGTAAGGATTAAGCAAATAAATATCTATAAAACAATTGAGATAATGTCTGTTCTAATGTAAGCATTTGTTATTATTTTTAGCCTTAATTTTTCCATATTTCCCAGTGTTTCATATTGAATTCCAAGGGTTTGGATTTTGTTATGTAGACAATGAGAGAACATTGAAGAATTGTGAGCAGAATTTAAACATGATTAAGGTTAAACCCTAGGAAGATTAATCTGAGGGCCAAGTACAAGATGAAAAGGACAAAAAGGCTGGAGATCAGAAGACCAGTTATAAACCTATCACAAAGGTGCAGGTGCAAGATAACTCAGGCACAAATCACAAGGGTTGGGTCAGTAATGAGGGAGAAAATGGAACCGACCTAAAGATACTATATATGTTATTAAGGATGACTGTGGATTGAATGGAATAGATAAGGCTTGACAACTGATTGAATGAGAGTGATAATGGGATGATGTGTACATAATTGTATTAATTGTATTAATTAATCCAGCAATAGTTGGTGAATTTTTACAGCCAGAAGCAAGTGATCCTGATAAGTGGTAACAATAATAATAATAGTAATACAGACTAAAAGTTTTGGATACTTCTCCCATGAAAAACTGAGGTCCAATTCCTCTCCCTTTGTAGCTGGACTGGCTTTCAAATATTAGTTGTAGCCAATAAAAGGTGGTATAAGTGAAGAAGTATGACTTCTAAAACTAGGCCAAGAAAGGTAAGCAGTTTGTACCTTGGTTTCTGGTAACCTTCACTTTTGGGATGTTCCCTTTCATTTTCATATAAAAATGTGAGAGGCCAAAATCATACAAAAATGCCAGGCATGGGTGCTCTGATTGACAGCACCAGCATCCAGGGCATTGCTTCCTTTTGAATGAGCCATGTGGGACGTCCAACTTGATCAAGGCTTCAAATGACTCTTGGCCTTTTTTCAACCATAACTGCACAACAGGCTCCAAGGGGGAGCCACCCAGAAGAGTCATTTCTGCAAAATCATGGCTCTTTTAGGTTACTAAGTGTTAGTAAATTTGTTACACAGTAATAGATAACTGGAATAAAGAGTTAACATGCATTAAATGCATGTTATGTGCCATTTACTATGATAAATACTTTATCTATACTATCTCGACTAATCTTTTCAATAACTTTATTATTCCTACTCTTATTTTAAAGACCAGGAAAATGAAGTTCAGGGAGTTTTGATTAACTTGATCCTGATAGTATAGTTAGGAAACGGTAGAACTAGGGTTGGAATGAATTCTAGGTTAATACAGAGCTCTACTTTTCAACCACAATGCCTGTTTCAGTCTGCATTCTTCCAAACACCAGCTCTGAGACAAGGAGTCCAATGCAAGTAGCTTGTTTATAAGGTGATCATGGTAAACACTATATAGTTGTAAAAAAGTAAGACAGGGAAGGGAAGGAAACCCATAAGGATAGGTTATTAAGTAAGTTTACTACTGTTGGTCAGCTGGAGCTCAATCCTGCTGGAGAACCAAGGGAGACAACATAGGACATGCTTCAGAGTTATCTCAGCTGAGGGCTGAAGAAGCTGATTTGTTGAGGTCTGCTTCCAAGGGTATGAATTCTCTGACACTTCTGGTTTGAGCTGAAAATGGGCTGAGTATGGCTTCTTGACCAGAAAAGAGCCCAGACAGTCACAGGTGTTTGCGGTAAGCAGCCTTTGGTGTGTAGATGTGAATGTTGAGGCCATATAGGAGGGACAGTGTCAGCATCTGCCTACAATGCTACCACCCTCACAGTCCTCCTGGCCACATGGATATTAATTATAAAATAGAAATATTTTAGCTGGAAATAATAAATAAAAGAGTTTCTTCCTTTAAGTGCTATCATTTGAGGGAATGTGAGGACATTTGAAGGAAGTGTGAATGTATGTGCATGTGTACCAAATGTACTTAGAATTCAAAGAAATAAAATCAAGGGAATAATGAGCTCCTGTCCCAAAGCATAAAGAAAGAGAAATAGAATTCATCTCTCTACTTCTGTCAAGTGGTTCCTCGCCCTTCACCAGCTTATTTGTGTATCTTTCCACCAACCCTGTGATGTACATATATGGTTTAGATGTGGTCATTTGTGCTCAGGAGAAAAGTGAGTATTTATTTTATGGTCCATTTATTAGATATTCCATTCCACCTGCAACCAGCCAAGTGAAACTGGTGTAAGGAAGTGGGGCTGTGTCAGCTGCCTGCTACATCTTTGCAAAGTGTTAAAGCCCAAGCTGAAACTATGGAAGAAGCAGATTAGAAGTAATCATTGTGAAAATCCCTCCAAATTTGTTCTTCTTATCTATCTCTCAGCTTCCTTTATGTCACAAACACATAACTCATTATGGTTTTTTCCACTTCAAATGGCATTTCAGGATCAGGAGAAGTTGCTGTATGAGATTGGAACATAGAATGATTACATTAATTTTATCACTAATTATATGTAGTTTGGGGCTAAATCCCTGAATTTTAGACCATGAAGGTGAAAATGATAGCCAAAGACTGAAGTGGTCAGATGAACATTTCGGTGGTATTAAATCACCTTTGCCACAGATACACTAATTGTGGAGTGAGATATTAGGAACAAAGTGAAGATGATGTGGGCCCATGTGTCAACCCTGATAAATATGGCTTTAGGTCCTAAAAATGAATAGGTAGCAAGTTGAATGAAAACAAAGGTCTCCGTTTTCCCAGTGTGTTTTCATTTAGCTATTCCCCCACACGTATATGAGACCATGACATTCAGCCTATGTATATTCAGCTCCTTGACTGGAAGTACTACAGGTCTCCTAGTCTGCCTGTATCTCCATGTGCCCTTTTCCAAAGAGAAGCTTTATTTTTATCACCTCAGCCTAGGGTGCTAGAACACAAATGACCGAGGTAGCGCAAGTGATGGTATTGAAGTGTACGGACCAAGCCAAATGGTATTTGTTCAGACAAATATAATTTTGAGGTTTTGAAGAGTTTGGAAGATTAATAATGTTCCTGGACAATGTTGGGTTAATGTGGAAGTAAATGAAAAGGCAAAGAGGAGAACAGGAGTGAATCTTGGACATTTTTCAGAGGCAAATACATAAGCTTGTTTTTAATCCATAAGGCCAAATATTTCCTCTCCTCACTTAGGGCCATATGTTTAATCCTCCAGGACAAAGGCCAGAGCAACGAGTAATCACCGCAAGATCAGGAGACTCTATTATTGATTGCACCGCAAACCAGCTGTGTGACCTTGGGCAAATCACATCACTGCCCTGGGCCTCACCCCAAAACAAAGAAAACAAAAACAAAAATGTACAGGGTATGTGGGGTCTTTCAAGTTCTTTCTAGCATCATGCGTCTATAAAATGCGACTTAACAGAGGCTTCAGCAGGAACAGAATTAAATCCAAAAGGAAAATAGCTTTAGTAATCACATCTGAACATTTAATTTGTCATTTGCTTTATGACATATGCATGAGGCTTGTTTAAAATAACTCTACAAGGTTAATTACCAGTGCAGAATACAACGATTGTGTCGGTAGTACAATATTTTGTTAGGCATGTGTGACAACATTGCAAAGTGGATCAGCTGCAAGGCTGTTTGTGATCTGGCATCCCCTTAGTTTAAAATGGCCACAATCCTAAACATGTGTTCCGCCTCTCCCCCACCTCTATGGACAAAGTGTGTGCCATAAAAAAATTAACTCGGAAAAAAAAAAAAACTTATTGACAATTTGTTGAACTCTTTAGAAGGTATACAACCGGTGACAAAACAGGACGAAGTCTGCAGGAAACTCTAATGCTACATCAACAGAAGACTATGAGTGCTAAGGTCCCATTATTTTATTCAACCACAGACAGAAAGCTTGTCCTAAACGAAGAGTGATGCTCGAATTGGCGAGGGGATAATGTTGGAAAGTATTGATTAGTTGTTTAAATACTTACAGTGATTTCTTACCTTGTAATAAAATTGGTTTCTTAAGAATAACTCCGTAAACTTACTTTTTGAATAACCCACAAAGAGCACCTTAATACGTAAGGAGGGATGATTTACAGTTATAATTTACCTGGGTTTTGTCTACATAATGTCAGTTTTCTCTTGCAGAAGGAAATTTGTCATAGCATTTCACTAGACTAAGGAAATAGAGGCACCTACCCACAATAAACACACTATTTCTCCAGAAAGATTTCACTTCTCTCTCCTCTGGGGAGAGTAAACCCTCTGTCAGTTGGAGGAGTATTGAACAAATGCCATAAAAAGCAAATGCCAATTTTTTCTGAGAATGTTAACAATAGTGAATATTATGTTCATTTTTATTACAAATGATCTCTTCTCATTTATATGACCTTACATAAAATGTGCTAGTATATAAGGGCATTTATGTCAGTTCAAACACACTAACTCATATATTTTGTCATAGTGCGATGGGTTATTTAATCCAACAGAATATTAAGACTTTAATCTGTCTTTTTGCAACATAAAATGCCTGTAGTTGAAGTCTCATGATTTAGATAAAGAGTTTAATCCTTGTGGCCTTTCCAGAAAAGCTTCTAGTTAGAAAGACAACAAGGCTGGTCAGTTCAGGTTGGTACAAAGAACAAGTGGAAGCCACTGTGGCCTGGGGACTTACCAAGATCATTGTGACCTAGGTTAGAAGAGTTATCGTTTATTCTCCCTGAAAAGTGACCTGGTTAAGTGGGGTCAAAGTTATTCTCATTCATGCTGCTGCAGAGATCTTGTTTTATATGTGCTATGTACACTTTGCCATTGTATTAAGACTTGACTAAAATTTGACACCTATATTAGTTGTTGATTCTAAGAAGACTTGATAAAATACCGCAAAGTAAGAGGTAGAAAATAATTAGACAGAGTAAATGGATACAGGGCAAGTTGGTGTTATTTTTATTCTGCAACAACTTAAGCATTATGTGTAGATTGTTTCTAATATTTGTACTGAAACAGTCTTCTCTGATATCAAATTTGTATATTGACTGCCAGGAAAAAAAGGAAATCAGAATTAAACTAGAACTCTGAACCAAAGAATTTGAGAATATTTTTTCAAAATTGGAGTTGGAAAGGAATTCGCACAAGCACTTAGAAAATTGCCCACACCTGTCTGAATGAAATGCTTTTTTGCCTTTAGACCAATGGTTCAGTTGTTTACCGTCTTAATTCCTTCCAAATGTGGCCCTGCCAGTATATTGAAGTGAAAACAAGAGTTGACACAACTATTTGAATACTGTACATTATTACCACCTGCAGAGAACTCCATGCTTTGATGTACCCACATTTAACAGTCCCCTCTCGCTGGGTATTTAAATCATCTGCAACACCACAGCCACTCCCACTTTTTACAAGTATTAACATGATGTTTAAATATCTTTGTTGACTAAGTGAATAATTAAGGGAATGTAGGAAAGATAGACAGGTCTTGCTACCCAGAATGTACAGACAAGAGACGTAGCCACTGATGCTTGACAGAGTCCCCTCTTTACATTTCTCTGCCTTGCTTTCTTCCACAGAAAGCTTCCTGTTTGGACTCCATCAAAAGACTACCAGGATGGCTAGATTTAGTAACGAGAGGGAGAACGCTGGCAGAAGACCAAAGGAAATGAAGAGTAAGATTGGTGAATGTTCCTTCCCAGGTCCCCTCCCAGCAGAGTTACCTTAGGTTGGCTTTCTCTCTTGACCAGAACACAGCTCCTGTCAAAGAGGCCCTCTGCACATGATTCTCCTTCCACATTCCAGTGACCGCAGGAAGGACTGGCCAAGGCCACGTGAGCCCCCAATGGTCACTAGCATTCCCAGATGAGACTCTGAGCTACTCTTCATCCCTACTAGTTCTTTAACCTTCCTTTATCCTTCTTTGCATTTTTTTTCTTTCTTTCTGGGAAGATCCTCACTCTGGCCTCTTCCTCTGCTAACCAGGCCTCTAGAAGTGCCTGTGCTCAGTTGGATGCTTGAATTTGCCTCTTAGGCCTTCATTTCGGTTCTGCTTGGTGACTCCTGATCACATCTCTCTCTTCTGCTTTGTGGTTCTGTGAATGGTTTTCATGGTAACTTCCCTTACATACTTCATCATGGTGGACACTCTTCACCGAATTTGTATCATCTTCATTGATAGGGCTTGGGTGGTCTGCTTCATGTTGCTTACCTTGGATGTTACATAGAGTCCTGATTTTCTCTGATAGAGAAACTTCTTTGTTGAGTATGATCTATGACAAGTAGATTCTATGATAATTTTGCGTGTGCCTGAGTGAAGCTCTGTGGTTTTACTGTTTAATCACTTCATGTCTTGAGTATACTAAGTCAACATACACATGTGACTTAGATGAAAGCTTCACATTCTTCATGTCTTCTCTCTTGATATATCTTATCAATGTAGGAGGTTCACTACTGGACTTTCATGGAGTTCTATGCCATTTCTACATAGGGCATGTTCATCAGTGGATCCAAACCTAGAATATTTTGAAAGTTCAGGTTATTTCATATGAATAAAAATTTAAGCAAATTAGGAAAATTCATGCGGCTAAAAACATCAAGGATAGAAAGTAGCTTCTCTACAAAATAAGTATGAATTCTCCTTATTCTTAGAAATATGGGGAGATCATTGAAAATCATTAAATCTTGAAACAAATATGGAAGAACCACCAAATTCTAGAACAGTTTTTTCAGCTAGAAAATGCAGTATTTGGAATAACTAAAATGAACTCTATAAAATTGCTATTCTTTTTTAAAAAAGATTTTATTTTTATTTATTTGACAGAGAGAGATCAGAAGTAGGCAGAGAGGCAGGCAGAGAGAGAGAGGAGGAAGCAGGCTCCCTGCCAAGCAGAGAGCCTGATGCGGGACTCGATCCCAGGACCCTGAGATCATGACCTGAGCAGAAGGCAGAGGCTTAACCAACTGAGCCACCCAGGCACTGTAAAATTGCTATTCTTTAAGAAGAATTCCATCTCATATAATATTTATGTAGCAGATTCTGTCAAAACTCTGACCATATGCCCTCAGAACCATTCACCTTCCTGTGCATGCCAGCCTTGCCTCTCATGTCCAGCTCCTGCTCTTTGTCAGAAGAATGAACTTCACCCAAATGATGTGTCTGGAAATTAACATACCCTCCAAGGGATTCCTTAACCAATGACTAATGGCTATGGAAGTATACGTACCCCAATGTCCTTGTCCCTTATCCAATTTTTACACTGTATCCCATATAATCCCTGGGATTAAACTCCAGTCACTCAAAATAGTAGCTGGCTTAATTATACATTCCCCATTGATTACCTTCGCTTTCCTATATTACCTGCCTACTGGCATATAAGTGTGACTATACTTCTGCAATAAACCAAATACACCAATCCTATTTCAGCTCTGATTCCTAGTGAAACCAAAACATTACTAAGAAGGATGTTAGGGCCATAGCTGAACTTTGAAGGAATATGGTGAAACCTGTCATGTTGGTATTTGCTGGTGGAGACAGCATTCAATAGGAAGGAACCACTAAAACAGCATGCTAGTTCTCCTAAGAAATGTTCTGTTGTAATGAAATTCTTCTTCTTGTTAGCAGTCACATTTGAGAAACTATGGATACTAAATTTAGAAACTAAATCTTAACTTCTGATGGGAGGTTTTGGATCTGGTTGGATTCAAAACAGCATGTAACCATCTTTATTTCTATGATAGAAAGACAGTCGGCAGGACTGTAGAACAACAGGCTTTATTAGTTACACAGTCCAGCCTACCACTTAGTAATAAAAATAAGCTATTTATCAAACATTCACTTGACCAGCAATGGCTTAATAAAAATATCCCTTGATGGGAAAAAAAAAAAAAGCATTTCACACAACTCTGAAGTTATTAAAGGTCTAAACCTAACAAAATCTCTAATTCTGTTTTGCTTTTCCTTCCCTTGTTAATGGTAACATTTCATCACACATTTCACTTTGGACAAAGCATTGTCATTGCAAAAGTACTCTGTAATGAGCTGCAACTCATGATTCTGCATGTACACAGTGCCCTGGATTTATAAACTTTCCCTAATATTTACATTTGAAGATATTAGGAGAGTGGCCATCATGCATTTCCCACTTTTCGCTCACATTTTTTTTTTCCAGAAGCAATATACATAGGAATGACAGATACTTCTTTCTTCATGACATTTAGTGTTCTGGTGTGTGTGTGTATGTATGTATGTGTGTAAGTAATTGGGAT
The DNA here is from genome assembly GCF_010015895.1 of Lontra canadensis. Lineage (NCBI taxonomy): Eukaryota > Metazoa > Chordata > Mammalia > Carnivora > Mustelidae > Lontra > Lontra canadensis. The sequence goes on from NW_022631014.1 coordinate 1,414,655, forward strand.
ATGACTGAGATGAGATGAGAATAAAAGTAATAGGGGAAACAAGGTATGAATGAACTTCAGGAGAGAAAGAGAGAGAGTGGTTATGTTTAGGAACATACTAATGTTTGAGTTGCAAACTTTAACCTTCAAGGATTTTATCTTCAGTAAATCAAGTATAATGTATAAAGAACAACATACAGAAAAAAGTGAACTAGAATTCTCTAGTGCTCATCGTATGTTGAGAACTGTGCTGCCCTACATGGTGGCTACTAGCCACAGATAGCTAAACTTAAATTACTTAAAATTAAACAAAATAAAAAACTCAATTAGTCATTAGACCAGCTACATCTTAAGTGCTTAGTAGAATGATGGACTTAGTAGACAGACCTAGTGCAGATACAGAACATTTCTATCTTCACGGAAAGCACTCTTGGACAGTGCTGGTCTAGAAAGTGTGAGCCATCATAGATCAACAGACATAACCACATGCTATCATCTGATGAAGCATATGGAAATTTCTCTGTCCTCCACCCCATTTGCTCTTTCTTCCAGAGACTTGAAATAAGAAGAAAAAAAACAACCCAACAGAACTACAAAAAAGAGAGAACAAAGAGGACTGTTGTAAAAATAAGAAGCTTTGAAGAATCTGAAGCAGATGTTATGCTGGGAGCTAGTATGTACTATATACCACCTGTGCCCACTTAATTCCATCCAAAATCATTTCCTCCACAGTTACCATGAAGGGAGATGGAAATTCAAGGATCTAAGAATATTTGGTAGAAGGAAAGGGAAGAAGAAAGTGAGAGTAAGGCTAATTCAGATGTGGAGTTCATCTGCAGATGGGAATAATGATTTACTGCCAGTGGGTGCCCTGGACTCTGGGATAAGGCACAATTTTCTCTGCCTGGAGCTTCGTGAGTTGGCTGGACCACCATGCAAAGCCATTCCATATGTACATGTTTTAAGTAAGAAAGTATATGTTAGCTACTGCTGAGAGATATATAGAGATAGATATAGAGATAGATAGATATGTGTGTGTATGTGTGTGTGTGTGTGTGTGTGTGTATGACTTTGGTTAAGGATATGGGGTAGAAACAAAAGTTTTACATGAAAATAGTCAAGACCCATTCTTTTAGCCCTCCAGCAACTTGTTTTGCTGCATACATTTTATTGTATTTCAATGGTTCTACATCTGTCTCAGATAACATTTCTTTAACCTCTTCCTTACAGTGACCTGCTCATTTTGTGACACAATTATTTTATTATCCCTGGTGAAAAGAGCTGCCGGTTTTAACTAGCAGGTTCTGAGTACTAAAGGTATTCTATTGCTGAACCCACAGAGACAGAGTGAATTATCTGATCAGTAACTTGAACTTCCTCTTCAAAAACAAATTGCCTGAAAAAGGATACATTCCTCAGAACATGCCATCATTTTTCTTCTGGAAAAGTTACTAGTTTCCATTAACGGGTATAAATCATAAAATCTGACTGCACCGGAAAAGAAACCATTTTGGAGTTGATGTGGATGACCCAGTATTTTACCAGGCTTGTGACAGTGGGAACTTTCTGGAAATTGAATAGGAAATATCAGCTGACTGAAAACACATCCCATCTGAAGGCTCAAATAGAGAATAAGTGCTGTCCCAGCTCTATGATTTGCTACCGTCTTTGATTGTTCTCTTGGCTTGGCATAATTCTTCTCTCTTTGCAGAAGAGGGCTCATTTTTCACATTCTCTCAGCCAAAGTTTTCCCTTCTGACCCATAGAGAGAAACTTGAGATCATCAGCTTCAATTTCTATTTGATTCTCCACATTTGTAACTCCCATAGAGGGAAGATAAACACTTCCTATGAAGACTGCAAGATGAACTTTTGGATATGAGGCACAAATTTCTTAGTTCATTCATTTAATTAATCTATTTATTCATTCGACATGTGTGTGCTAGTTACTGTGCATGAAGATGAAAAAGATAGAAATAGTCCCCCTTTCTTGAAGACTACATTCTTCTTTTCTTTTTAAGATTTTATTTATTTAGAGAGAGGGAGAGCAAGTACAAGCAGGGGGAGCAGGAAGCAGAGGGAGAGGGAGAAGCAGGCTCACCACTGAGCAAGGAGCCCAATGTGGGACTCGATCCCAGAACCCTGGGACCATGACCCAAGCCAGAAGGCAGCCACCTAACCAACTGACCCACTCAGGTGCCCCCTCTACATTCTAATAAAAGACAATGGCCAAAGATATTAGTTGCTTATTGCTGTTGTAACAAATCACCACAAATTTAGTGGCTTAAAACTGCACAAGTTTATTATCTTGCAATTCTGTAGGTCAGAAGTCCAACACAGGTCTCACAGAGGCTAAAATCAAGGTGCATTTCTTCCTGTAGGCTGCAAGAGAGAATTCATTTCCCTATTTTTTTTTTCCAGCTTCTAGAGGCCACCCATGTTCCTTGACTCATGGCCTCCCTTCCTCCATCAACAAAGCCAACAACATCAGAGCAAGTCCTTCTCGTGTCACATTCCTTTGACCTTTCCTTTGTTTCACATCTCTTTGTGACCACAGTGGGGAAGGGTCCTTGGCTTTTAAGATTCCCATGATTAGATTGTACCCACCAGGATAATCTCCCCATCACAAACACAAGCCTTAATCATATCTACAAAGTTCCTTTTTTCATGCAAGGAAATTTATTTACAGGTTCTGAGAATTAGGATGTGGACATCTTTGGGGGAGGGCATGATTTTGCCTACCATACCAGGTAAACAAATAAAACAAATAAATAATAAATAAAATAAAACGAATAGGAGCTATTTATTGTGATAAGTGCTGCAAAAGCAACAAGGTGCTATGAGAGAGGATAAGAGGAGGGCACCCACTGTAGATGGTGTAGTTAGGAAAAGCATTTCTGAAAAGGTAATATTTAAGCTGAGCACTAAGCGGTGAGATGGAATCTCCCTCTCATTCAAGCAATGGGACTTGACTTGGTGGTGTCACCATCTTCTTACAGATCCTACCCACCCCCTGCTTACAGTTGGTAGCAGGGATGGGTATCTGACTTAGGCTGGGCCATTCAGAACCTTTCCCTGAGATTTTAAAACTTGGTGGAAGCTTGGAAATATGAAGCCCTGGGGTAGCCATCAGTCATATTTCTTGCCTTGTACAGAACACTGATATGGGAGAAGGAAGCGGGCACATGGAGTTAAACAGAGACAAAAGACAGCAAAAGAGTCTTGTTCAAAGTAAATTTACCAATTGTATTATTTAGGATTCCTTTCATTGTATGTTTAAGAACCTAAAAAACCCATCTTAAGCAAAATGTGAATTATAACGTTTTGATTCTATGTTAGAAGTGTGATTGCTGAGGCTAGATGTACCCCTGTTCTTCTCAGGGTCCCGTGAATGTTCCAATACATTTTACTCATTTGCCTAAGATAGTTAGGTTTTTAGGTTTCTCTCATTTATAACCAAAAGAGTCCTAAAGAATACAGTAGTAATTTTACTTTGAGAAACTGTGGCATACCTGAGACTCCTTCACAGAAACTGATAAGCATTTTTAGAATCCATATAAAATGTTGTATCATTGGGTATTTAATTTTTTCTTCCAAAATAACAAATACATATTCATAGCACATTCTGGATTGGCTTTACTTTGTCCAACTGGAATACACTTGTGATCTCTCCAAGTTTTTCTTTTTGCTTTTTTAAAAATTGTGAGATACAGCATGCATAGCATATACAAGTAAAATGTATAAGCACATTTTAAAGAATGTTTATAGATAGTAATAAAATGAGCAAACTTGCACTGACCAGCATAAGAACTGGACAATCCCAGTGACTTTGAACCTCCTATGTTCCCCTTCCTATATGGATCTCCCTTGAGATCCATATCCTCTATTCCTATCCATTCGTATATGGATCTCCTTTTCTCCCCCATGAAAGTAACCACTATCCTGTGTTTTCTGTTAATCAGTCTCTCACTTTTCTTTAAAATATTACCATACGGAGCACCTGGCTGGCTTGGTCAGTGACTCCTGACCTCAGGGTTATGAGTTTGAGCCCCATGTTGGGTGTAGGGAGTACTTAAAAATAAAATCTTAAATAAAACAAAATAAAATATTACTATATATGTATTCCTAATTTATGGTTTTTAATTTGCAATTATAACATTTAGTTAATAGACTCCTGCAAAATGAAATTCTCCTACTGCTTGCTTTTTTGTTTGACATTGAATTTTGAGAACTATTCACATTGATATGTATAGGCAAAATTCATTCTTGTTCACTATCATACAGTTTACCAAGCTCTGAATGTACAGTTTCTTACACATTCTACTGTTGATGGGCAGTTAGATGGTTTCTAATTTTTTGCTATTATAAACAATATCCTCTGGGGCATATGTGTAAGTTTCTCTCGAGTACTTACTTAAGGGTGCCATAGTTAGAACACAGGAAAAGAGCATCTTTAGAGGTAATTCCAAATAGGTTTCCCTAGAAGTTGCAGCATTTTGTAATCCAGTCAGTAGTATACAAGATCCAACATTGCTTCATGGTGTGGCTAAAATTTGGTATTTTGAGACTTTATTATTATTATTATATTATGGAATTATTATTATTACTATTGTTATTGTTAATCTGGTGGGTGTGCAATTCTGTCCCTTGAGATTTAAAATTAGGTTTAAATTAGATTTTAAATTAGATTTAAGGATATTGGTCACTTTTTGCATGTTTGTGGGAAAGGCATGATGTTTTTTCTGTAAAAGCATGTCCATGTGAGGACATTATATATTCTGGAATTGAATTCTTTGTCCGTTGATTTGTGTTGCAATATTTCACTCAGCTGGCAGATACCTTTTTTACAATATTATATTTCTTAACAAGCAGAAATTCTTTGGGGGTATTATTATTATTTTTTCCCCAAATATTTTATGTATGTGCGTATGTATGTATGTATGTATTTATTTATTTATTTGACAGAGAGAGAGAGAGACAGAGAGATCACAAGTAGGCAGAGAGGCAGGGAGAGAGAGAGGAAGGGAACCAGGCTCCCCACTGAGCAGAGAGCCTGATGTGGGGCTGGATCCCAGGACCCTGAGATCATGACCTGAGCGAAAGACAGAGGCTTAACCCACTGAGCCACCCAGGTGTCCCTTATTTATTATTATTATTATTATTATATTTTTTAATTGAGGTTAATTTTACCTAACACAAAAGTTAATTTTAAAGTTAATGATTCAGTGAGATTTAGTACATTCACTATGTTGTGCAACCATCACCTCTGTCTAGGTCCAGAATTTTCTTCACTCCCAAAAGGAAACTTCATACTCATTACACAGTTGCTCCCCATTCTCCCACCCCCAGGCCTAGAAACCCCGGTTAGATGTTTATTCTTAATTTTAATGTAGTACAATTTGTAGGCTTTGCATTCTTCAGTTTTCTGTTTATCCCTTCACCAATGCCACCTTATCTTCATTACTAGAACTTCCTAAAAAGTCTTATTATCTGGTAGGGTTAGTTTCTTTAGTAGTGTTTTGATTATTTTGAGCCATTTGCTATCCTTATAAATTTTAGAAGTTTCACAAAAATCCTCCTGGGATTCCAATTGGAACTGCATTTTTATCTAGAGCTTAATTTGGGGACAAGTTATCATCTTTAAAATATTATCCCTATTGATGAACATGATTGGTTCTTCCATTTATGTGATCTCTTTTATGGCTTTCAGATTTTAAAACTATTCATTTAATGGTCTTACACAAAACATGTTAGATATATTTCTGTATATCTTATGTTTTTATTGATCTTCTAAATTGTATTTTTTTTAATTATGTTTTCTGTTTGTTACTGGGTATATAAAATCCAACTGGCTTTCATTTATAAATGTTACATTTAACAAACTTGCATAATCTTCTTTTAAGATTGAATATATTATTTGAAGATTCCTTACATTTTTAACATATATAGTCTTAGACAATATGCAATATATGAAAAAAAGGTAAAAATTAGAAACAACATTTTTCATTGTTCTCAAATAACTCTTTCTCATAATACCTATGAAACAGGATATTTTTGTTTATTTCCAATACTTATTTTTTCATTTTAAAAAGTTTTTTATATAATTTACTAATCATCCAATAAATGTGTTTTACTTGACATTAAAAGAAATTATTTTAATACTGAGTCTATGTTTGCTATAGGTTTATCATACATATGTTTTGTCAAATTTAGGATAATCCTCTTTTCTGACAGGCTTCTTAAAATTACTATTATAAATGAAGGTTGAATTTTATTGAATCCCTTTTCTACATCTATAGCGATCATCTGATTTTTTTTGGTTCTTTTAATGTAATAAGTTATATGAATACATTTTCTACTATTGAGCCAAACTTGCATTCCTGGAATAAACTTGGGGTTAGTCATTGGGTATTATCTCTTTTATGTAATGCTAGATTCAGTTTGACAATATTTGTTTATATTTTTAATATATATGTATGAATGAGATGACCTATATATTTTTTTAATTTCTAAAGATTTACTTATTTGAGAGGGAGATAGAGCAAGCATTAACAGGGCGAGAGGGAGAACGAGATCAAGAGAACACCTCCAGCAGACTCCCTGCTCAGTACAGAGCCCAAGGAGCTCCATCTCACAACCCTGAGAACATGACCGGAGCTGAAATTAAGAGTCCTATGCTTAACACAATGACACACCCAGGTGCCCCAGACCTATATATTTTCTTTTTTTCTTTTTCTTTCTTTGTTTTGATAATAAGTTTATACTAGTCTCAGGACCCAAGTTGGCAAGTATCAGCTATTGCTGTAGTAATAACTCCATTATTTCAATGGCTTATAATATCATTTATTTTTTGCTCATGTTACCTGCTATATTATAATTTTGATTGTCTTGGTTGGCTCAATTGGGCTTTGCTCCAATTTCCCTTTCATTCTAGAAACCAGGCTGAAAAAGCAACTCATATTTGGCATGTGCTGTGTTCACAACTGAGGCTAGGAGCATTAGAGGCATGAGTCAAACCAAATGTGACAGACATCACATTTTCTCATTTCTCAGTGGCCAAAGCAAGTCACATGACCAAGTCGGCATCAATGAGGTGAGACTATATTCTGTCCCTTAGAGAAGTTTGACGATGACAGAAGGGGAACAAGTCGTTGTTAATAAATAATAGCCTACTATAGTCAACACTTTTGGTAACAAAAATTTTCTTCCTTCTACAAGTAAAATACACTAACCAAGACATTGAAAAATCTCATTTAATTATGGTATTAGGCTCTTTGTCTGAGATCTAGTGACCTACATCATGTCTAGAGTCATGTCCCTTACTTCTGGAACCTAAGTACAAAAAGGGCATCCTAAGTGCATCTCCCTTGCACCATCTATAATAGTGAACAGAGTTAGTAGGCTCTAAATAAATACCTGCATTAGAAAGAAGAAGAATTGGAAGTTCTAATTTTTAGTAGTCCATAGCAATTCTGAAATTCCTCTGAGAAAATGCAGTGAACTCCACTACTCTGGAGGGAGGAAGCGTTTCTTGATTAGACTGTGGTCGTTGTTCCTGGGAGCAGTTCCCCAGTCCACAGTTCACCTTGGCTCTTACCTGAACTGTTTGGATCATCCCTCCTCATAGTTTTTCGTAGCCACATCTGAAGAGGGGCTTTCTCAGTCTACTGCCTGTCTATAAGATGTTTGCAGCCTAGCTGTATTGAACAATCACAGCCTCTTGTAATCCAGATTGTTGGCATTTTTGGAAACAATTCTTGCAGTATTTAAAAAAAATGATTCTTTTCACTGTGGAAAATGAGGTATGCTATTTTCTCTGTGAGACCTCCCTCTAAACACAATTATAGTCCTTTGAGCTTAACAGGATTCTTGTCTTAGTCTTACTCCCTGAACCATTCTAATTGAAGAGGGTTTATAGGGACCCATCTTAATCCACTCAAAGGACTTAACAAAGGTGTGGCAACCAGGATTTTTATTTCGTGTTCTTCCAGACTGTATAATAATGGTCATAATCTTAGACCTGGGACTCTGTGCAAATTTCAAAGTGATTTACCAACTGGAGATGAACCATAGGTGTAAATTTCAACCCTTCACTTCCTGTACTCTCTCAGTTCTCATTTTCCATTTTACTTCTACAATAACTTGAAAAGCAGCATTATATGTAATAAACTTGCAAGTTGAGCAGAGAAGTTTTGAGACAAAGCATGCCTCCAGAAAGAACATTTGTATCACTTCTGCTGAATTTTATGTATAAGTTTTGTGTATGTTAAGTTTTATGTAAGTTATTTATATGTGTATGGAATTTATTTAGGTTATTTACATTTTACATTTATTTTCATAATAGTTTCTTTATATTCTTTCACATAAAATGTAATCTCTGTAATGGTTATGATCAATTTTTACCACTAATAGTACTTATCTGTGCTTCCTATTCCTTTATCTTAATTAATCTTGCTGAAGTCTGCCAATTTTATTAGTCTTTCCAAAACACCAACTTTGGGTGTGTTGTTCCTTTGTAGTATACCTTTACTTACCATTTCACTAATTTTTGTGCGTATTATTACAATTTCCCTTTTTTTAAAATTAATTCCGTCATTCTTTTCTTGCTTCTTAAGTTAGATGCCTTGTCCTTTCTGCATTTTTTTTAACTAATGTGTGAATTTAAGCCTATAAATTTTCCTCTAAGTGCCATTGTGGCTGCATGTCAGACTATCATATGCAATTTTAAAAAGTCTTCGCTTTTTTTCCTAATTGCCATTATGGTTTCTCCTTTAATCCATGAATTATTTAGAAGTGTATTTAAATGCACAAATGTATGTGTTTTTAAATTCTTTTCCTTATTGGTTTATATTTTTTTATTCAGAGAATATATGTGTTTAGTATTGATTCACTGAATATTGTTGAACTTTGCTTTGCAGCAAAGAATCATTTTTTGCAAATGCTTCACATGAGCTGATAAAGAATAAACACCCACAAAAAGACATGTATAAGAATGCTTATATCAGTTTTCTCATAAAAGCCCCAAGCTGGCACAATCACTCACCAATCCATCAGTAGGAAAATAGATGAAGAGTGGAATATTCATACAATGGAACACCATTTAACAATAAAAAGGGGTGACACACAATTCATGCAAAAATATGAATGAATTTCAAAAATGTTATTCTGAAAGAAGCCTGACATGGGAATACATAAAAAGTGGAAAAGAGTAGGATACCTTCTGTATGAAGTTCTAGAACTGGCAAAAAATAGTCTCCACTGGAAAAAAAAAACAAAAACATAAAAACATGGTTACTCTAGAGTAGGGATGGGAGAATGGGGATTGACTAAAAAGGGCATGATAGACTTTTCTTGGGAGATGTTCCATATCTTGATAGGGGATTGAACTACAATTGTGAGAATTCATTACATTGTACTCTTAAGATTTACCCATTTTTTCAAAATGTCTGAAAAATGTCTATTTTACTGTTGCTTTTGAAGGTCAGTTTAACTAGATATACAATTTTGAATCAACAGTTCATTTACACCCAGTACTTTGAAGATATTATTCTATTAATTTTGGACTTCATTGTCACTGTTGAGAGGTCATCTGTTATTCTAGTTATTGTACTTCTGTAAAATTTATTTGGCTGATTTTATTGCTTTTTCTTTATTTTAGTGTTTTGTACTTTCTATGTGGATGAATCTAGATTTCTTTTTACCAATTCTGTTGAGAGTCTATGGGTTTCTTAAATCTGAGTCTGGCATCTTTCATGCATTTTAGAAAATGCTCTGCCATTGTTCTTTGGAAGACTGCCCCTCCTCATTTTCAGTGTTAGCTTCCCTTAGAACTCCAATTAGATTTCATGATACTCTCTTCATTTATTCTTCACTTTGTCTCTGCAACACTCATATCTTCTAAACATTCTTAAAATTCATTAATTTTCCTCTCATTTCTATCCAATCCACCATTCAGCTCTTTTCCTGAGTTTTTAGTTTCAATTATCACATTTTTAACTGGAAGAATTTATATTTGGTTCTTTTAAAGTTGTGTTTGGTTATTTTTCGAGAAATTAGTATTATTCTGTTATGCTTTTATTATTTTTACAATTTCTTTAAACATATAAAATAAACTTATTTTATATTGCATAGATGATAATTCCAGTATTTATGGTTTTTGGGTGTCAGATTATGCCATTTTTTTGGTTTCTACTTACTTCCACTCATTGTGTTTTGTCTCCTCATGTTTTGTTATTTTTGTATATCAATACAGGTTCCTTGAACATAAGAATTTTTTGACATCTGGTTTTTAAATGCTTTTCATGAAGTATTTGTGTTTGATTATGCTTGATGCCTGGAGACACTACTATCAAGGACAACTTTAAATTTCCAGCTTGAGGTTTTAGAAATGGTCTCAAACATACAGAAGTATAGTCTTATAGTTGACAATTCTTAGGAGAGACATTTTTCTTTTTCTATTTAGCAAAAATCCAAAGCCAAGACCAACAATTATCTTCTCCACCTCCTGCTGTAGGACAGGTTTTTCCTAGTCTAACCTTCAAGGGTCTGGACTTTAAGTGGTGCTGTCTGGTGTGACTTTACAGATTTTGTCTTCTATCTGCTATATGGTTGGCCCTTTAAGTCCCAGATGATAGGCTATCAGGGATTGCCAGATACCTCCAGGGAAACTATCTTTTCTTGCACTAGCACTTCTCCCTGGATTTACACATTTTCTGGATGATGTCTTTTCACAAACTGCACTTTATTGTTCAAAACAAATAATGATAGAACTTTCTAACATGAGAGATTTTGTTGTCATTTGAATATCAAGTGATTCCTTTTCTTTAAGTTTTGCAGGGAAAAAATGCCTTATATTTAGGCATGTATGATAACTTGACTTTTTCATTTAAGTTTTTTTCTTATATTCTAGACATAGTTTATATTTTAAAATGATGAAAGCATTTATGTTAGGAATATATTATCATTACCTTTGTTCTTATTTGCAAAGCTAAAGGTTGGCTAAGGAAAGCAGTGATTATTGCATCCTCTCCCTACCAAACACACACACACACACACACACACATACACACACACACACCACTGCCACCACCACCACCACTAAACCCACTCCCTCAGCCAATAAAAATAAACATAAATCTAATTAAAAACCATGTGCCTACTCTGAAAACACAGCTTAAAGATAAATCTCTTGGCCTCCCCTTTTAGCCAGATTGCTATCTCTAAATATCTTAAACCTTCCTTTATAAAATTTTGGAGCCTATACTGTTCTTTCTGTTTCTGCTTTTAAATTCTCCCAAACTTTGGTTGTTGGATAGCCCTCCTCTATTGATTTTGGATCAGTTATTTTTGCTTGCATGGAAATCTTAAATTGCTTTTCTCTTACATCCACAAATATGAGGAATTTCTTTTGGATTTTCAGTTTTTTAGGGACGTTTTTTCCACAACCAATTCTGCTGTCATTCCATAGATATTACCTACTTCTAAGGAAATATGTTTGATTTAGATTCATTTGAATCATGCCAAATTGATTTTCTTCATTTCATGTAAAATAACTGATTTTACCTCACTCTTTCCTCAAAATCTAGAGATATCACTACTAAAACACCACCAGTAGAGTGACATAGGGAAGGAGGGCTTTTAACAGAGCATTCACATGGGAAGATCTTACAGAGAGTAAGTACCTTTTTCTTTATTGTATATTGTACCTGTTTAAAACAACAACAACAAGCAAACAAACAAACAAGAAAACAAATAAAAAACCCTTTTGCCTAAGCTGCATAGATAAGTGTAGGACCAAAGGTCCAAGGTCCTTCAAATTTCATGGATTAAAGAGAGAGTATATCCACTAGAAGGGTGGAAGTAGGAGAATGTATTCATTAGAAGAGTGGAATTTTCTTCCACTCACCCAGGGCTGGGACACCTCCCATTAGGTAATGAGGAGAAACAAGAGGAGGTTAAAAAGATATATATGGAACTTTGGGTCTTTTCCTCTAATTTATGTATATATTATTTCTACACATTTTTGGAATAAAGACTCTTTAAATTAAAATTTTAAATGTGGATAAAGTAGGAAAACTTAGTGTCCCTGTTCTGCACCCCTACTTCATTCCCAATGGGTATTCTCTGATAACAATTTAATGTAACATTGTAGATGTATTTATGCATTTATCTATCCACTTAATATATTTTAACTCATGTAATCCTCACATAACTCTGAAGATGTACTATTATTACCCCCATTTTCCAATACCAAAAACGAGGCACTGTATGTAAGATAACTTGCCCTAAGTCTCAACCTACTAAATGGTAAGGCTGCCATTTTAACTCAGTTTGACTGCACTCTCTGCTCTTAACTAATTTGTTAAACTATCTTTGAAATTTATTGTGAAGTTTTGTTATTATCTACATAAAGATTTACAACTGTTGGTGCCCCCGCCCTTTTTTTGGGTATATTTTACCTATGCCAAATAAAGTATCCTCTTTATTCCCTTTAATGCCTTTGCATTTCATTGAATATTTTTATTGTCACATTGATTTCTTCTTGCTAGTATTTGTCATGGTATATCTATTTCTATTGTTTATCTTTAGCCATTTAAAAATAATTTGGTCTTGTTTGTGTCTGTCGGCAGAAAGATAGATTTTCTTTTTACCCAAAACTAAGAGTCACTATTTGTTAATAGAAGTTCTGATTCATTTATTGAATAAAGAGTTTTAATACATTTATTGCATTGTGTACTTGTTCATGAAAATTCTTTTTTCAAAATAATTCTTGCTTGCTGTTTCTTTTTTATTTCTTACCTTTTGAATTGAAATTTTTTCTTTATTTCTTTTTTTTCTAATTGTTTTGAACTTATGTATTCTATTTTCTAGGACTTTTAATATTCATAATTTAAATGTGTTGACTTTAAAAGTTGATCTTTAGAGTTAACCAGTTTCTACATTTTCCCCATCATCTTATTTATTTCCATCTCTCTCTCCACACATATTGTGGTCACCTTGTAAAAGTGGCATGGATCTCCCACCCAAAATTTGGTTTTGGATATCAAGACTGATGATACCACACACCCATCAAGATGACATAACAGGATTTCTTACTCACATAATAAAGCTTTCTGGGAGAGCAGGGTGGACCTTCAAGTTGGTTTAAACATAATTTGAAGAAGCAAAGAAAGAAGAATGGTTTGACTTTCATTATGGCTGGGGGTTGGAGCTTGAGGAAGGATTCTTGCACATTGCAATAGCTTATGTAGTTTAAATTTCCTGCCAAAACCTAAGGACAGAGATAATCTGAGCTTTCTTATCAGTTTACCCAGTTGTGTAGCAGAACAAAAAGGGGGAGCGGTGGGATAAATATCAAAAATAAAATCAGATTCCTTATTACAACCCCTCCTATGTTGAGATCACTTGGGACTTTAGTTCTTGATGGTTAATAATTACATTTTCCATGTATATAGAAAGTAGGAGTATGATTTTTTTTTTTTTTGCTCATTACCATTTCTGATGGCTGATATCTTCTAACTCTTTTTTGACTCATTTTTCATTTTGTTAGAATATATTTTTTTCCTGCAATAATCTGTAGATGATAAAGTTACTGAATGCTAGTTTTGCAAGATCAGGACTTAAGTACACAACAGATTTCTCTCAGAACCTTAATCCTGTAGCCTCTTTTGGCATCTATTTTTGCCAATGAGAACTCAGACTCTAATCCGATTTTTGTTTCTATTTTTAGCTTCACAAATCCCCTCTAGAAGCTTTATTCTAGTATTCTAAAGTTTCCCTCTTGTTTTATAGGTATTTCTAAAAATTCTTGTTATTTATTCTATTTGGCACTCAGTGAGCCATTTAATCTGAAGTCCTAATACTTTTTCTAGTTCTAGTCTTACTGCTCATTAATTTGCTTTTCATCTATACTAATATTGTTATTTGGTTCATATACAGATATTTTAATTTTGATATTAATGTTTTTAGTTTTTAGAGTTGCTTATTTTTCATGTTTGTAACTTTTTTTGGAATCTCTCCAAGGATACTCAACGTATTTACCTTAAAGCTTTTGTGCATGTGTGCTTACTTTGTTAGCTTCATTTCCTCAAGAATTAGTTCTTCTGCTCTTTCATCTTTTCCATGATGTTGGATTTCCTTAATGTTCGTGACGTTTTGATTGCTTGCTTATATTTATGTTTGAAAATACATCTTTGCTTTTGTAGAGATCCTGGCCTTGACATAAAAACGCATTTTCTATGGTCTTCAGGTATGGGTTGGATGTGCTTCTAGATGGGATACACCCATAACATATTTTGTGGATAGAAGCTTCTCTACTTTTCCCAATTCTTTGGCTATTTGAACCATTGTCTTGTCTCTTTGGCCCAAACACTACACCATCTGCTTCAGTTTGAAGGTAAATGACAATCACACATACTGCTTAGCTTAAGTGAGGGTCAGAGGGAAGCCAAATGCCATGCTGCCTCATATACATTGTCTTGTCTATTTAAACTTACATTTGTCACATGGCCCTAGCTCTTTATTTTTCAGTCTACTTAGGTATGTAAATATACGTATTTTTTCTAATTTCTAAGGGTCTGGGTCCAGACACTCATCTTGAATAATCTCCATTTTAGCCGGTTGCATTTTGGGTTTCCGTGTGAGATTTCACTTGCAAACAAGTGAATTTGTAAACAAACCTTTAAAAATCTCTTCAAACATGATTCTATATCTATTAATAATTTCATTCTATGACCAGTTTGCTGATGACTTGTATTATGCTTTATACATTTCTACATTCTTATTAATGATAATATTAATGTATGTCAAATCAACATTTTCTGAGAGGCAGTTATTAAGAAGAAAACTTTCAATTAATCCAAGAAGATTTAAATAGACCTAATGATAATGAGTTGCATTTATAAAAGGAAATTCTCTTTAATGAAAACTGACATTAGTTTCTTACATACCTTGATCTAGTGGTGTTATACTTATAAGCTTAGATGTGGTTCAAGTGCTGGGAAAACTCAAAGGGTCTGAGTTCAGAGTGAAATCTCCCTATCTTATAAGAATTTTAGTAATACGCTACACTAGTTCAGATCAGGTTTAGCAGATAATCCCATGTGGTACAATGCACTGTGTTACGCTAAGCCACTGTGTGGCTAAGACACAGAACTTCCTAGGCATGTAAGAAGTCATACTTTATTCAATCTGCAGTGTTCTGCACTGCACTATAACCAACATTGGACAGGGAGGTGATTTTCTATTATTTGACTGGGGTGGGTGGAATAATTTTAATTGCTAAGAAATTGCATTTTCATTGTAAAGCAATTCAAGTTATAGCAGATTCATAATGCAGCTATTGTAAAAATGACATTTCAGTGACATTTCTGTGAGAAGAACATGGTGATTTTGCAAATGACATGGTGAGGGCATAGCAGTTTTGCGAATAACACATTTTCACAATACGTGTGCTGGGAGCATAAATAATGATGATGGCAATAATATTAATAATAATGGCATCCCATGAGGGAAAACCTTTTATCACTGCAATTCTGAAGTTCTTTAACTCACACCTATCCACTTTACACTCCACTCAAATAATTGCTCTTGACTCTTTTTGATGGAAGGTAACAGAGGAACCAAGTGGTTGCCCAACTCTGTAACAAATTAATGGCAAACATAGAATCAGAACTCTATTTTCTTTTAAAAAGTCTTTGGGGATGACTCACCAGAATGAGTATCATACAGGAACTGGAAATGATATTGTTCTGATTTTATTGTAAATGTATTTCTATCGGTTCCTTAGGTAGGTTGTAGGTAAGTAATTATCATCTTCTCTTCTCATGTGCATAAAAGAAAATATAGCATTGTTTTATTTCAGGATAAACTGAGTTGCTCATTTCAAATATGTTTATAAAATATTCTAATAAGTTAAACAGGTAAGCTGCTTTTGTTAGCCTGAGGACATATTATTCCCACAGTAGATATGTCATCACCATTTTATTTTCACAATGTCATTATCATGTCATTAATATAGAAATTTCTCATCTTTTCCTCTACATATATTTTAAGAGAAAAATAGTTCCTTAGCAACTATATTTTCAGTGATGGGAAAAAAGAGTTGGAGTGATGGTTGCCAGAGAGCCATGTGGTCAGCATTCTGCCATGAGGGTCACCAACATAATTTATTAACCACGTTATAAGCCAGAGAAAAAATTTTACCTTTTGGCCAAATGCCCTGGGTACTTATTTTGTTGATGTGGTCTCAAAGTGTATGAATGAAATGGCTTAAAACTTAAGAATCTGGAGTCACAGCTTAATTACATGCTATTGGTACTTTGTATTTAATGGACAACTTGTATTTAATCAATATCTTGTATTTAGGTTAGATTTATTGTATTTAGCCTAATGCAAAACATGATGAAACTTAAGTTCTTTCCCAGGCTTGAAGGGGGTAAGGTGTAGTGGCAAGAGCAATGTTCAGAAATCCCAGTTTTGATCCATTTGAAAGTTATTTGCCTATAACCAACCATTAACTGTGTTATGCATCTTGTTGGCATTGGAAGCATAATATGAATGTCATTTTATCATTATGCCTGGTCTTTTGGAAGGGTGGGGAGGCTTAGTAAAATTTAGAAGAAAAAAAATTTTTTAAAGATCTCTTTTTGCTTTTCAAACCACTTGCTGCCTTATAAATCCAATTTTCTTTCCTGGGCAAAGAATATATGATTCCTAGCTAATTCCATTACTGATTTGTTGCTACACTGAATACCAGAGAGCTAATGAGTTCTTCTGTTTCAGAGGCTATGATTTACATCTTGTTTGGATCACTTGGTCCCGTGATGTCAAGCCTTCAATCAGAATTCTATGGTCTGACTTCCTCATTTTCACAGAGTGTACAGAGTATCTCCTACATTCTGCCAACACAGGGCTGCCATGACTCTTTTCAGTCTTCACTCAAATGACTAAATGGCAAGGTGTATCGGTGTCTGTTAGAACTACAGTACAGATTTGCTGTAAAACGTTGACATTGTAACTTCTGCAAAGGAGGCGTCACTATGTCAATAACAATAGGTAAGTAATACCGCCATTTCTCTCTCATCACTTCAGCCAAGAAGGACACTGTTACAGAGCCAACATGGGAAAGATCTGTCTGTGCTTCATTCCAGTTTTTGCAAGAGTCATTTCCAAAACGAAAGGAAATCTAAGAAAGTATATTCAGATATTTCTAGGTAAACACTCAATATGGCCAGCCAAGATCCAGAGTGGAACCAGAGTTGTCTGGAGCTTGGTTGAGTAAAATTTCAAAATGAGCACTATGTAACAATTCTACCTACTCTTTAGGCTTGCAGTGTGGTTGTTAAAGTCATTGATGATAAGTAATAGATAAGATAAAACAAGTCAAACCTCATTGAAAACTTCTGTTCCACTTTTAGCTAGAGAAAAAGAAATGAAACACAAACATCTGTGTCTTCAGGACAACTGGCATTGTCAGTCTCTTCAAATGATATAGTGAAGAAGGGCTGTCAAATTGCATGCCTGACCTCAGTGGAGACAAAAATCTCTTCATAGCCTTGACCATGAGCTGGTGCTGGTAGAATATGGAACTACCTTCTGAAGTGTTGCTGTGGGAGATTCCTGGCATAGCAGCTGTTTGCCCTAACCCACTCCCTCCCCATCCAGGGATTCTCTGCAGGAGTGGCAGTTATTCAATCACACTTTCTGTTGGAAGGGATGCTCAATAACACCTAGTTCAGACATTGTATACCTAGTTTTGTTTTGTTTTTTAAGATTTTATTTATTCATTTGACAGACAGAGATCACAAGGAGGCAGAGAGGCAGGCAGAGAGAGAGGAGGAAGCAGGTTCCCTGCCGAGCAGAGAGCCCAATGCGGGGCTTGATCCCAGGACCCCGGGATCATGACCTGAGCTGAAGGCAGAGGCTTTAACCCACTGAGTCACCCAGGCGCCCCTGTATAACTCGTTTTGATTAATCATAAATGTTAGTAAAAGCATCTCAAGCCCCACAAAGAAGGTTGAGAGCTAGCTCAGTGTGAGTCCCACTCCCACTCTTGAATACAGCAGTTCTAGTCCTTACCTAATATTTAGTCTGTAAAAAGAGTTCTACTGCTAACTTTCATGAACAATTTCTTTAATTTTGCCCATCATTTCACAAAGAACTAGACAAGCAAGGGGTGTGATTTACCCAAGCACAGGGCCACGTAACTAAATTCAGGTGATTAATAATATAGGAACAATTTTGCTGAATAGAGAGAGAAATAATACATGTTGGACAGAACTTGGTGGCTGGAGAATTAATTCACTGGATAGTAACAGAAAAAAAAACATTTTTTTTAAATTGTTATACATGTCTGCTGTCACTCGTGCTTTACTGTTTCTTAGCCAGAAAATATGGTTTGCTGCTAAGAATCTTAGGCCACCAATACAAAACAGAAAATTCCCGTCCTGGTAACAGATTTCTCAATGTGAGGTAGCACTGTGGAAAATAGAACAATTTCCCATCCCTCAGGTGTTTCATCCAAAGACTAATTTTGGTGCCAGAAAAAGAATTCTGCCCTTGGCAGTGTGTTGGCTGTGATCCAGTGTCCTATGATGCTGATCTCTGACCTTGGCCATCCAGTGTTCGAGACCACCGGACAAAGAGCAAAATTCCTTATGCTAAGCTCCCAGGCCCATGAGAGAGGGGAATCTGTATCCCATGAAGCTTCCTACATCCCTTTCTTCTGAGCTCAGATTCCCGATGTGGCCATAGGATGCCCGTGACTTCATTTTGTGCAAAGCCCTCCCCTCTGTTGTCTGGCTTCCTTTATTCTTTCAGGGACAGCAGCTGCTGCCAGCCAGCCCACAGCACCATTCTGAGAAGCCTCAGGGAACAGCTGGAACTCTCCCAAGGGCTGATTTTACACCACTGAGTTTGGTACCAAATATTTCTCACTTATGGAAAATACGGAAAATATATTAAGGAAATACCACTTACAATCAGAAGTTCTAAAATCGACCAAATATTGTGAGAATTGCCTATACAATTTATTTTTATTTTATTAAATCAATTTAGGGGGGTATTTTCTGTATTAATGTATTGTGATTTTCTGAAGCCCAAATTGAGGTCACAGATTAGATTCACTCACTGAAAAATGCAGCTTTCTTGTGTAGGAAGAGGAAATAGTCCTGCTTCTCTTTAGATTCTAAATTATTTTCTCCACCTAACCTTCCCCCGCACCCCCCAACTCCTCTGCCTCCCACCTTTTAAAAGCTCAGAGATCTAGAGCTGAAGGTTTAAATAAAGGTGCTATGCCTTTAAAACCAGTGAAAGCAAATGGGTTTTAATAACCCAACAGGATCTTGGTCCATCATAACATTTAATCTGCATTATATCTCACTTCCTAATCGCTACTTCCATTCCAATTGTAAGCGGTGAGGGTGGGTGAGTGAGGCATTTCAGATAAGCGCCAGTAAAACAAGTTTGCCTTACAGCTGGTGAGCCCCAAATACACGTTCCCAGTGCCTTATGGCCCTATTCAATCAGATGATCCCATAAACTAAAAATAATCACCCCAATACTAATACCTCTTCTCCTTCATTTTTGCTGGTCGCTATGGCGCTGCATTCGACTGTGAAGAATTCACCGCCATTATTACCCTCAGTGTCTCTCTCTCTGAAATGTGATCTAATTGCAGAATCCACACCTGTTCCACAGTTCAATAGAATTCAGCTTTGATGGAGACAGACTTTCAAATAACACACACACACACACGTACACACATGCACACTTGTGCGCACACACACAATTACCCAGGAGTTCAATTGGGGTCAAAAATAAATAAACTAATAAAGAGGGCGAGTTTATCAGAAAATAATATTCTGGGGAGGAGGAGGGGAAAAGAGGCTGTGTTTTGTGGTCACTGGAAGATTGCTGATGGGTGCATAAATAAGGCATGCTGGAACATCTGTTCTTTGTTGTGCATTCAGCTTTTTAATGTGTTCAAAGAGCAGCTCTGACGCATCGCTGACTACCACTCCCCATCCGAGCAACATTTTACCAGAAAATAATAAACCTTCCTGGTGGGGTGCAGGGAGCCAAGGCATTCGGGCAATGCCATTAATTTGGAAATATCTCTTTTTCTGGGATTTTAAAATTTCTCTCCCTTTGAACATTGCACAAATTTGGGACCCAGCCTAGCATCCCTATCAGCCTAAACATTAAATCAGTCTGAATATCTATTCAACCTTTTTTTTTTTAAATCAGTAAAGAAAGGGGGGGCAGTCAAGTCAAAGTTTATGTACATTTTTCCTGCATTTAATTCTATTAATATGAACTCCCATCTATTGGGATTATTTTTAACATGTTCCAGTATTTATTTGTACTGATAAAATTCAGAGGCAGCTGAGGCCCCTGACAGTTGAACAATATTGGCTGGTTATTTTGATACAGTGTGGTAGGCAGCAAAAGATTAAAAAATGGAGCATCCTAAACTGAGGAAAACCAGCTTGAATTCTAAAATAAAATTTTAGCAGCATGGATTTCTCTTGCCATAGGCTATGAGGCTACTATGAATTTCAGATGCATTTCCTGAGCTGTCAATGAGGTGGAAAGATGAGATTGGCATTACGAAGATTTGTTGCAGCTCCATTCAGTGTAATTGCAAGTGAAGGTATAGCAACATTAAACTGCCACCCAAGAAGAGCTGTTTATGTACATACAGTATGGAAATAGCTCACCAGACATCTCTAGGACCAAGACGGGAATATCTTTATGTTACTTTATTTGGCTTTTACATCACCCCCTTTTTTAGGTCACAGCTCAGAAGCACTACAATACCAGTTAGCTGCTGAAGGTCACTTCTGTAATGAGCTGGACTGAATCTTGTGAAAGGGAGACAGGACATTTTAGGTACAGGGCTGCTCTTCAGACTCTCTCCAACATTCTCTCTTAATAATCTTGGAGTCTAGACTCTGTTCATACCCTTGGCTCAGTTGGTCCTTTTCTACAAGATAGTTACTAGTTACGTCTGCTGTATTTCAAGGGGAATGGGTCATGAGCAGGCTCTGCTTCTGGGAAGCATGTTGGGTATAGTTAGTGGGTCACCCAGAACTAGGGTCTATTATAGAAGAGAATGCAGTTAGATGAGTGACTTTTTAAACTTCTGTCCTTCTGATGGCTTAGTGTGGTCCTCTTTTGGGGTAATTGGGGAGGTGGTTTACAATGTTCATTATCAAGATAATGCAATCTAACCATATTGGATTTGTCACAGATTAAACCTAATTATGTTATATTTGAATGGATCTTTGCAGCTTTAAAAAATCCCATAGAATGACAACTCTAAATGGTCAAATGAAGTGACCATTTCCAAGGGAATGTTCTACTTTGTACTTTTAACACCATTAGCATGAAGGTAAATGTTGATATATGGACAGCTATAGAAAATTTAACAAAATTTAATTATCTTAAAATTGGAAGTCATGTTTTGTGGATATGTGGTTAGGATATATTATATACAAACATACTGCATATAACAATTGTCCAGTTAAAGAATCTTCACTACCACAAAATATATTATTTCTCAAACAACGATTTTTTTGTGTGTGTAACAACTTTAAATCCCCCAAACCCACTAGACACACATGCTATTAGAAGTGATCTTTTGACATTATCATTTCAGGCAAAGACATACTAATTCATTCAATGCAAGTTTCTAGTTCAAAGAATAACATGTGGAACAAATTTTAATTTCATGCCATATTTGGATGAACCCATTTTGCATTATATATACAACCAAATGAAAAGGAGAAAGATGTAGCATTTTCCATGATGCTATTTCCATGTGTGTCAAAGCTCAACTTTACCCCTTTTTGGTCAAATTTTCAAAGGAAAAATAATTATCAAGACAAGGCTGTGTGATTCTGATATGGAGTGTGTGCATGAAAATCAGTCTCATGACTTTCCACCACCTTCCCAAGAAGGCTCTGCTCTGTAGTGCATGCTGCGATGCATGGCATAGGTTTCTCTGTAGCACTGAAGGATTATTACTTGACAGGCCTCAACTTATAGTCTTCCCTGGGTATTGCCCTAATTTGAAGTACCTTGACCAATGTATTGCCACATTTCCAGGGGCAGCCTCACCCCAGTGACTGGTCAAAGCACAGGTGTAAAATCCAAGTCCCTTCCTTCCACTTGAAGATAATTTGGAAGGTCCATCCCGATTCTAGAACTCTCAGTGGAATTGGCTAAAGAAATTGAGACCACCCTGTCTGATCTTACTTTCTTTCCTTGCCTTCTATAATATAGTGATCCTGGGATCTGTTTTTAAACTTTTGGCATGCTAATCTCTGTTTTAGAATCCCACTCTCTAGAAAGAGACCCTGCCTGCTATACCATTTCATACTTTTCCCAACAACCACCACTAATCACCACCTTTGACAACTATAATAAACCTCATTATCTTATATTTTGTGTACAAATGATATTTATTTATTCTCATCTTATTTATTATTTACATGAACTTGTTTCATCGTTCAATTGATAGATTTTTTTCCAATCTGTGAAATTATTTGGATACCTTAGATTGGGATGGAA
Source organism: Lontra canadensis (assembly GCF_010015895.1). NCBI lineage: Eukaryota > Metazoa > Chordata > Mammalia > Carnivora > Mustelidae > Lontra > Lontra canadensis. The sequence goes on from NW_022631014.1 coordinate 1,437,208, forward strand.
TGGAGCATAATATTTCCCCATTAAAGTTGATAAAGGTATTGCTTTATTTAAATGCTTTCATAGAGCAATGAGACTTTGGGAAAAGTTGAAGTTGTCAAGTGAGGGATAGTTGTTCTCTGAGGCTGCATCAGAGTGCTCTCAGCTACAGCTAACAGAAGATCCAACCCAAAGTGACTAAACAATAAGAAAAAAGATATTCTTTCAATTAGTAAGAAATCCAGAAGTAGGAAAGTTCCAGGCTAGGTAATAGTTTGGCTCAAAAATGTCATCAAGGACCTAACTTCTTTCCATCTTTCTGTAACTTCATCCTTAAAATATCAGCTATGCCTCTTGTGGTTACAAGATGGTTGCCACCATGATAGGTATGTCAAAGATGAGAAGAGTGGAAGGGAGAATGGCTCTTCCCTCGGTCCATCTTTAAGAACAAGGAAACCTTTCTCAGAAGCTCATTCAGGAGACTTCACTCATTTCTGTCTGGACAGAATTTTTCTCAAGTGTTCATTCTTAAACCAATAACTGGCAACAGGAGTAAAGTTGCCATGATTGTCTTAGATCAATCACTGTTCACCTCTTAGGGCTGGGGCCGGGCCAGAATTCATCCTTTCCAGAAGCAGAAGGCTATCCAATATCTGAACAGACCTGGAATTTTGTTAGTGGAAACAAAGGGAAAAATGGCTATTGGTTAGGTGTTTATCAATGCTAGAAAATTCTGTAACTCTTTGCCAAAGATTTCTTCCCCTGTTCTTGACTTAGAGTTGTTAACATATGGCTTAAACCTAAGAACCATGATTCAGTAATGACTGTAGATATAAAGTTATTTTATAAATTCATTGTAAATCAAAATTTCAACATATGATTAGTGTGTATGTATAATATAAATGTATGGATATAGATATGAATACACAACCATGCAGTAAGCCGTAAATGTGTGTGTTGGTGACTTTCAGGATGCCATAAATGTCTAGTTAAAAAAGTTAAAATTTCAGTTAACCTCCATATCTGGTGTCATATATATATTTTTAAAGGATGTCAGATAAAAAAGTTATTTCCATCTAATTAAATTCAATCAAATCACTTTCATTATAATGGCATGGTTTATATGTAGGATTAAATATTCTATTGCTATTTGCAATACAATGTATGTTTCTTATTACAGAATAATTCACTCTAGATGCAGAAATCTGTGAAAGTCTAAAAGGCACTGGTTACTTGTTTCCCGGAAGGCCAATAAAAATTCAAGGAAATTAAAGTCAGTCACAATTCAAATGTCCAGGGATGACCCCTTTCTATGCCCATCAGTTATTATTCCTAGCAAAATATTTTACACAGCATATAAACTCAGCAGCCTAGGGCCCCTGAAATTGTGTGGAGTAGCTATATGTTATATAACAGTTTATTATGTTTTAAAATTTAATAATATATCACAACTATTTTCTTACATGAATAAACATGGTTACATGATATGATTTAGAATGCTGTATAGTATTCCACTATAAGGAAGCAACAATCAGGGAATCAATTTGTTATTATTGAATATTTAGGTTCAAAAATTTTTATCTTTAGCTATTATAAAGATGTTCTATGCTTCCTCAGAGCTTAGGTCATTTCTTTAAGATAAATTTCTTAAAAGAGAATTGCATTCTGAAGAAGACTGACCCAAATTTCATTTGATAAAATCCTTCTGAAAACTTTCTGTTTCCACACCGTCACTAGCACAAGGGATAGATAATGTTTTAAATTCCACAGGGGAACAATTGTATCTCTTTTTTGTTGCTTTGCAAAATAATTTTTTTTTTCATTTAAAATAAAGGTTACTAATGTAATGTACAGCATAGAGAGTATAGTTAATAATATTGTATTAACTTTGTATAGTGACAGATGGTAACTAGACTTATTGTGGTGATCATTTCACAATGTATATAAATGTCAAATCACAGTGTTGTACACCTGAAACTAATAGAATATTTTATGTCCATTATACCTCAATGAAAAGAAGACTCATAGGATAAGGCAATTAACAAAAACAATATAAAAATTTTTAAAAATATATAAAATAAAAGCCATTTTTTAAAAAGGTAAGACATAAAAATGGTATAAAAGTCAAAAAGTCTTGAAGTGAGAAGTTAAAACAATGTCTTACCTCTGCTCTGTCCCCTATCCACCTGGTTTTTCTGGAGATAAGCAATTGTTTCAGTTGTCTATTGCTGTGCAACCATCCACACTAAAACTAGTGTCTTAAAAATTTTTTATTGGTTATTTCTCATTCTGTGGATTGGCCCACTAGCTCTACTGCTGGTTTTGTGTGAGCTTATTCATTGGGCTGCCTTAGCTGAAGGGTTGGCAAATCCAAGATGGCCTTGCTCACCTGTCTGGCTGTTGTGCTGGTTGTCAGCTGGAGAACTTCAGTACCCTACATTGCATCTTATCCTCCAGTGAGAATAGATGGGGCTTCTTCAGTGCAATACAGTCACGGAGCTCTAAGAGGGCATAAATGAAGTTAAAAGTTAACTTAAGTTACAAGTTATAACTTATAAGTTAACTTATAAGTTAAGTTATAAATTAAGGCAATGTCTTAGATATATCAGCTGCATTCTACTAGCCAAAACAAGTCACAAGGTCAGCCTAGATTCAGAGAGGGTAGATTTCACTTCTTGATGAAGGTAGTTAATTGTGGCAAATGACTAAGTTTTGGCTAATGGCATATAAGTAATATAAGTGTAAGCAATATGTGTAGTTTCCCTGATTTGTTTTTAAAGAGTGGAGACTTGACACTCCCTCCCTTTTGTTCTTCCTGCTTTGGAATGTGAACATAATGACTGGGCTCCAACAGCCATCTTCAGTCATACTGACAAGAACAAGATGGAAGGAATCTGTGTCCTTGAAAAACCAACAGAACTGCTACACCAGCCTTGTACCAGCCTTATGAGAAAATAAAACCCATGTGCTTAAGGCTTTTCATTTTTCATTTTTTAATTTTTTTTTATATTTTATTTATTTATTTGACAGAGATCACAAGTAGGCAGAGAGGCAGGCAGAGAGAGAAGGAAGCAGGCTCCCCGCTGAGCAGAGAGCCCCAGGACCCTGGGATCATGACCTGAGCCAAGGCGGAGGCTTTAACCCACTGAGCGACCCAGGTGCCCCAAGGCCTTTTAATTTGAAATTTTCTCCACAGGTGGTCACTTTGAAACCCAACTCATAGGGCATCCCTTTATTTTCAATCTTTCTGTTTTATTTCTTTTTATATGTATCTCATATCTTCAGAATATAATCAGATTTTGCTTTAAATTTTATCTACATTCAAATTTAGCCTACCATTTTTTTTTCTTAATGTCTAGTTTTATACACTTAAGTACAGTTGAAACTCTATTTCTTGACAGATCTTTTTCTCTATGGTTAGAATGTATCTTTTACCAGGAACCTATAAATTTGATCAAATTGTGTTTTGGCATTTGAAAAATGTTTTTTTCTCTTTGGTCTTTTGTCATTATGTATCACTTTAATAAAATTCCTCTTCTTGAATTATCTTTGTACTTCTGAAATAAACTTCATTTTTCTATGGCATATTATTCTTTTAGTGAATTGCTGCATATGTTTCAGGTGGCTTTTTAAATTTCAAACATGGTTGTAGTATTTTCACTTGTGAAATTGAGCTGATTATCTTGGTGTTAGAGATCTCTTGAGTTGTAGTGATGGAATTTTGCCATGCGTTAAAGTGATTTTGGAAATGTTCCACTTTTCTTATGTTCTGGAGCATTTATACAATCTAGGAATTATCAACTTCTTGGAGTCTTGGACATATTTGCCTATATTATTAGGCCAGAAAACTTTCATGTAGGTAATTTATGGGTCAGTTTTTTCAATGATTATTTTTGGGGGGGGTCTGCTCAGGTTTATTACTACTACTGCTGCCACTCATAATTCATCTTCTTCTTTTTTAAACTGGAAAAAGTTAAATCTGATTTAATTTGACTTGGCACTTCACAATGTTAATAGAAGGGTATTTTTTTGGGATGATTTCTGCCTCTTGGTAAAATTCGGTATGCTTCTGAATGTTATGATACTATCCATTAATTTAAATTAATTTAAGCATGTCAGTCTACTAAAATGAAAAGTGATTTTGAATGTTTTCATTGTTACCTTAAGTGGATTTCAAGTAAATATTTTCTTGGTTAACATTTACTGAAAAATATATTAATTAGGTCTACAGTTCTCAAAACTCTAGACCAAAAGGTGGAGTTGAAATCCCACTTCTAAAATTGGCAATTAACAAGGACAAACCTGGGTGGCTCAGTCAGTTGAGCATCCGACTCGGTCTTGGCTCAAGTCATGATCTAAGAACGTGAGACAGAGCCCTGCATCAGGTTCTGCATGGGGCATGGAGCCTGCTTGGGATTCTTTCTTGCCCTCTCCCTCTGCCTCTCCCTTGCATGCACACACACTCTCTATCTCTGAAAAAATTAATAAACTTTTTTAAAAATTGGCAATTAACATAAATTTACATGCTGGAAAAGCAATGTTAGTGTGGCACAAATGCCACAAATATCACTAAACGGAAAAATTCTAGCATTTCTAAAACCAAAAACTTCAAGCATTTTCTTCCCAAATTTAAAATTTCCTACTTGACTTTTACTATTTCTGATTGTTTCCAATTTTCCTACTCTCTCCCTTTCCATTAGTATGTTCTCCATCGCCCTTTAGAATGACAATACAAATGGTAATAAATGTTTCTGATCAGATTTCTAAAAAAAAAAAAAAACTATCTATTTATCTATCTAAATGCATATATATCAGAATGACCCAGCCTTTGTATAGCCAGTTCATGTTAGGCATTATTGGTTTAGGTATGTAAACTCTTCGGACTGAAGTCTTCTTTTGTTAAAAGGAGGTAAGATGTATTTATTTTTAAAATATGTAACTCCAACTGAATTTCATATTTCCAAAGTTATTAGGGAGGAAGATGGTGACAGTATTGTAATGATACATTAAGTAAAATGTAATGTTATTTATTTTGTCTGCCAAAGGCATCACAAATTATATTAATCTTTTAAAAGGGATACATGGATGAAACCCACTAATGGATGATGATATTTAAACTCTATGATGAAATGTAACCCAAATTGTTCTTTGTGTCTATTTAAGGTCATACAAACCATCCCTTCACTTCTTGAGGATGAGAAATGATTGAAACGTACCAGTTGAGGCATAGGGTTGATTGCACCATTGGCTGACTAAAAAAAGCAATTGTAGGACTCAAACTGGGGGGCTATGATTTGGCATTTTGGCCCTGGTTGGAGAATTAAAGATAAGGTTAACAATCAAATTTAAAATAAGCAAATGCACACACAAAACCTTATGAAGATGATCAATTTCAAAAGAGCAAATTTACCTCTCAACAGGTGCCCCAGGATCTGTGGTAGTGTGTGGACTATGGAGAGGAAGAAGCTTCCCAACTGTTAAGAAAAAAAAAAAAATACGGGTAGTGGGAAAAGTCTGTAAGTGGATTTATGATTCTTAATTCTCCATGAGAGAAGTGTTGGTCATTTGCGATGAAAGATTAAACTGACTTATAATTTTAAAAGCATGTAAGTGTGTCATACAAAGCATTAGCCCTTTGATGTTCCCATAAGAAAGGATTCTGTTAGGCTATAATACTTACAACAGGTCCATCATGAAAATTCAAAAGACATTTAAAATTCTCCAAGGAGCCTCACCTATAGAGTTTGGTTTAACCCAATATTCTCCCCGCCTTTCCCTCCCTCAAACAAGGACATTTGAGATCATCCATTCTTTAATTCAGTACTTATAATGTGTTCACTAGATGCCCAGTGCTATGCAAGGTGCACAGCTACAGCACAATCCTGTATTCCTAGAGCTTACATTTGAATGGATGAAACTGAGAATAAACAAGTTAACAAGTGAATTTAAAATAAACTTACCTGAAATAAGTACTGATTTTTATAAGTCTAGGAAGGAATTGGCCAAGGTAGTATGATAAAAAAAAAAGCCAGGATTCATTGAGGACAGATGATCAGGGACACTTACCTCCTTAAGCTGGAGATACGTTCTCTGACCTAACAGAAGGGCTATGCTGAGGGGAAGAAGAAACAAGATGAAGCTGGGGACATAGGCAGAGACCAGATCACATGAAGATTTGCTAGTCAACATTTGGAGCTTAGATTTATTCTAAGATCAGTGGGAAACAACTGAACAGTATTAGCAAGGGAATGACATCATCTGTTTTACATTTTAAAGTGTATATTACACTTCATAATGGCTTCCAGGTTACTGGCTTTAGTAATTAGTAATTATTGAGATAGGAATGACTTGGGGAAGATCAAGGGTTCTGAAGAGACATCCAAGGAAACTGGCAAGTAAATAGGCTACCTGGATCTTCAGTGTAGAGACAAATTTTGGTAAGGAGAGAAAAACAGGGAGTTGATAGCATATTAACAACATGATAGTGGTCGAGACATTTAGGGATGGAGTGTAAATCAAGAGGAGCGCCTAGGAGTGAACCTTGTAGAACTCCAACAGTTGATGATACATAGAGGTGGGAAACCAGAAATGAAATGGAGAAGGAGCAGTCCATGAGATGGAAGAAAAGCCAAGAAAGTGTGTAATATCGCAGAAAAAATTTCCAAACTGGAGGAGAGGCCAATTCAGCAGAATAGAGCTTAATGTTCTAGTAAGCAGGGAGGAAATATATATATATATATATCCTTTGGATTTGGCAATGTAGAAATTGTTGGTGATGTCTAAAGATAAGTTTCAGGTGGAACTGAGGGGAACTGAAGCCACTTTGGAATGGATTCAAGAGCATCTAGGACCGAAAGAAGCATGTATGGTGTATATAGAAAGTTTTGAGGCCTTTTTCTATGAAGGAGTCTGGGAAAGAGTGTTGTGAAGGGGTATATAGGATCAAGAAAAGTTTTATTAAGGATAAGAGGTACTAGAGCTGATTGAAGTGATCCAGCAGAAACAAAAAGTTAGGTAGTACAGGAAGAATCAAAAAAGAGAAGGAAAAGAGAGAGGATAGAGTCTGGAGGGATCAGTCTGTGATGGAATAGAGGTCTTTCTTCTGCCAGGGATCATGGATGCAGTAATACAGGGTGAGGGCATTTTCCTCTCTGCTGACTTCAGTTTTGCCACAAAATATGAAGAATGCTCATCAACTAATGGCAGAGGGAAATGGGAAGTGTTGAAGAGAGAATTTTTTTTTATCAGTTGGGGTTAAATTAAGCGAAACTATAGGAGTCTATAAAATAAGGGATTTATTACCATGATTAGACTGTACACAATTGTGGGAGATGGTGGAGTCCATGGAGGGCTGTAGCTTTTGTAACTGATATCAGACCTGGTATCATTTTTTCCACTTGGGAAACAAATTTAGAAACTAGGCATGAAGTGGGAGAGAGCAAGGACAAACTGGAATGCATGAAGATTAATTGGAAAATTCATCTGTCCCCACCACCTCCAACCATCACACTAAAGTGAGTTTAATAAGGAAACATAGAGGTATTGATGTAAATGTCTACTTGATTTTGAGATCATTAATTTAAGTGAGATTAGTTGGCTTGCTAGTGTTCTCTAGGAATATTTATGGGGACAATGAGGATTAATTTTAATGCTGGACCATGGATTCTGGACAAAACGGTAAGTGAAAATAGTAAGGAAGAGAGGACTACACAAAACTGGTGGGGTTAATCCATTGGAGGACTTAATGTGGCTAAAAAATTACACGAGATCAGGAACTGGAGTAAGTGAGCAGGAATGATACAAACCTAAGAATGGAATAGTTCAGGGTCAGAGTTGGAGAAATCTTTAGTGGTAAGAAGATACTGTACATGACTATGGCTATGGTGGTCGAGAAAGTGTTGAGGTGAGGAGGTCAAGGAATTGAGAAGCTAGGCTCATTTACATAGATATTGAAGTCACCAAAAATGATGGATATTATGGGCTGTTTTGAGGCTCACATGTGTTTCATGAATTAAGGGAAGTGACTGACAGATAACAGAGAGCATGGGGAAAATATTGGTATAACCAAATTGTAAGAGCCTCAAAGGAGTTTTTTTGTAGGAAGCAGAGGAAGAAATAATTGGATATACTAATGGGGAAATGTGAACAGTAAGTGGGTGTTTAGAGACAAAAGTAGAAATAGAGAGACATGGAGATGGAGAAAATAGGCACTCATGTATGCAAGTTTTATACATATATACCAAGCAAAACTTGCAATGGATTCGATGTGAAAGAAAGGGGGGCATTCAAGAGTGGTCAGGAAAGGGGAATGCTTGGCATTAGCTGACCCCCTGTTTGGAGGACACCAATGAGAGGGATTTGGAAGGAAGGAAAGGTTGTGGGGTAGGGCCAGATTAAGATTTGTCTGCACCTACCCAGCAGGGAAAAGCTTTATGGTAACACGTGGCCATGAAGGCTCGGAATTTGACAATCAGTGCAGTAATTGTGATATAAGACACAGTTGGGATAAAGCTTGGAGGCTGCTACAAATGTTCCTCACATTTCTACCCCTAATATTTTGCTCTGTTGAATAGCACCTTCTGGGATTGCACTTAGAGCTATAGGAGGCTGTATGGGAAGGTTTTATGTAGTGGAATGGTGTTGTCTATATACACATGGAGCCATACAGTTGAAAATCCCATGTTCCTTATGCTGAAACAACTGCATAAAAATCAAGAAGAATTCTTGTTCCTCCTACTATTTACCCCTCACAAAAAAGCAGATATTCCACAGAGGCATATAATTAAACTTGAAAACGACAGCAGGGCCAAAACCAAAATTTTATTACGTATGCAACTATTATGTTGAATAAGCACATTAGGTTGGTATAATCATTAAAGATACTTTACTTTTTATCTACGGTTTCTTTAAATGTATTCTGTAGGGTCAGCTCTTGCCTTGCCCGTATGTGAAATCTAGGGCAAGCCCCACAACTCTTCTAGTCATCTTAGATAATCGAATGTCCTCCTGTCTCTCCAAATCACAAAATACAGACTCAGATTTGCAATTAATATCTCCAGTCAGTATAGTAATAATACTAATCTTAAAAAACAGGATTGTCGGGAAAGGTGAGGGCCCAGATGAAAGCAGCAGAGAATTTCTACCTTGATAAGTACTGTCATGATAATCTAGTTTTCCCAGTTTCTTTGAGTTTGTCAAATTTAAAGCTGAACTCTTCTTTGATTGATGGTTTTTTCCGATTCTTTGGAGATGCCCGATGTATCAGACACCTCTTATGCCTTACCTCACATCTTGATTTAAGTGCTTTGTGTTTCAGTCATTGCTAGGGCAAGCACAAAGTCCAGGGGTAACCTTGACACCATCTCACCTCTGGCAAACCATGCATTTCTTGTTTTCTGTGCTGAAGATTTTCTTGTGCTGCTGTGTAGGACACCTCTGGGAACCCACCTGAAACTCACACACAAGTCTGAGGGAGTTTATACCCTACGGATAAATGCTCTTTTTCCTGTGGACAATTCTGAGGTACATTATACCCCAAGAATTCATGGTGGACTTGTGTCCCAGTTACACACAGTCAAGCTCAAGTATATGCTTGCATAGGATTTCCTTCTTTATTGTTCGTTCTCACCCATTCTCTACTCCTGTGTTCATTTACCTTCCAAACTCAGCTACCTGTATGCAAACTCTTGTCTCAGGCTCTGTGACTTGGGGTAATCCATACAAAGATGCCTCATCACTTGGGAACTTCCATCTGCAGGTCCCTTTGACATGAGTGAATTCATCCTCCCAGCTGATCTCCAACTACCCTTTAGGCTTCTGACATCCCATGGTGTACTTTCAACCTCTTCCTGCTATAATATTTTTGTCCCTTTGGCAGAATCTTCTTGGATGGTATGTAACATGACTCCTACTTCAGCTCTCTGTCTTCACAAAAGAGCCCGTTTCTGTTTCATAGAAAACTCGCAAATGGTAAGTTACCAAGCCTGGATGTGCAGAATGATTCCACCATACCCAATTGTATTCATTCTACCACTAACCAGCCTTTCATAAATTAGATTTGTTTTTTAAGAGTGAGAAAGACATGGAGCCACTGTGATATCCAGGCTCAAAAGACTTCAAGTGGTTTCTTCTAAAACCTATCCCCACCCTTTATGGCTTCCATTTTGAGGACAGAGTAGGACTCATAGCACACGAAGAGCTCTTTCCAAAATAATATTTTTTTTCATTGTATCTTTTTTCTTTATCTTCTCCACCCTTCTCATAAGATAAAGATGGGTAGTCAGCTAAGAATTGCAAAAATGGGCATCAAACAATTGCTTTGCCTGGATCTTACATGGATGTCTCACACTTTGGCTTGGAATATGATTTCTATTGTTTTGGGACCTCAGTTAAAAGTAGTTCCAGTTTAATATTATTACATATCCAAAGGACAGAAACTTTATGAGTGCTCTGGATCTCTGAAACCTGATCACTGGACACAGAATTGCTTGATTGTAATTAACTTTGTAGTATATTTTGAGTAAGTATAAAGATGAACAGTTCCCCATGTTGAAGGAAGTGTCAAGGAGATGACAAAACTTTTAAGACACTTCTCAATTTTAGAAAATAATTGATAGGCAAATAGATACCGAATTAGTGATGTGTGGTGGCTCTCCTACCACTCAAGTCTTTGTTTAGTTCTTTGTTGATGATTAAAAATATAATCATTCCCTCATGTAAAGCTGTTTTCACAAACTCGCTGTAACTCTTTCTGTATTTGGGGGCCTCAAAAGAGAAAAAAAAATGATCAAACTGATGAAGAGAGAATGGGGAAATAAATGGAGTAATTATGAGCTTGAGTAACAAATACTACTTAGGCATATACCAATTATTTCTGCAAAATCCACAATTTATGGAAAGAAATCTCAATGTTTACATATTGATCAGCTTTTATTCATACCAGAAGAGAATACTTTGTAATAAAGATTTCTCAGTGATTTGGAGGAAAGTGTATTCCACTAAAGTGTTAGATTACGGCTTCATCTCATCATCTCTTATTTTTACTACCACAACAAAAACAGCTTATGTGAGGAAAATATTGTACTGTGTAAATCTCTTCATGAATGAATGAGCCTAAAGAGGAGAGAATTGTCCAGGTTCTGTTTACTATCTGGCTATTCATGTTAATGTATTGTCTGAAATGAAAGTAGATTTGGGTAACTCTTGCATCAAAGCTTCTGACAAAGACTTATATGGTTTCACCGCAATGAGCAGACTTCCCTTTGAATAATGATGCTTCAGGGGAAGCAGTTTTTATCTTACCCATGTTTTATGGAAGATGATTTTTGGTTCACAGAATTAGGGAAGTAGGGAAATCAACTTAAAGATCATCTCATTTATTCCCTCTCTCTTTGCTTAAAGATTTTATTTATTTATTTGAGAGAGAGAGAGTGAGAGAGAGCATGAGAGGGGGAGAAGCAGACTCTCCGTGGAGCAGGGAGCCTGATGTGGGACTCAATCCTAGGACTCCGGGATCATGATCTGAGCTGAAGGCAGTTGCTTAACCGACTGAACCACCCAGGTGCCCTCATTTATTCTCTTCTTATTATGAATGAAGAAAACTGAGGCCAGAAAGATTAAATGAGAGTCAGTGGGCTAATGGCCAAGGATCGTCTAGAACTCAAGTCTTCTCATTTCAAATCTAGTAAACTTTCCACCGCATCTTTATAATACTAACTAGATCTTTCTCTTCTTTAAAAAGGCATTACAACATTACTCTCTGAAAAAGACACATGCCAGTTAAAATACAGTGAAGTGTTCAAGTTTTAAGTGAAACACAGGGCTTTTTATTTAAAATGAAAAGGAGGTCAGCTTTCAGTGTTTATTTGGTATTTGACTGAGAATTCTTTCCCTAATATCTGTAATTTCACCCAGATTGTGGTATGATGAACCTTAACAATGATGCTTATAAATAAGCCTTTATCCTTTCTAGTTATCCATGAATATCACCACAAACTATTTTCTAGAATAGAAATATAATTATATAATCACCTGGGATACAACCCTACAAGAAAGTTCATTGATCTAGCAACAGTATAACAGAAAGAACAATCTTTCATCCTCCTATCGTGGTTTCCAATTATGGATAAAATGAAAATATCTATTTATTCTTATCACTTTCCCCTTAGGGTTATGGTGGCTATCTTACCTAAAAATATGATTTTTACACTGGGAAGAAAAAGATGTCATTTCAGTGTTTGTACATAGCTAAAGAGGGCTAAAGGCTTTGTCACTTGTAAAGACCCTTATATACCAGCAAGCCTGTAGCCATGGTCTGGAAATCAGAGAATGAATAAAGGGAAAACAGTGATGAGCCTCACCACAGAGTAAAGCATTATTTCTGCTCAGACAAGAGAAAGATTACATTGCATATAGGAGAACTTTTCCTCTTTTGTAATTTAGGTGTGGACTGTACTGTTTTTGAGAATTAATAGTGTTATTTTAGGTGGTTTGTATGTAAGGTCAGGGAGATTACCCTCCTAAATATTACAGAAGATGAATAAATATTGTCACTACACATGGATGAAGAGATCTTAAGAGGACCAAATAATTCAAGACTTTGGGAAGTATAATTTGTAGGTTATAATCTCTGCCCCTCTTTCTTATAAGGAGAAAAGTACAGACCACCTGCCCATGTGGTTACAGACCACAAAGCCCTGTGAAAAAGGTACCAAGTATTCCAAAAAGCAGGTACATATTTGCAATACAAAGACATTAGAGGGGCTTCTTCCCTTTCTCTCTCTCTCTCTCTCTGATAGGAAGCAAATCTAGGAATTAAGGACTACCTTCAAGAAACCCCATGAGGAGTTGAAACTTTTGTTATTTACCCTTAGACCAGTGGCTCTTAACCAGGGGTGATTTTGGACACAATTTTTTAATTAATTAATTAATTTATTTATTTTGGTCACAAGTTGGGGCATGATGCCGCTGGCATATAGTGGGTTAGAGACCATGGATGCAGCTAAGCATACCTACAATGTTCAGGACAGTAGCTTACTTGAAGGATTATCCAGCCCCAAATGTAAATAGTGCCAAGGATGAAAAACCCTATCTTAGATAACAATTGCCACATTATGCATCCTAATTTAAGTTCTTTTCCTTATGGTTTAATTCTCAACCCATCTGTAGAGTGTGTTCTGCACATATTGTTTTGTGTCTATAGTGCAATGAAAGATGATCAGGAAGGGGTAGCATAGGTAAATGTGGTCTTCATATCCCTGTATTTGAGGTCTATTCACTGGTAGAAGCATCACATCTAGGAGGAAAAATGTCCCCAGTTCCAAAATGTCATCAGCTGCACAGAACACAGTAGCCCACTGTGTTTTCTATTTCTCTGTTGTCTCTGAGCTCCAAGCTTACATTTCCTCTATAATCTACTAGAAGTCTGTAAACTACATGTCCCAGATTCCCTTACTAGTTATATTTCTACTAGGTTTTTTCTGTTAATGGGAGAAACTGACAGGGGATTGAAAGAGTAGGGGAAGGACTTCCTGTTTCCAGCTTCTGGCACATTACTCTAGCAGCAGAGAGCAGTTACTTCTCTGGTCTCCAGCTTTTTAAAACACTTGTAAGCCCAGGCTGTGGCACGGCTTTGTAGATAACATCACCAGCCCTATGGCTGCACTGTTATGTAGTAAGAATACCAGCTGTACCTCACCTTCCTCAGATACTTGATTATACCAGTCACGTGGCATCCCCCTACCTGAGCAGAAGTAACATAGGGCACTTCCTCTCAACTCCTAGGTTCTGTTGAGCACAAATCTAATATATAATATATTATTTTTCTATGTTTCCTCTTTGGTTTCCTTAACCCTAGGAGTAGTATCTGCTTCTGATATTTATAATTATTTTTAGACCTTCATTTTATTCTCTTAGTCTTCAACACCTATGTAACCAATTGTTTGTATTCAATCCCCTCCATTTAAATATGCTGCATGGTATCTACCTTCCTGAATGAACATTAACAGATATACGTACGGTAGAGCTGAGAGTAATGGGCAGAAGCTGGCAGAGTAGAATAGGAGCTGCCAAGTGGTTTGTTTGGAGGCCACTGTGAGATAACGTTCTTTTTCCTCCAAACACACATCTGGTAACACTGGAATGTGGGGACTAATACTGACATCATATTAGTGAAATACCAAAGTGTTTGCTCCCAGTCTCTGTGGTACAGAGGAAGAACTCTGAGGTTAGCTGTCCTTTTTGCATGGAATGATATCTATCTTTACATTGAGGTAATGGTGAGGAGGACAGTTCTCATTTTCTTTAGCTCACATCTACTCTGGACCAGTAGCTATTCTAGCTCCTGGCAAAGAAACTTCCTGACAAGAGGTAAAAGAAACAGAAAGCCCATTTGCTCTGGGAAGGTACACAGTGGAGACAACCCTGCCCTGTGATCACTCCAGCGGGGGCTACCACAAATATTTCCCTCTGGGTCAAGGGGCTGCTGTTAGTCAGGCGACCAGGAGTTATACAAATTTGCATAGACAAGGGCAAGAGAATCATGAATGGTTCTAGCCAACCAATGACTATCAGATGTTGGTAATTGTATGACACATTCCAATTTCAGAGATGTTAAAAATGTGAACAAATGTTTATCGTGGAAATTATTAAATATTGAAATCCAGAAGCCAGAGGGATAAATGGTAACCAAGGAGGCTAATACAAATAGAGTGGATATAAACAGAAAGACAAATAACAACAAGGACAAATGTCTTGAAAATGGAGACAGCTCTCCATCACAGCATTAGAATTTGATGAAAATTCCTTCCCACAAGAAGTTCCTCATGGAAGTCCCCAGATTCAATCAAATGTCAATACCTCATTGGCATGAGGTAGACTTATTTTTTAAACATGTATGAGCAGCATTTCTTTATGGGTTGTGTTTGGCCCACACTCCTACTTATGGATAGAAGCAAATTGGAAAATCAATTATTTATGTCCTAGAAAGTGCTTGTATTAGAGTACTTTGGTTTCCAATGATACCATATATTCTCCTTATATTCTGTCTGATGCTTAATATGAATGTCTACAGTTTTGAGAAACAAGAAGTCATCCCTTTTATGGGTTAGTGGTAGATCCTTACATGATAACAGGTTTTCTCTTCTCTTCCTCCAATAGTTGGCTGTGACATTACTTGGACACAGGCACAGAGCATCATGAGTTATTACGGCTCAACTTGGCAAAGGAAGAAGTTAGGATATGACTCAAGATCTGCATGACAGCACAGGGTACTTAGGATATGTGGCCCAGCCACAATGATGGACCCTAGAGAGTTAGGTGGGTCATTAAAAACTGTGTCCTGGTCTTCAAAGAGCTAACTGTCTTGGATGGGAGATTGAGATGTGAACAAATCTACTTTAAACCATATGTTCAATGCTGGCATAGGAATGTGTGCACCAGGTTCTAGGGGAACATAGGAAAAATGATGTATTAAATGTTTCTGGAAAGCATGGACAAAATTCAAAATGGATGTAATGTTTGAGTTGATCCTTGATGGATGACTAGGGATTTCCCAAAAAGACAAGATTGCAAAGGAGGGAGATTAAATTCTAAGAATAATGGTTGGCATGTGCAAAGTCAGGGTAAGAGATAATGTGTGGGCATTCTGGCCATTTCAGGAAGTTCAATATGAATCTTAAGGAATAGCAATTTTATTCTGAAGATGATAGGGTTCTAAGAAAGGAGTGATGTGATCATATTTACATTTCAGTGTAACCACTCTTTTAAAATTATGGACAATGTGGAAATCCCAGTAGGGGTCATGCAACTAAGTTAAGCAAAAAGAATGAGGGCCTGAACTAAACAAGGATGGAAGAAAGTTGTTAACTCAAAAATGACAGAATAGTAGAAAATGCAGAACTTAATGAGTGACTAAATGCAAGGCTTGGAGGAGAGGGGGAGGATTTTGTGGATGGCATTACTAGAACTTCCAATCATAAATATAAGAGGATGGAGGAGAAATAAAATCATTGAGGTGCCTGTCGAAGATTTCCATCTAGCTATTCTTTTTCAGCTGCAACTGTGGTTTTAGAGCATAAGAGAAGGACCAGGCTTTGGACATAGATTTGGAAACAATCAGCATTCAGGTGTTGAAGCTTTGGGCATGAATGAGATCATTTTATGATTTAAAAAAAAAAAGAAGAAGAAGAAGGGGGGGGCTTTGGTGGCTCAGCTGGTTAAGCATCTGACTCTTGGTTTTGGCTAACGTCATCATCTCAAGGTCATGAGATTGAGTCCTACCTCCAGCTCCGTGCTCAGCATGGAGTCTACTTGTTTTCTCTCTCTGTTTTCCTTCTCCTCTTCCCCCCACCCATGTATGCTCTCTCTCTCTCTCTCAATAAATAATATCTTTAAAAATAAATAAATGAATAAAAAATTTAAAAAGGAGAAAAGGTAAAAGAGAGACCTATGAACAGAATGCTGGGACATTTTGCCCTACCATTTGTGTAGAAGGAAAATGAGAAAATGGAAAGTAGTTGGAAAAATAAAGGTCAGGCAGGCAAGGGGAAGGCAGAAAGGAATGGAGTCTTGGAAACAAGAGAGAAGAAAATTTTGTAAGGGAAGCAAGGTTGCTACTATAAAGTAGCAGAAAGTGAGAATGGAAGAACAAAGTGTGCTTATGGGATCCCCCAAGTGGGAGGTCATGGGGTCATCTTGGCATGGGGATTTGAGTGGAGTTTTTTAATGAAAATTGGTCAGATTAAGGAACAAAAAGAAAATAGAAAAAACTAGTACAAATTAGTTCCATGACAGTGGAAGGGACAATGTGACTGTAAAGGGAAAGAAAAATAAAGAGTAGTGGTTAGAGGGCAATATGATAATTGAGAAGGGACAAGCCAGAGTTGAACATGCTTGTATGCTGAGATGACAGAGCAAGTCAAGAGGGAAAATAATGGGAGGAGAAGTAAGGGAATGGAATCTCAAGCACACAGGGAGTTAGCTTTTTTATTCTGGGAGAGAAATGTCTTTTATTCTGATGTGGAAAGGAAGAATAGGTTTGATATGAATATATATTCATCTAGTAGGTCATTGGTCCCAGGGGAGAATGTCTGACACAGTGGCAGGAAAACCATATGGCTGCCAACATTCATGAGTAAGGTGGGAAATCTATATTTTTTTCTTTTTTGAAAAAAATCTCTAGCCAGGGCAGGCTTTTGAAATACTGGTTAAAAACACGGGCTTTGGAGGGTGACAGACCAATGAGTACTTATTCTGATATTTGCTTGCTGAGTAAGTTCAAATTATTTAAATCTGTTCTAGGCTTTAATTCTTTCATGCGTAAATTGAGGGCTATAATAGTATCAATGTTATACCATTTTGTGAAGATTCAATGAAAAAATGTATGTAAAGAGTCTGGTAACTCATAGGTATGCATATATAATTGGGCTTAAAAAAAAAAGTAAGAGCCATGGTAGAAATTCAGATAGATGTGTGGACCAGACCAACTCGGAAATAGGAAAAAGAATCACTGGAGTTTAGCAGTAACCCAGAAGACCAGCTGGGATTGGCAGCAAATGATTTCTGAGAGCCACGTGGGAGTCCATCAGTTACTGCTGACCCTGTGGATAATAGATCTGCATTGGCACCCCAAATCTAAACCTCAACAGAGAGGCTTCTGTAGCTTCTGAGACACGCTCTGCATATTTAGATGTTCCTGCCTCACTTCTAGGTAAAGATAGCATCTTGGGCACGAAAGTCTTCCAAATGCAAATGAAAGTGTCGAAGGGAACAGAACAACTGGGGATCCTTGCATCAGTTATTGGAAGCTAGAGAATACCTTTTGCATGCAAAAATGTCAGGTCGGTTTTTTACAAATGGAATCCTATTCTGAAAGACACTGCCCTCATTTCTTGAGAAAGTGATAAGGCCTTGAGAAGAAAAAAGTGAAGGAAACTCTGAAGGCATTTTAATAACACCCTGAAATATAAGTCTATGGTGGGAGGACACAACTGGTTGCGGGGCTAGAGGAAATTTCCCCCTTGCAGGTCCTACAGAACCTGAGGGCAGTGACAGCTTGAGGCGGGCACGTGTGGCTATACCATTTGGCTAGCAGTTGGATTATGGGATGGAGGATTCTCCATAAAGCCAAAAGGGTCTTTTTCAGTCTGTTTTTTTGATAGCAAAAGGAATGAGGCCAGGCCATTCCAGATCAGGTCCTTGGCACAATGGCTCTGCCATACACAGATAAAGCTATGACCTCATCTCATGTAAAGTCGGGATAAATCCTTCATCAGGATGTTGAATCATTGAATGGGTAAATGCCATATAACCTAAGATCTAAGAGAGGATTAGAACAAAAACCAAGTAAAGTATAATGGGATCCTAGAGAAATCTATTCACTCTGTTTTGCAGAGAAATAATAGGCCAGATAAAATAGTCATCATTCAAGGATGAATAAACAGGCAAAATAAAACCTCATTATGAGGCATATGAAAAATTCTGTAACTTTAAGAAATGAAAATATAGCACTCAAGAGGCAGAGGAAGAGCATACTTTTGAAAAAGATTTACTACAGGAAATGGGAATAAATTTTAAACAGCATATGCTTTGTGATCTAAATAACATTCAAGGACCCCATGAAGCAGGAGATGAAAAATGAGAGCAAAAACCGTCTTGAGGTATGTAGAAAACTGGTTGAGAAACTAGAATATAGGGAAAGCAAGATAAAAGAAGAGAAAATGTAAAACTGAACATGAAATATGAAAATTGAAAATACATTAGATCCAATAAAGTATTTGATTGACAATGCTTATAATGAATCAGTAATATAGGGAACAAATTTGAAGCACTTTTCCAGAATTAAAAGAAGGTGAATAGGAAATTAAAATATTGAGAAAAGACATGATAAATCCTATTGAAATCCACCATGAAGAAAACTAATATCCGCAAAGAAGGTGCCCAAACAAATAGAAAAAATAGGGAATATTCTGGAGCTTATAGAAAATAACTTTGTGTATTTAAGAAGTAAATATTCAGGTCAAATGAGCTTGATGAGTATTAGACAAAATTTATATAAAGAGACCAGTTCTTATGGAAATTTGGAGTTCTAATTTTTCAAAATAAAATCCTGAATATAAGAAAAAACAAAACAAAATAAAATAAATACAATAAACAAGTTAACCATAAGGAGAAAAAATCAGGACCAGAAGTTAATGGAGCACATCTTTGGAGGCCCAAATCAGGGAGAAGACTAAGATGTTAGAATGCTAAATCAAGGCATATTATCATTCACATTTTAAGGAGCGGGGGGGAATATCATTCTCTGATACCAAATGTCAAAAACTAAATCAATCATGTTCTCTTCATGGAAAAAAAAAAAATCAAAGCTTTCCAGACAACCAGGAAATGAGCTCAGTTTTAAAAACCTCTTATACAAGGAAGATGTATTTGGAGGCCCCTGGCTGGCTCAGTGGGTTGCACGTCTGAGTCCTGGTTTCCACTTGGGTCATGATCTCAGGGTCCTGGGATTGAGCCCTCTGTCAGACTCCACACTCAGCAGGGAGTCTACTTGGGGCCCTCTCTCTCTCTGTCCCTCCCTTGGCTCATACTCTCTCTCGCTCTCTGTCTTTTTCTGTCTCTCTCTCCCAATCTAAAATAAAATAAATAAACTTTTTTTTTTTTTTAGGAAGATGTACATTATTAAAAGGGCTGGCAGTAAATACTGAAATATTTTAGTGAGGAACCAAGTATAAATTGGTGCAAATACACTATAGCTACAACAGAGATTGCAAATGTCATCAATAATCCTGAAAAAGAAGCTATAACATGTATATACAGTACTTCCTCATTATCTGTGGGCATATATTCCAAGATGTCTGAATGTCTGAAACCACAGATGGTACCAAACTCTATATGTTTTTTCCTATACAGACACACCTATGATAAGTTTAATTTATAAATTGGGCACAGAGGGAGAGTAACAATAATAATAATGAAATAGAACAATTATAATCATATATTGTAATGAAAATTATGTGAATGTGGTCTCTCAAAATATCTCCCTTTATTATACTTACCTTCTTCGCCTTCTTGTGATGATGTGAGATGATAAAATGCCTATATGATGAGATGAAATAAGGGGAATGAAGGCATTGTGACATAAGGTTAGGCTACAGCTGACCTTCTGATGATTCATTAGAAAGTGGATCATCACCTTCCAGACCATGGTTGACCACAGGTAACTAAAACCACAGAAAGTGAAACTATGGATGAGGGAGGACTACTGTAATTCCACTTAACAAATAAAAAGTTGGAACTAAATTTGCAGGCAGCAGAGGAGATGTAGAAAAAGAAATTGCTAGCATTTCTATGTGCATAAGGGGAAAGTGGTAGACATTGATTTATTCCCCTTGACATGGACAGAGAAGTTGAACTTTTTATCTTTAAAAGACAACCTTTAGAAAAATTAAAAGTAGGATATATGCTTTTATATTAGAAGAGAGAAAACGGAAAAGAAAACATGTAGGAGAGAGTCAAAGATAAATATCAAAAGAAATAGTAAAGAAACTGAAACAATAAAATGTGTTGATTTGAGTAAGCACAGACATGTAATTCATGGCAAACACAACTTTAGCATAGTAAATGGCAAAGATTAGATCATAATCGTCAATAGTTGCATACCAAAGATACATCAGAAAGAGAAATTCAGGAAAACTCAAAGTATAAGATTACATTAAAATAATATTAATGACTCTCCCCACCAAGTGGTTGGAATTACAATCATAGAAGATGAAATAGATTTTCAAGCAAAGAATGTAAATATTTCACATGCTATCTTTTGTTGTTGTTGGTAAAAGGATCCCACATGAAAACATAGGAGGATTCAACTTTCATGTGCCAAATAATAGAGTATGTAATAAGCATAAAGCAAACACTAGAACTAACTAGAAGTAGAAAGAGAAATTGACTAAAACGGATGCATAGTAAGAAAATGAATCTTTGTTCTGCTCTCCAGAGTTAAAGCAGACAATAAACAAGGAAATAAAGGATCTGATAATACAGTCAATTGAGTTGATTTGAAAATACACAAGGAAACTTAATAACCTCAAATCAATGATATATTCTCTTTGTTAAATATTTGAGAAACACTTAAAATTTCATATGTACTGGATCACAAAAAGAAAGCATCAGAATTAAAGAAAGCATCAGAATTTTCTAAAAAGCAGACCAATACAGACCATATTTTTTATCAAAACTCCACAAAATTAATGGTCAAACAACAATACTTTTTACAAAGATTTCTTAAGCTTTAGATGATGGCAAAACAAAACAATATTCTTCTATGTAACTCTGGATCAAATAGGAGATTAAAAGTGTAATTATATCAGCCATCAAAAAGAATGAAATCTTGCCATTCACAATGATGTGCTTGGAGATAGAGTGTATTATACTAAGTGAAATAAGTCAGTCAGAGAAAGAAAAATACCATATAACTTCCTTCATATGTGGAATTTAAGAAACAAAACAGATAAACATAGGAAAAGGGGAAAAGAGAAAGAATGTGGGAAACAAACCACAAGAGATTCTTTTTTAAATGTTTTTTAAATTTTTATTTTATTTGAATTCAATTAACTAACACACAGTGCATTATTAGTTTCAGAAGTAGAGTTCAGTGATACATCAGTTGCATGTAACACCCAGTGCTCATTACATCACGTGCCCTCCTTAATGCCCATCACCAGTTACTCCATCCCCCCATCCCCCTCCCCTCCAACAACCCTCAGTTTGTTTCCTATAGTTAAGAGTCTCTTATGGTTTATACCCCTCTCTGATTTGCTGCTCTAAACATTAGGGTAAACCATAAGACATTCTTAACTATAGAGAACAAACTGAGGGTGGATAGAGGGGAAGTGGGCAGGGCATGAGCTAAATGGGCAATGGGTATTAAGAAGGACGCTTGTGTTGAGCACTGGGTGTTACATTTAAGTGATGAGTCATTAAATTCTACTCCTGAAACCAGTATTATACTATATGTTCACTAACTGAATTTAAATAAAAATTTGAAAAAAATACACTTTTTAAAAAAGTATAATTACAAAATACTTAGAAAAATCACAATTACAAAATTACTACATATTCAAAGCTATGGTATTTAGCCAAAGCCATACTTGGGCAAATTCACTGGGGTGTCTGGGTGGCTCAGTTGGCTGAGCTTCTGACTCTTGGTTTCTGCTCAGATGATGATCTCAAGGTTGTGAGGTTGAGCCATGCATTCAGCTCTCTCCCTCCTTCTCTCTTTGCCCCTCCCCCTCTTCTCACATGTTCTCTCTCTCTCTAAAATAAATAAATAAATCTTTTTTGAAAAGCCATAATTGGGCAAATTCACAAACTATGTTTCTATTATTTTTAAATAATAAAAGAAACAAATGAATTAAGCCATTAACTTGAAAAGCTAAGAGCAAAACAAAACAAATCTAAAGAAAAAAGAAGAAATTATTACAGATGAAGCCAGAAATTAAAATTTAGCAAACAAAAGGAAATAGAATAAATAAATAAATCTTAGAGTGGTTCTTTAGGGAATAAAACAAGCAACAAATAGAACAAAAAGCATAAAATATACAAACCTCTATTTATTCTAATCAAGTAAAAAATCAGAGTTGTGGAAAAATTAGGGATAAGAAAGGAAGTGTCATCTTAGGTACAAAAACATTTGAAAATCTTGATATAATGAATCATTTCCATTCATATCAAATACAAATAGTAACTGCAAAAAAGGCAGGAAACATTCTGAAGAAGGAATTGAAAAACGAATGTAAACATTTACCTGTTAGAGGGTTTAAAGAAAGTTATTTCAAAATTTAAAGAACAAATAATTTTCTTACCTTGTTAACTCTTCAAGGGTACTAAAATATGTGGGGAAAAAATCCCAATTCAAATACAAAACTCCAACACTTAAAAACTTTTCAAACTAACACAAAAGAGAAAACACAACAGTCTCATAAATATTCAGATTTAGATGTCAAAATCTAAAATGCAATACTAAATTTATCCAGCTGTTTATGAAATAATGGAAAGAAACTCCTAGTAGGTTTTGTTTCAATAATGCAGAGATAATTTAATATTATAAATTCATTAATATAATTTTTCACATTGATATGTCATAGAAGAAAAATGAAGTTATTATCTCCAAGTATGCCAAAAAGTAATTGGAAAAAATGCAACGTCCGTTTTTAGTAAAAGCACCTGATAACTAGGACTGGAATAGGAATGAAGTCTTCATTTTCAACTTGGTACAGATTATTCATCTCAGTACATGGTACCTAATAATAACCTCTAGGAATATTCACTTTAAAAGAAGAAAAAATACAAAGATGTTTTTTATTATAAATATTATTCAACACTGTTCTGTGATATCTAACCCACAAGAGAAGATCAAAGGACAAAAGTTTAGTTATTGAAGAGAAAGAGGAAAAATATTATTATTTACTGATGTTATGATTGTCTCTCCAGAAGTATCAAAAATAAGAAAGAAGCAGTTGAAAAATGAATATTCTTAATAAGAGATTTTGTCTAAGCGACCAGTCACAAACCAAATACACAAAAATCAATTGGTTTTATGTATACAAGCAATAATTAACTTGAAGTTTTCATTTAAACATCCCACTCATAATGAAATGAATAAATTACCTAGGAATATATTTAATATGAAATGTTTAAGACTCACAGGAAGAAAACTACAAAATTTATTACAGATTTAAAAGAAGACTTGAATAAATGGAAAGAAACACTACTTTGCTCCAGTTTGTTTGCTGAGAACTTGTAAAGCTGTCAGTTTTGAATGGGGTTCAGAGCAACATAATCGAGTTCCACTCATGAATGTAGATGCAAAAATCCTAAGCAGAACAATATCAAATCAAGTCGAGGAGCCTATTAAAGGAGTAACACATCTAGAACGAATAAGGTTTATTCAAGGAATACAAAGATTGATCAATTTCAGGGCAGAAAACTTGTCTGTCTTGCTCTTGTTTATATTCCTGGTATTTATCATAGTTCTTGGCATATGATAGATGCTCAATAAATACATTTTGATTGAATTAATGAACATTAAGTAATTTTTTATTTTGCTACATTAACAGATTAAAGGAGAAAATCACATAATATCTTAATAGATGCCCCCCCAAATTTTGATAAAATTCAATATTCCCTTTTCATCCAACTCTGAGATGGAGTGAGCCCTTTTATCTTACTAAAGTTTCTACTAGAAACACACAGCAAGTTGTTATACCTGATAATGAAAGACTAGATTCAGAAGCAAAATAATTGTGCTTACCTTGACTTGTCAAAACCTTACTGGAAGTCTTAGTTAATGAATCAATAAAGAGAAAAAAATTTTTAAAATACTAAGAATTTGGGAGAGCAAAGAGACAAAACAGTCATTATCCACCGATGATACCATCTTATGCTCAGGAACTGGAAGAGGGTCCAGTGACAACTGATAAAAGATTGATTCTAAGATCAACATACAATCATCAGGGTTTTTTTCCTTTTCCAGCAATAACCAAATAAAACTTCAATAATCATCCCAATCACAATTGTAACAAAACAAAGTTTTAGTAGCAAAACCGAGAGAAATCTGCCCAGAACTAGATGAAAAATATTATAAAACTTCATGGAAAACTTGAATAAATGAAGAGGAAACCATGTTCTTGGATTGTAAAAATACAGCTTCTCTATAATTTATCTATAAATTGAATTAAATCTTAATTAAAAATCTCATATGAATTTTTTTGAAAAGAACTCTACAAAACATTTCCAAATTTTGGAATTAAAAATAAAAGTCAAGATTTTTTTTTTTTTTAAGCAGACAATGAGGAGCAACTTGCCCTGTGGTATGTGAAAACCAACAGTAATCTCTAGTAACTAAAAAGTGCAATATTAGTCAGAAGCCCAATCAGTCAATAGATCAAAAAGGAAATCTAGATGCCTACCCCACACCATTAACTAAGAGGAAAGTCTGTATGCATTAAAAAACTGTGAAATTTTTAAACATTTAAAAATACAGAGGACAAAGATAATATTTTTATAACTTTGGCATGGAAGCCTTCATAAGTAAGATACAAAATTCAAAAGACATGAAGTAACAGATGGACAGATTTACCCACATCAAAATCAAAATTGTCTGTATGACAAAAAACAATATGAAGCTTTAAAGCCAGTTTTGATTCAAACTGTTCTTGCACCATATTTAATAGAGGATTCATAACCTGACAAAAATAGGAGCACCTTTAAATAGTAAAGAAACAGAAACAACCAATTTTTAAAATGGACAAAGGAGAAGAATAAAAATTTACTGAAAAAGAATTATAATTAGCCCCTAAAAATGGTTAACTTCATTATTAATTGAGGATATGTGAATTAAAATGAGAGAGTTTTGGGCACCTGGGTGGCTCAGTTGGTTAGGCATCTGCCTTTGGCTCAGGTCATAATCCCAGAGTCCTGGGATCAAGTCCCACATTGGGCTCCCTGCTCAGCAAGGAGTCTGCTTCTCCCTCATCCTCTGTCCCTCCCCACTACTTGTGCTCTCTCTGCCTGACAAATAAATAAATAAAATCTCAAAAAAAAATTTCAGATCCCCATTTACTGCGTGCTCTCTTTCAAATAAATAAATGAAATCTTGGATAAAAATGAATCTTGGAACACTGAAAAAATAAAATTAAATTTAAAAAAATTTAAAAATTTAAAAATAATTAAAAAATAAAAGGGAGAGAGAGAGAGAGTTTGCTCCCAGAACACTAACTCAAGTATTGGTGAGGATTAGGAAAGAGACACTCTCCTGTGTTGTTGATGGGGGTATAAAATGATGAAGACAGTTTGTCAATATCAGAAGTAAACATGCAATCCCCCCAGTTATAATTTTTGGGCTTTCATTGAAAGAAAATACATTGTTCATAATAACCAAACATTGGAAGCATCTTATGTATCTGACAAAACGAATCTCTCTACTACTATATAATGTATGTGGGTAGAAGAAAGGAATACTCTGTGGGCAGAAAAAAGGAATTATATTGACTTGTATATCTGGAGATATAAAGCAATACATGATTACATAAACATAAGTTCCAAGAACTTGAGGACTTTGTTTTGTTCATCTTGTATCCTTATCACCTTCAACAATGCTTGGCATGTGGAAGGGTCTCGGTTAAAAATCTCTTGAGTCAATGAGTGTGAAAAAGCAAATGTGTGAACAATTTAAATATAATAGTCCTGTTATTGTTTAAAATTGAATATGTACATATGCTTAAAAGTATAGGAAAAGGGGCTTGAAAATGAAGCAGCAAAGTATTTCTCATGTGAATTTGTAGAGATAGAGTAAAGAAGTTGTTGGTGAAGGAGGGGATCTCAGTTATCCTTTTCTGAGTAACAAACCACTCAACTTCAGGGGCACAAAACCACCACCATTTTATTATTTTCTCTGATTCTGTGGATTGTGAATTGAGACAGAGAACAACAGAGATAGCTTATGTCTGCTCTAAGATAGCTGAAGCCTCAGATGGGCAGACTCAGAAGGCTGAGGCTATTTCAAAAGACTGGGATTGGATCATCTGGAGACTTCTTACTCACATACTGGTATCCAGGTTAGGATGCCTCAAAGCCTGTTCAGCTGGGACTGTCAGATGGAGCAGCCACTGGTGACTTCTCCATGTGGCTAGGACTTCCTTGATGCATGGTGGCTACAGAGTGCTTGGAGGTATTATGTGGCTTAGAGCTCCAAGAGCAAATATTCCAGTGAAAAAAGTAGAAGGAGTGAGACCTATTATGACCTAACCTTGTCAGGCACACTTCCACTGTACTCTATTGGTTGAAGACTTCACAAGTCCACACCAAATCAAGGGGAGGGGATATAGACCCCACCTCTCAGTGGAAAGAATGGTAAAGAAATTGTGACTGTACTTTAAAACCTCCAGAGAAGGGAAATGTTTATTTTCTATTAATCCTTTAAAAATGTCATCTTTTTAAATTGAAGATTTATTCATGGCAGTAAAAGAAGTAGTTCAAAACACAGACTCTGGAACCTGAAGATCAAAGCCTGGTTCTTCCATTTAATGCTGACTGACCTTGGGTAAACACTTAGCCTCTCCGTGCCTAAGTTATTTTATATGTAAAATTAGAGGTAATAATAACACCTACCTCAGAGAACTATGGTGAACGTTTCACGCATCAATACATTTAAAAGTCCACAGAATAAAGTTTGACATGTATTAGCCATAACTCTTATTTGTGTATAAAAAACGAAAAAAAAAAGAAACATGGATAAGAATTGGCCTTTTAAAAATAATAATAACGAGGGAAGGCTTCATATTAATTGAATCCTTAACCCTCAGCTGATCTTAAAATCTTCTGTTCTAGTTGCATAAGAAATCGCTCTAAAACTAGTCTGAACTTCCTCACAACATGGCTACCTAATGAGTCTTACACAACCATTCAGGGCTCCAAAGATGAGTGTCTCAAATGAACAAGTTGGATGCTGAAAAGCCTTCTTCTATAGCCTAGCATCTCAAGCCAACAGAGTCTCCTCTGCAGCTCCACCGCTCCCTGAGCTTAGTTCAGATTCAAGGGCAACACTTGCAGATTCTGTATTCAAGAATACTTATAGATCATCTTTCCTTAGGAGGAACGGCAAAAAATGTGAAGATATGTTTGAAAATCTCTGTACTGTCTCCCTCAGGAAGATTGGCATATTGGAGTAGGAACAGCTTTTAAGTGTCAGATCTCTTGGTTTGAATACCATCACTTACTGTTGAGACTCGTTCTGACTGTTTAATATATGAACACACGTGAGATACTTGGTATATACCAAATTAAGTGTTTAGTGAAAGTGAACTTCATTGCTTTAGCTAAAAATAAAGGCTTAATTTATTAATAAAGGATTTGCTTGTTAATAAGGGATTTGTTTGAATAATCACAATATTTCCCTTTTCTGTTGACATGAAGGATAAATCTTGGGCTGCTGTGCTATAGGCCAGAAAATTTCAAAAAATAAACAGTAGGTATCAAAAAATAAACAGTAGGTAAATTTGTATGACATAGGAATATAGAGTGGTAGTAAAATTCCTTGGTGTCCTTCCCCTTCTTAGAAATTACAAAAACGCATCTCTGCCCAGAGAATTCTCCACCCTGTGTATTCCCCACTGGGCAAATGTCTGGTTTCCCACTTTGAGGGTAGTCTAGCTTCAAGCAAATAAAAACCTCTGTCAGATTTGAATATATACTTCCCCATTCTCTTTTTGATCACCTTGACATTCTAGCACATTTCTAGGAAACTTAAGACTCATATAGAAACCCTTCTCGGGATTCACCATTCAATTCTTCTTTTCTCATGCCTAGAATGGTGAGCAAGGGCTCATAAAATGCATATCATATCATTATATTATGTTTAAACATTTTTATTTCTCCAGAGAATTTAAAATATACAAACATGTGACTCTGTGAGGAAATGATCCAAAAAAGATTGTAAATACAGGCATAAATGTCAAAGTTCCTAAAACATTTCACTGGTTCTATCTTCAGAAGAAAGTGTTTACATGGAGAGCACACGCCAGCATGTTTTATTATTGTTATTGTGGGCATTAAATGTTACAAATGCAATCTGTTTGACATACACATAAACGATTGTCTCCACAAAGCTTTAAGAATCACCTCTCACACTGTGGAGCCCATGAGCAGGAACAATTCAGTAAAGCGTGGGCAGGAGGCTCTTCAGAGCAAGCAAGCTATTGCCGTCCCTAGGAGACCATTAGGACTTCCTCTTCAGCTTTTGTCTTACTAAAGGCTGAATTTAAAATTCTATTTGTTTCACTTGAAGATTTTCTGGTAACTACTATATAGTAAGTGGTTAATCATCACTTGCTTTTCTGTTGGACCCATTCAAGATAATCAAGGCTTTTTCTCTTTTCCTTAAAAAAAAAAAAAGACAGGAAGGAAGGAGGAAGGAGAGGAGGAGAAGGTGGAGTAAGAAGAAAGGGAAGAAGGAAAGAGAAAGGAAAGGAAAGGAATGAGGAAGCAGATGCCTCATCCACCTGACTGGTGGTAGGTAGCTAGAGGATCTCTTTCCTTATTGATTTCTCTTGCTTATTAGTGGGTCTGCAGAAAGCTTTATCCATCAAGCCCGTGCTCCCTTCAGGAGGGAAGTGCCCCAGGGCACCTGGGTGGCTCAGTAGGTTGAGCCTGGAACTCTTGACTTCATTTCCTCTCAGGTTGTGGTCTCACGGTAAGGAGATCAGCCCTGTTACTGGGCTTTGTGCTCAGTGGGGAGTCTGCTTGTCCCTCCCCACTCCCCCAACCCCCAGCTTGTGCTCTCTCTCTTTCTCAAATACATACACACATACATACATACATACATACATACATATATGTACATATATAGAGATACATATACATATGTACAAATATATACATATTTGTTTGTATACAAATGGGAATTGCACCACTCACAGTCTCTGCTGCCTTCCTGTTTTGTACAATGGGAATCCCCCGCCCCCAACTTAAACTGCAACACCAACATCTCTAGAGCTGTGCTGTCCAACAGATATAGAACATGAAGCACAAATGTGAGCCACCTGTATAATTTTACATTTTCTCGTAGCCACATTCTGAAAAGGTAGAAGAAGTAAGTGAAATTATTTTGAATAATATATTTTATTTAAGCCAATATATCCAAAATATTACCATATCAACATTTCATCACTATAAAACTGAAGTATTTTACCTTCTTTTTTTTTTAACACGGACTTTCTGAAATCCACAGTGTATTTTGCACCTGTAGCGCACCCCAGTTAGAACCAGCCACATTCCATTATGTTCTGTCTCTATATTGCTTCCTATTCATCCTTAAAATAAACCTCTCTTCTCTAGAACCAGTTTGAATCGGGCTCTGCTTCTTAAAACCAAACAAAGCTGAATACAACAGCAAGTGGAGGATTTGGTCACAGTATCTTATTTACTTATCTCCTGTCTTTTAAGGAATTATTGGTATAGCACCAGACTCCTTTTAGTCAGCTATGTGCCACCAGAGATTCTAGAGATTATTTGTGGCTTTATGGGATGATAGGACTGAACTTTACTTTTTATTTTTCCTATCATGTACCCCTTTCTATTCGATATTACATTTTGTTTGCAAAAATACTGGTTCAATGCAATTTTTCATCAGGCAATTTGGAGAGTTGCTCTTAACAATGCCCTTTGAGACTATTACAAAAGTTGTTAACACTAAATCGCCCTAGTGAGGTGCTGTCTTTGATTCCATATAATTTCATTAACTGAAATCCAAGTAAAGATCAAATTTTCCAATTCATCTACGCCATTTATTAGCCCTAGCTTTCTTGGTGATTAACTTTGATGACAATAGCATTTCACACAATGTTCAAACATAAAACACTGTTTCTTAAATTACCATGGGGTTATCTTTTGATAAACATTTTACTCGGGAGCAGTTTGGAGCAACCACGAATTTATGAGTTAATGATCCAAGCCTCAGTTTACCTACTAATTAAAAGGAAGTTTTTTGACTGTAAAGGTGCTGAAAACAACAGATCTCAGTGATATGAGTGGTGTATGAATGCACTATGACACAAATATTATGATTGCTTTAAAAAGTAATTCTAATGCCACCTATAACATTGAAGAGTAAAATGATTGCTTGGTAAGAATCAAAACTTTTGTTATTTGTAAAATTTATCCCAACTGTAATTATTTCCTTCTGATCTTTCATGTCC
This sequence comes from Lontra canadensis, assembly GCF_010015895.1. Lineage (NCBI taxonomy): Eukaryota > Metazoa > Chordata > Mammalia > Carnivora > Mustelidae > Lontra > Lontra canadensis. Next base: position 1,467,933 of record NW_022631014.1, read on the forward strand.
AGCAAGGTAGGGACTAGGACCCTGGGTGCACAATTTAAGATATACCCTAAGGCCCACAATCAAGATAAAAAATATTTTCATACAGTATTTTAAAAATTAAAAATTAATGGGAAAATGTGTGATGAAAAAGCCAGAATTTTAGATAAAGACAGGATCGGAGATTGCAGTGAGTAGAGAACACTGCTCCCAGACCATTATGGGATTTTGTTATCAAACCACAATACTAATTTGCATAAATTTCAGAAGCTTCCACCATACATAGAGTTTGATCAACTTTAAGCTCTTAAGCAATCCCTGGGCTCTAATATCTTCTCTTACATACTGATGTTCTCCTCTCAATCTTCACACTTTGGGGTTCTCCCCAAATATTATATTAGGAAATTCAAATGCATTTCACTCTTCAGATCAAAATTAAAGAAGTTCTCTGTTGGTGCTGCATGATTCTAAATAACTGTGAAACCTACTTTTAGGCAGCGTATAAATAACATGGTTGAGAATAGAAATCTATGAATAGTGCTTTGAGTGAAAGAACGGTGTAGCCAATTTCACTCCATTGAGGTAACACTAAACAACATGAGCTTGTTTTATTTCATACAAAGGAATGACCAAATTAAGCATGAGAAAATGTGAGAAGATTTTCAATCGTGACTTTTTTTTTTTCCAGTTTGAATTTTTACTCTTCTGTGCTGCTAGAAATAGAATTCTCAAGAGCCACCCTTTCTTTCATGAGCTTTGGAAAAATCAGTTTGCTCGAGACATTATCAGTGGCCTCCTAATGCCTTGGGACTTTCATCATTGTTCTAAGATGTTAAGGGCAAATGGGGAACAGAGCCTCGTAAGGGTGGTAGTAATGGGGTCTAAAAGTTAAGCCAGCATTTCTCAAGCTCTCCAGTTCCCTGGGATGTTATTAAAATGCAGATTCGGGGATGGGTCTGGAAATCCGGCATTTCAGACAAGTTCCTAGGCAATGTCAAAGTTGCTGTTCTGCACACCAGATTTTGAGTAGCAAGGCTCTAGCTAATTGTGAATTTCTATTGTTGGCTTTTGGGACTGCATGATTAAGAAATTACTGTACTTGGGAAAACAAATCAAGCTGCCTCTCTAGAATATAAGGCTCTTGGAGGTAGGAATACTGTCTTGTTTGTTCTTATATCCCTAAGAGCTTAGAACATTACAGCACATACTGAAGGTGCCCATTTGTAGGTTGTGTCAAGTGAGCAAATAAAAGAAATTTGGGGCCAATTTTAAAACAGTGGCTCTTAAGGTTTTTTGGTGCCTGGTTTCCTATCCCTTTGGCAATCTGGTGAAGCTACAGACCCCTTCTCAGGTTAATATTTTTAAATGCATAAAATAAAATGCATAGAGATTACAAAGGAAACCAATTATATGGAATTATAGTTATCAAAATATATAGTCATATGTGTGATGTAGTAATATGTGCTTTTAGAAGACAAAATCTAACAGATCTAATAATTACTGTCATTTTGAAGAAGTGAGAATATAAACAATGTTTTCAGATATCTGCAACAACTTTAATTTGATAGGAAAATATCTGTGATTTTGGGGGGCTAAGAAGAGACAAGTACTGCTAAGATTACTATAGGTTATTGCCCTATATAAATTGAAGGATATGCTCAATTCCAATTGGAAATGAGTGAAAATAATGTAATTGTCTTCACATTCAAGTTCACAGACATCCTGGATTCTATTCATGAACCTGTTGAGGTCTGCGAACCCCGGTTTAAGAACATTTTTTGGATAGTTCACGGGTTTTACTTATTGAGCTTTTCCAATGTTGGCTAAAAATTGCTGGGTGAAGAGAAAAAAAAAAGTGATACTTAAGATTATTTTATTTTATCCAACAAAGTGTCTAGTATTGGACGTATTATTTCATTTTCTTTTTTAACACAGTACTTCAACTTGCAGAAATCTGAAATAGCTTTTTCCAGTGATAATTTTCCTCCTTTTCATTCATGTCTACAGCAGTGACAAAAATATAATGGATACCTATAGTCACTGAATAAACAACTCACAAATGCAACTTTGTAAAGTGCATTCCCATGAAAGAGATCCATAAACTCCGTAAGCACACCAAGATCCCACCAGGAATGTTCGAACTAAATCTTTATCTGTTATTCACGAACACTTCACATGGCCTTCTAAATGAATTATGTGCCGCCTCATTGACAAGAAATGTAACAGAGTACACATTCGAGAGACAGAACAGGGCTTGTGGGATTGTTTTATGGAACAATTTCACAGGTGTTAACAATAGAGGTGGGCTGAAGAGTTGCAACCGAAAGAAGGTAACTCTGAGCCTGGAGTTACTCAGACACCTGTTGGCAAGTGGTCCTCTTTCCTCTACCTCTTTTCCACCACCTTATGGGTCTTTTCCTTCAGAAGTCAGAGAGCAAAGAGAGGGGAAAGAAGAAAGCGAGAAAAGGAAGGAGGGACATAACAAATCTGGCTCATTGTTGATGAGAGCCAAAGGCCTACAGCGGGGATCTAAACTCAGAACTGGATACAGGAACACATGAGATCTGTTTGCCTCATAAACCATCGGTAAAAATGGAGTTGGAGTGGTTTCTTGCGGGTAAATATTTAATAACCAGCTCTCTGGGGGTGGGGGAGGGATGGAAGCCCCGATAGGGAGTGCTTACCATCTCTGTGGTACGAATGGTTGATTTCCAGCTACCACGGTGAGAACTCTGCAAGGGGATTTAGGAAGAGATGTTAGGTGTACTGTCAACTCTGGTGCCTCTGCCCGCCCCCTCCAGCACAACCCTTTCAGCAGGACATGCCCTCTCTTGGGTTCCCATCTTTTCATGGTGTCTTCACCCGACTCCCCTTCCCTCTTTCCATCCCCTTGGTCCCAGTGGGTGCAGGAATCCATGACTTCTGCCTAGAGCTTTTCTGGGCTCCTGGCATTGGTCAGAAAGCCAATGTGAGGAATGTGCTGGCTATTTTGAGGAGCGATCAGAAACTTGCGTTCATTGTGAAGAAAGCAGGGGATTTGGCAGAGAACAGCAAGGACTGAGCCTGGAGGCAGCTGCTCTAGGAAGTGTGGCTTGGGTGTCACTTGATTGGCTGCTACCTGTCTCTGTTTTTCCATCTGTCAGAAACAGCTGGGAGGTCACGACTAAATGAAAGGTGGAAAATAATTTGAAAAAGTCATGGGGCCACACGAAAAACAAGTAGTACTATTATTTCTTCCCCTCAGCTTCCCCACTCTACTAAATGAGAGATTCTGCAAGGATTGGATACTATTTCTGTCTTTTCACACTTTTTCTCTTGCTAATTTTCAGTGGGCTTCTGAGATCTGATGTAAATGTGCAGGCAATGTGGAAACTGATCAAGAGGCAGGGATTTATATTAAAAATGATATGCATATACTTTACCACCCATTTTAATGTTGCGATTTTGGTGATGATCCATTTGCTTAAAAGGAAATAAAGACTGCAAGAACACATTACTTAAAAAATTGTATCTCATGTGTCTTTTGGCCTTACATTTAAACCAGAATACAAAACCTATATTTACTGGTGATAACGCTTACAACAGAAGTAAAAGATTTTATTTGGAGTTCCTAAATCAGTAGAGCAGGATCCATCAGGAGTCTGCAAGGCCCTATGGTGTTCCAAACCAGTTACCAAAGAACACCCACGACTTCCCTCTTCCTGCCCAATGTATACTTCCCTCCCAGCTCATTTATTAGAGGTGCTCTGCTGGGGAGGGAATAATGAAGCCGGCTGCTGTGCTTTTCTACAGCCCATTGCTTCCCTGGAAGTTACACCAGCACCCTGGTGACATTAACATAGTGCTGTTCCAAGCTGCGAGTTTGAGGACTCTGGTTTCGTTCCATGGGGCTCTCTCCCTTCTTCACTGAGTCTTCCTTCTAGCTTCAGCAGCCCCCTCCTGTCCTGCCTGCTACCAGAGGGATGACAGGAGTAAAGTAGCAAGCAGCAGGATTTGAATATCCTTTAAAGAGCACTTTAACGGTACTTCAGGAAGATAAAAGGCAAACCAGGTTTAAATACAGTAGCACTCCTTGGGGGAGGGGTGGATATGTTTCAAGACCCCTCAGTGGATGCCTGAAACCACAGATAGTATCAAACTCTAGCTATACTGTTTTTTCTTTTATGTTCCTACCCATGCTAAAGCTTGACTTACAAATCAAACACGATAAGGGATTAACAACAATAACTAATAATAAAATAAAACAAAATATTGTAACGAAAGTTAGGTAAATGTGGTCTCTTATTCTCTCTCTCTCAAAATATCTTACTGTACTGCACTCACCCTTCTTGTGATGTTGTGAGATGACAAAATGCCTACATGTTGAGATGATGGAAGGAAATGTCGCAGACATTGTGACATCAGAAGAAGGGTCATCTGTTTCCAACCCACAGCTGACCATGGGTAACTAAAACCGCAGAAAGCAGATCCATGGATAAGGGGGGCACTACTGTAATAATAGGAATTCTAGAAGCCATCTCCTACTACTTTGTGATATGCGCATTATCTCACTTAATTCCTCCCTCAGATGTCCAGGGTCTGCCTATAATCTAGAGGGCAAGTCAGTCTGAAGGGGGAGAAAAGACAGACTCACAAACACTTGGGAAAAGAAGCTACAAAGATAACTCTAGTTTCTGTCGTACTCTTTCCAGTCTCTGCACTAACCTCCACCCCTTGGATGCCCAGACTGGCTAATTTCTAGTCGTCTTCTAAGATTCATTACAGGCACTGTCTCTTTTATGGAAACTTCCCTGTTAGCTTTCCCACTGCCCCCCCCTCCTCTGATCATTGCACTTGCCACAATATATGTCCTTCTGTCCAATTAGACCGTATTCTCCTTGAGAGTAGAAAGTGCAACTTGTTCTTCTCTGTGCTCCCATCCTTTTTAAATTTTTTTGCCTTGTATACAGTAAGCACTCAAAAATGTTTTGTGAGTGAATGAATCCTGAAGGGCTAGTATAATAAATGAGAAGAAATAGGATGGAGGTTATAGCAGAGAGGAGTTTTGAGCAGAATTTTAAAGAAGGTAATGTTTGGGGTGGGAAGATATGTTTCTGTAGGGAAATGAAGAAGTAAATGATATATATGTAGAGGAAAACGCATCATTTTGTTTAGCTAGGGTCTGAACTTTGGATCAACAGGGAATAAGGGAGGACAATTGGTGGCAGTTAGTTTGAAGCCAACGTGCTAAGAAATTTAGCCCCGACAAGGACTTACAGATGCCACAGTGAATTTGCGTACACTGTGCTTCTTGAATGCTCAAAGCATGCGAGGTTGCCCTGCAAAGTCAAAATTCCCAAGAGTGTTATCCACACACCGGAAAGGAATGGAGAAAACCTTGGGCTCTAGGTTTTTGTCTGGGGCTGCCTCATTCAGCTCTACTTCCGACTGCAAAAATGAACCTGTTCTGGAAGTCCACGTTTCCCCTTCAGCCCCTGGAAAATAAAATTCAGTTGCACATATGTATTTTCACTAAATTATTAATGGCATCAGAAAATGTTCCCATTTTCACTTTTTATGATTAAATTTCATCTTTCATGAAAATCATGTGTAGTTTCTTCATCAGCTGGTAGGCAGAACAGCTTGATACCTTAGAAAATCCCTTATGTCTTAAATTATTTTTTTCTCTCATTAAACACTTTTGAGAAGGATTACTCCATTTTCTCCTATGCATCCAAGCACACGCACAGTCACACATGCACGCACACACTCACGCTCACGCGCCCTTATGTCATTCATGGTGTATCTTTATCATCTACAGCAAGCCTGCCATGTATTTTTTTTAAATCTTCACTTCGTAGCTGTTGTTGCCGGGTTGATGAAGAAGACATGAGATCATTTCTGGCCCCAGAAGCAGCTAACCAAAAACCTGTACTGTTCCTTTAACCCTCTTCTACTCTTTGGGAATGCCTGCCCCTATCTATCTAATCTATTCTCTTAAGAAATTTGCTATTTTTCCCCCAAGGGGAGGGACAAAAACTCACTCTTCAAGATGTTACTTTGTTTACTCTGGTTAATTATTTAAGAGGATTCTTTAAGCCCTCACTACTCAACCTTTACAATTCCACACAGAAACAAAGATAATTTAGAAGGCTGAGTATCTTTATGTAAATTGAGATGTTCAGATCTGGAAAGGACACATCACAGGTTCAGCTGGGGGAGAGCTGGACACTAGGGCACCATGGTGTGTGGCAGCTCATGATGAGGGGGCTTTTGGCCACGGACGTGGAGCCATTTGTTGAACATGTAAACAAATATTAATAATACAGCATTAATTTATGGCTTCTGCAGATTATTTCTGATACAGACTTGCTGACTTGTACATGTATAATACATAAACACATCCATAAAAGTTTAATGCCTGCCGAGTAGTACATTCACCCACAACACAGCCTGTTGACACATTTTCACTCTTCTTAACACTGCTTCCGGAAGGAGTCAACACCATGTCAAGGTGGCAGAATGAAGACTGACACCAGAGGAAGGGTCAGCAAATTAACTTTTTCAAAACTGGTGGGTCAATTAGACATTTGGATAGACATTCAGAAAAACGTGTGGTGATCATCAGTGTGGCCTTAGCTTATGTTGAAAACTGGATCTTGAATTACCAACAAGAGCAGAAGAACCTGTCTATACTCTGACGGTAAGTTACACTGAGTTCAAAGGCCATTCTGCAGAGTCCCCTAGACGTTTTGGCTGAAGACATTTTGCGCCATTTGCCAGAGTCTCATCAGTCTGAAAGAAAAAACTTGAACCCACGTACTCCTTTCCAAATTAACACGTACAAAGAAAGAACAGAATAGAGGAATAGTGATGATTTCTGCAGGATCTGAGTCCTAAAGTTTTGGGCACCCATGAATCCCGAGTCTCTCTCTGTCTGAGCAGCTGAGGCAAGACCCTTCCCTTACTGGGGACTCAGATTTCCAAGTAGAAGTCCGTTCCATAAAGGAAAGACAGGACAGAATGGAAAAGCTTTCCAAATCACTTCTTCCTCACCCTTTCGCCGACTGGAAACTAGGCTCATAGCTTGGATTGTTTTTAAAGGCACTGGAATATACATTCTGTTTTTTCAGCTTCTGTGTGGCTGGCACAGAAATGGAAATTGGAACCAGCCGGCTCCATCCGTCGTCCACCCCCCAAACAGGCTCTGAAATTTCTGTTCATCTCTGGATAGTGGATGTTCTGTCATTTTGCAGCACTCAGCTCGACTCTAATAACAACTCTATTACGGCCCTGTGGCCTTTTTCATAACATTTATTTTCAGGTCTGCCATGTGTTGGGCATCCATAACAGCCGGGCTGACTACCACTCTGTGGCTCCAAAGGCGTCGGCAGTGAGCGTGGCTCTGGACTCCTGCAAAGTGTGATGGAATTGGCTGGATTTCATGCGACGAGCTCCGATTATGGTCCTTTGTCCAGAGCAGGGATGAAAGAAACAGAAAGGCTCGATGTGGGGCCTGCTTCCTAAGAATGTAAAGGACCATTTGTGGTGATGTTTTAGATGAAAGCTCAACTTCTTCTAGATCTTAAAGCTCTGTGAGTTAGGGAGGCAGCTTGCTTTACTGAGAATTTTCTTGCGCTTACTATTTGTGGAGGAAGTTATTGCTCAAGTGACACTGGTTCCAGCTTACGGCTGAAATTAACATTTGGATGGCACCTCAGCGATTTACTTCCTTTTGAATCAGTTATGACCACATTCCCTGAGAATCCCGGCCTGGTATCTCTTCATTTAGATTTCAGAACCACCTGCTTACAGGTAGGTATGTATGTATTACCTGTATCTATCTGTGATTAACAAAGTAATAGATACTGCCTCTTTCCTTTTTACCTTGTACTGTTTTCTTAATCACTGCACTTATCAAAAGCTTTTATCATATTCAAAGGCTATGTGAAAACCCCAAAAACACTGGCCTGGGCAAAAAAGTAATTACAATTAGAATTGATCACTGTTCTACACAACTTGTTTCAGTATTTGAATAGCTAACAAGGAGAACACCCATCTTTACACAAACATACTGTTAGGTTCAGTCTATTGAGAGCAATTTACAGTCAGTATACCAACTTGCAGATCACTGATGGATAGCTGGTGCCCAGAAAGCAAAATGAAGTGGCATGATTTAAACTCACAAAAAATACTTAGAGTTGGGCAAATCTCTAGGATAGCCAATCGCCTACATAGTATCTCCATTTGGATGTCTAATAAGTCTCTCAAATGAGTCATGTCCACACAAAATTCTTGATTTCCTTCACACTCCAAAACTTACCTGGTCTTAGGCTTCCCCATCTTTTTAATGGCACCGTTTTATTGAGATGCTTAGGTTAAAAACTTGGGAATCATCCTGGATGCTCTTTTTAATCACATACCCTATAAAAGAGATAGAAAAGCATAAGGTGATATTAGCTCTCCCTTCAAAATACATCTCCAATCTGAACACTTCTCAGCATCTCCATTCCTTCACCCTGATGCAAGCCACCATCACACTGGCCTGGAAGGACTTCTTTTTGTGCTGTAACATGGCTCACTATTAGTCTGTTCTCCAGCCAGTAGCTAGAGTGGTGATTATTTCACAGTGTTGTAAGACTACATTGCCTCCTTGCTCAAAACCCTCCCAATGGTTTCTCATCACACTTATGATCTATAGGACCCTACATGATTTTCCTCTACCCCTTTCCCTCAACTCACTGCCCATCACTCCTCTCCTGATTTACTGTGTCCTCACTGGACTCACTTTCTTGCTTTTCTCCAAATACAGCTGAGGTTTGTTCCTCCTCAGCACTTTCTCACTTACTGCTCCTTGAATCTGGAAGGTCCTATCTCTGTATCTTTGCCTGGCTCACTCCCTCACTTCTACTGATATGTCATTTCCCCAGGGAACCCTGTCTTGACAATCTCTCCGAACTGTATCCCCCTCCCATTCCCAGCTCATCTTTCCATTCCCCCTGCTTTTTATTACCGTCATAGCCCATGCATCCCTAAGTGTTATGAAGCAGAACCAGTAGGATCCTTCTACATATAATATGTATAGATTTGTTTTGAGGAATTTTTTCATGCAGTTGTAGGGGTTGGCAAGTTTGAAATCTGTGGAGCAGGTCAGCAGGCTGGAAAGTTATGCAGGATTTCTGTCACAGTCTTGAGGAGGAAATTCTTTTTCTCGGGGTAACCTCAGTTTTTGCCCTTAAAGGCCTTCAATTGATTGAATCCCAACTACCTTATCAAACATAATCTCGTTTACTCAAAATCAACTGACTTTAAATGTAATTTAAAATACAAAACCCAATATCAACCTTCATATCAACATTGAAGCTAGTGTTTGAGTGAACGACTGAGCACACATAATATTTGACCTTCACAGTACCCATCACTTTATGGCATCATTGATCTTCCTTGTTTATGATCAATCTTCTTCACTAGAATGCAAGGGCTGTGACAGCAAGGACCCTCTTTGTAGTAACACCATACTCCTGTGGCTGAAAGAGTAACTGGCACACGATAAACACTGGATAAATTAATTGGGCTTCTTTCTCATCTTGCATGAAACCAAAGAGCTCACAGACAGTATTTTTGATAGCACAACCATTTACTAAAGAGGTATCAACAACTGAGAAGTTATTGAAAATAGTTCTTCTGGTGTGCTAATATGTACTCGTTCAGGTTCTCAAGGTAAACAGGAGATCCAGCTGTTGATAGGAAAACCTGATAACTGATAAGAAAGAGCTAGCCACTTTCAATCAACAAGTGTGTAATTCTAACATCAATCATCTCATTTGAGTATGAGAGAAGAAAACTCATAAAGGACATTCATTTTGTGTTTTGTGAAATAGTAAACCAGTCCCATACTGAATTATCATTCAGAATAAAAATTAGCACCTCAAGATACCTACTCAGCCATTTAAGTTATAACTTTATAGTGCCTTTGAGTTTTGAGGGATTACATGACTAATTCTATAGTTTTGATGAGACTTTTTTAAAGAAAGATTTTATTTATTTATTTGAGAAAGAGAGTGCACATGAGGAGGGGATAAGGGTGGGAGAAGCAGACTCCCCACTGAGCAGGGATCCCAATGCAGGGAGTCCTAGGACCCCAAGATCATGACCTGAGTCAAAGGCAGCTGCTTAACCAACTGAGCCACCCAGGCACCCCTTTTAGAAAGGGGTGAGACTTTTAGAAAACTTTATATATAGCTTCATTAATGGATTTTTTCTTAGTTAATTTGATAGAGTGGGAGGAGATAAAAGTGACAAACATCAAGGGACCCAGATGTTTTAGGCCAAGCACCTGGAAGAAAGTAAGACATTGTATGCTCTGGGGCTAGAGTCTGGTGGGTTTGAGCCAACACACTTTTCAAGTTGTGATGTGTGTTTGCCAAGGCAAGATTAAGAAAGTCAGGCTTTCCAGATAGCAGAAAGACTTAAGCTTATTTGATCTTGGTAGTTATTAAAATATTTTGCAAAAATGGACCCTACAGCCTTTCCAGACTTTGGAATTTTCAAATGTGACTGATATTTTGGCCCTAGGAAATCTCATGGGTATCTTTTTAAGTTAGTTGTATGAGATTTATGGATTTCAATATCCCACCATATTTACCTTTATAGTCTTCAATCCCAACTGTTTGCAAAGATCTTTTCACATTTCTCATCTTGTGACAACTCTGTGAGGAAAGCAAAGTAATATCATCATCCTTACTTCCCTGGAGTGGAAACTGAGGCTCTGGACATTTACGTGACTCAGTAGAGGTCACAAAGCTATAGGAAGTGACAGCATTAGGACTCAAACTGAATTCTTAGGAACCTTTCAAACCCCCTCATTCTGTCTCCTTCTTAGTGAGGACTGAGATTATCAAAGTATAAACCTTTTGGCTCTTTAGAACTAAATTATTGATGAGATGCTCAGTCTATTAACTGGGCTGCTGAATTATTTTTCCAGTGATGAATCCAAGAGTTTTGTTGAGACACAAGAGAGTTTCTTTGCCTCAGCCTTCTAACAATTTAGGAAATGCTTTATTCTAGCAGAATGTGTGGACCAGTTCTTGCCTCCTGTGTTGAAGGCCTCTCTCTATTAACTGTTATCATATGTAGTGTGGCTGCTTGCTGTTTCACATAGAATCATAAGGAAATATTTTTCCCCAACAGGAATAATTTCTCCAGTGATCAACATTAGTCTTTTATGGTTTCTGGTTTGGATTTGTGTGTGTGTGTGTGTGTGTGTGTATTATTTATTTTTAAGATTTTATTTATTCATTTGACAGACAGAGATCACAAGTAGGCAGAGAGGCAGACAGAGAGAGGGGGAAGCAGGCTCCTCACTGAGCAGGGAGCCTGATGTGGGGCTCGATCCCAGGACCCTGAGACCATGACCTGAGCCGAAGGCAGAGGCTTAACCCACTGAGCCACCCAGATGCCCCTATATGTGTGTGTTTTAATCAGAATTTTGTTTTGTCTATTTGTTTTGGTCTATTGGTGAAAGTAGAGAAAAGCAAGCAATTTCCTATCTGGTGGTGGACAATGCATAAGGGCAATCTTTTTGAAAGCAGTTTGGTAGCAATAACACCAAAGATTTTTAAAACTTGCAAACTCTTTGACACTCCAATTCTATATTTAGGAATTTATCCCAAATATTCGAGGATTTTTGCAATGGTTTATTTCCATGTCTTTCAATGAACGCTGTTTTGAAGAGTTAAATTTGGAATAGCTTAGCCAATGTTAGGAGATTGGTTAAATACATTATGGTACATCCTGACTCCAAATTCTTGTGCATCCATTTAAGAAAGAGATTGAAGGAAACAATACATGACATCATAGAAAAATGTTCAAGATCTATTTTAAAAATAAAAATCCAATTAAAAACAGTATTTGGAGTAGGATCTCACTTTTTAAAAAAGCATGTTTAGAAAAAAACTGGACAATTACACACAAAAATATTGGTAGTTGATGTCTCTGAGATGTAGGTTTATGAATGATTTCTTTTTCTTATCTGCAATTTTCATGTTTTTAAAAAAGTTTGTATTACTTTTATGAAGAGAAAAATAGTAGATGTTATTAAAAATCACAAACACTTGATTTAGTAGGTCTTGATTGGTTATGAAGTGATTTGTTCTGCATGATTTTATGTGCTTTTTAATGATCACTTTATCTTCTAGGATATCTCACAAGACTGACTTAAAGGTAAAATTTTTTGAAACCATTAGAGTGCTCTTACATGTCATTTCATTTTATTTAGTTATTTTATTTAGATATAATTGACATATAACATTGCATTAGTTTCAGGTGTACAATATAATAACTCAGCATTTGTATATATTATAAAATGATTACCACAAAAGGTCTAGGTAACATCTATCATCATAAATAACATTTTTATAAAGCACTAACGAACCACTTTCAAAAATAACTTATTTAGAAGTTTCCAAACTCACTATTTGCAGTTGGAGAAGTGACTGCCCTATAAAAAAAAAATGACAACTGAATTTTTTTCTATTTCTATTGCAATAATTGTCTTGGCGCAGCAAATATTATACCTAACAAAGGAAGAAAACTTTGTAGAGGAACTGGTCCATAATTGTGAACTAATTAAGCCCAAGTGGAGTACAACAGAATTGAACACATGTAATCAAGTGACTGCTTAAATCTTGTTGAATTTGAGGTGCCAAAAACACATGGCACAATCTTAGAATAGTAAAAATTTGGAAATTTAGTGACACCAGTGAGCTCTTTTGCTTTCATTTTACAGATAAGAGAGCAATAGCCCAATGAGGTTAAGCGATGCATTCAAAACACCAGACCCAGGTAATGCCAAAACCAGGATGAGCGTTCTACTCCTATAACCCTCAGCCCAACCTTTTTTCCAGAATCAGGGTCCAAGTACCATGACTGTGCCATAAAATACATGATCTTGAGCAAGTTATTTAACCTCCTGGAGCCTTGATATTCTCATCTGTAAAGAGTGTGAAATATTATCTACGTGTAGAGTTGTGGAGGAAATGAAATAAAAATTTAAAAGAACAACCTAGTACTGTGTCTGGAACTTAGTGGGTGCTGAATGCCTTGTGGCTGTTATTATAACCAGTATTATTCACCTAAGACCCACTTGAACGTTGGAATTGTAGGGTGGAGCTTGGAAGGGAGGATAGAGCTTATTTGGGGAGTTCTTCACACAGTGATGGCATCTGGATATAACATATATATCCAGATATATATATATATATATATATATATATATATATATATATATATAATTGTTGACAGCAGAGAGAGAGAAGGGAGAACTGAGGGTAGATAGAACCTTAAGTAAAGCTACACTGAAAGTTTAGAAAATAGAGGAGAAACCAGCTAAAAAAGACAGAAGAAGCAAGACTGAGGACATCCCAGAGACCATGTGAGTGGCAGCCATTGGGTTTGCCAATTTCATTGGTCATCTATGAGCAAATTGTTGTTGTTAGGAGAGAAATAGAACCCACGTGCAAAAAAGAAAATAAATAAACAAAGAAAGAGTATATATGAGTTGAGATATCTAAAAGGGACAGAGAAAGTTGGTTATTTAAGGTGGTGATAGGATCAAGGAAAGATTTTGCTTTCTAAATGTATGGTAGACCCAAGCATATACAGGAATTGGCAAGAAGACTTTGACGTAACAGAGAAATGGGAGATGAGATAAATAATAGCTAAATTGTAAAAAGTAGGAGCCAGTCATGGGATAAGGTTGAGTGAGACTTTGCAATAAAGGGAAATATGTCTTCCTCTGAAACAAGGGCAAAGGGAAGCTGAAGGTAGAGTGATTTCAAGATGAGGAGGAGAGAGACTGAGGATTCTTGTATTGTATGCTCACAGTCTTCCAGGCAGACTAAGTACTCTCTAATGAAGAGTCAGGGGCTGGAATGGGAATATGAGAGAGACGAAAAGTTTGCAACAAAGCACTGTGGGGAATTGGCAGAGTCGATTCAAGAGTAATACAAATATGTTGGTATAGGCTAACGGCCCACCTGTGGTCAAAGAACATGACTGAGTAGTAGACTCTGTCAGCCCACTATCAATACCTTGACATCCTAAACTTGGGCAGACCCTGGCGCTTCCAGAAGAAAAGGGTTTTGGGAATAACAAGGGAGCAAGATAGTCTAGGCTGAGTGAGAGAGGGTAGGTCAGAACCACGGTGACGGAGTGGAAAAATAAAGGTAAAACTTTGTGCTCCGTGAACAGCCACTGGCAGGAGCTGGGGAGAATTTTAGTGAGTGACGTCTTGGCAGTGGCACATTTTTGAGAGATGATGTTAAGGTTTGTGGCTAAGGTGAAGTGAGGCAGAGATGGGAGTGCTACGAACAGAGGTCGAGAATCCAAGAGCACGAGTTTCATCAACGTCAACCACCGAGACTGGGCCACAGCAAAAGGCTGTGAGCAAGGACACCCCTTGGCTGGCTGTGGGAATGGGGTGACATGCCCTGAACCAGGGGCTCCTTCTAGCTCAGAGCTTGGCGTTTCTCCTTTTCCCTGCCTGTACATAGACTTTCGGATGTGTCCTCCCAGGGATCTCGACAGGCTGGTATTTTGAATTCTGGTTGTCCTATTCATCTCAAGAGACCCTGCACTTCTGGGTCTCCCTGCAGGGAGAGAATGCGCCTACCTGCATTTTCCCTGAAGTGCTTGTTTGTTCGCTACCCAGATTCCCAATATCGTCAACCTCCCCTGTCGTGCCAGCCTGCGCCTCTCATTGAGAGCGGAGTGTGATGCCGCTATCCATTTTGCAGTCTTTGTACACATCAAAACAAACAAACAGAGACCCAAACACACCCCAGCAGGCTTATTGTCAGAGAATTAGCTCCCATGCTGGCGCAGCCAGACGAATTCAGATAAGAATAGCTTAAAATAAATCCTCCCAGGCAAACTGGTCACAGGCCAGAGCTATGGGATAACTTCTGGCTACCATCATATTCTGTACACATGTTCTGTTATCCGAAAAGATTTTATTTTATATTTTCAAAAGGAGCCAGAGATAACAGAGCAGTGAATTAAAATTGCCTTCTCCTCACTGGAACCCAAGGTAGTTGCGGAGGTATTTGGTTGAGAAGTCAGACCGTGTGCTTGAACATTCAGGAGCACCTGTTTATGATTACTTTTCGCCTCCAGGTAAATAGAAATTTGATCTTCTGCTGCTGGAGGCTTCTCCTCCCTGCAAACATTAACCACATGCATCAGATGGAAGGCATTCCTCTCCTAGGTCAAGCCTGTGGTTCCCTCCTCTATAACCTTGAAAGCTACCTATGAACACTCCTTGATGCTTGGTACCAGTTTAACATAATAAACATCTTTGGGGACAACCTCAGTAATTACAGAAAGAAAAATAATTTTCATCTCATAGTTAACTCGGGTAGATTCGAAGCTGGTGCCTAGATTATCCGTATGTACCTCTTCCTTCGGGGAAATCTGAGTCAAACATTGTGACATTGCATATGACAGTTTCAAATTATTAGAACTATTATTTCAACATTCCCATGTCTGGCTGTGTGGATAGACGATGACCCAGCAAGGGAACAAGGTGTAGAGCCTGGAGTAAGATGAACACTTTTCAGCTGGTGATGCGGAAAATATGTATGAGCCTAGCTCGTGGCTGTTGGCTTTTTTTCTTTTTCCTGAGTGAATTTTTATAAGCTGCAAGTCAGTTTGGTTGTCTAAAAAGTGAAGGGGTTCATCACAGCAACACGCTTTGATTTATTTCATGGGCCAATAGTGAAACTATGTTTCCAAACCTCCATTTCTAAATCAAAAACTCTCTCTCTCTTGGCGCTCCCACTCCCCAACCCAGGAGGGCTCAATCCATTCTGAAGTGAGTGATGAAGTTGGGCAGGAGTGTGACATTGGATATAGGGGCAGTGTTTATAGGGTCACAGAAATCTGTGTTTAAATCTCAACTCAATCCTCAAGTGGTCTTGAGCAAGTGACTTAGCCCCTAATGCTTTGGTTTCATCATTTATAAGATCATCGTGACATTTTCCAGCTTGCAGGTTTACTGTGAGGATTAAATGACATAATGCACATTGAACAATTAATACTAAGTGTGTTTAATAGCAGGAAGAGGAATTAATAATAGTGAATTCTGACCATGTATGAGGCATGATTCTTTGTGCGGAGTAAGTCACTGAATCCTCACAACAAACCTCTGATATAGAAGATATATGAGGGAGATCCATTTTTTTTTTCCATGTAGAAATACAAGAAGTGCAAAGAACAGAGGTATGAGACTAAACCATCTGTATAGGAATAAAAAGTGGGTTGATGGTGGTGATGATAGTAGTGGCAGCTAGCATTTGTTGAACATGTAATATGTAACAGGTCCGCTAATTTTTAAAATATGCATTACCTTGTTCATGCTTTACAATAATCTAAGAGATAAGGTACAATGTTCTGCCTATCTTATACTGAAGAAAACAGAAGTATAGAGGAGATTAAAACCTCGCCCTAGGTCCCACAGCTAGTTCATGGCAGGCTGGAGCTGAATTTATATCCTTGTGACTTTAGAAACTGTGCTTTTAACTGTTAGCCCAGTGATTCCCAAAATACGGTCCCCAGACACAGCATGGGCATCACCAGAGAATTTATAACAAAGGCAAATTCTCAGGCCCCACCCAAGACCAACTGAATCAGAAACTCTGGGGGTAGAATCCAGTGATGTTAACCAAGTTAACTTCACTGTGCCTCCATGTCTTTGGCTGTGCAATGGAGATAACCACATCACCCATTTCAAATGGATGTAATGAATATTAAGTGTGACAATCCATGTGTCAAATATGAGCTCTGAGCTTGGCATTTTTACTCAATAAACATTAGCTATTATTATTAGAAAATAAAATCTCATCTGAAAAGAATCAGGCATCATCCTAAAAGAATATACAGGGCAAATCAAAGTTTAGATTCTAATGTATAAAGATAAACCTAGGAGAAAGGTTGTCAGGGTCCAAAGTACCTTGTTTCCCAGGCAGTGTCCATTTCAGATGATGATTTTTCTACTCTATGATTTCAAAAAGTCCGTGGACTCTGCTTAAATGGGCTGTGAATTGTGGACGTCACTGCTCTGAGTCACTAACGAGTGACAAAGAAATGGATACTTTTTTCAAACATTTTTTTCCTTTTAATTTCACCAGGGCAAACTGCTTCTAAATAGCCCACTTGTAAAAACCCTTGGTTAGAAACCCATAAGCAGGGATAATGGGGTTTGTTTCATCAGGCAGCCTTTCTCTGTACCCAACGGCTTCCCACTTCTATTTGGAGGCACGGAAAGCTAAAAGTGTTCCTTGTTGTGAGCCCTGCGAGAGGCCAGCTGCTGAAGGCCTTGGAGGAATTGCCTGACCCTGCACAAAGTGACAAGCTTGCAGGAGTTTCTGATGGAGGGACCATGGCTGCCTGAGAGGGAGGTGGCATCTTGTGTCCTATTTATTCTGTCTAAGTTTCTGTATCATCCAGAAGATAGATGTGAGGGGGTCTTTTCTGGGGCACCACATGCCCAGGCCCTCCATCGTGGGACACCTACGGTATAGTATATTCATTTACTAAGGCTTCCTTAACAAGTACCACAAACTGGGTGGCTTAACCAACGGGATTTTCTCATTTGACCGTTCTGGAGGCTGGAAGGCTGAGATGGAGGTGGTAGTGGGATGGTGAGGATCTGTTCCCAGCCCCTCTCCTAGATTTTGGTGCGTTGTTGGCAATCTTGGCGCCCTGTGGCTTCTGCTGCAACCCCTTGATCTCTGCCTTCACCTTCCGATGGTGTCCTCCAGTGTGAGTCTGGGTCCAAATGCCTCCTTTTATACGGGCTCCAGTCACATTGGAGCCCTTACCCATCTTACTCCAGTACCATCCCCTCTTAGCTAATTCTATCTGAAACAATCCTGTTCCCAAATAAGTCACATTCTGGTGTGGTGGGGGTTAAGACTTCAACTTACAAATTCTGAGGGACCACAACTCGACTTTTAACAGATGGTAAATGAAACTCTATCCACCAAACAGACGGTTCTGGCCCTCTGAAACAGGCTTAGAGCGTGTTTCTCCAACTGCAATGTGTCCACGAATCACCTGGGAATCTTGCTCAAATGCAGACTCTGATCCCATAGGTCTGGGGTGGGGACCTAGACTCTACATTTCTGGGTGCCTGGGTGGCTCAGTGGGTTAAAGCCTCTGCCTTCAGCTCAGGTCATGATCGCAGGGTCCTGGGATTGAGCCCCATATCGGGCTCTCTGCTCATCAGGGGGCCTCCTTCCTCCTCTCTCTCTGCCTGCCTCTCTGCCTACTTGTGATCTCTGTCAAATAAATAAATAAAATCTTTAAAAAAAAAAGATTCTACATTTCTAGCCAGCTCCTCATGACGAGGATGCTGCTACTTGGAATAAGGAGGTCCCAGAAAAATTGAACGGCGGTTTCTCTTCATTTCTGATCTCTGACATCGATTATGCGGGACTCACCATGCTTCATCCCAAGGGCTTTAAGTTCACCACCTCCTCACCTGGAATCTTATTCTAGCTCAAGGCCTACAAGTGATCTGATTAGCCAAGTTCAGAGACTCTGAGCACCAGTCAGGTCTGAACTCATGGAAGCTAAACACTGTCCGTTATACAAGTTCTTTTCTGAACTCTGTCCAAGCACCTGGTTCATCCATGCCATCTTTCAACCTTTATCAGAGCTGCGGTCTGAGCATGGTCAGCATGGCTGCCGTGTGGTTTAATTCTCCTGGGATCCCACTAGGAGTAGTCAAGGATGGGTTTGTGTTTCCTTGGAGGACTTTGGTAAATGAATACCTAGACCCGGGGAAACATACTTGCATATAACAAACCAAGTATTAACATGCAGCACTTATAAAGAAGCTTTACAAACCAAACAACTCAGTATAAAAATACCCAAAGATTACAAAGAGGGAATTCACCCAGGAGGATACCTCAATGACCGATAAACATATAAAAAGATTTTGTTTCCATTAGTAATTTCAGAAATTCAAATTAAAACATACTGGAATTAAAATTTAAAACTTAACAAAATTTATTTTTTTTGATTTTTTGAAAATTTCTTATTTATTTATCTGAGAGAGAAAGCGTGAGCAGGGGAGAGGAGGAGAGGCAGAGGGAGAAGGAGAAACAGACCCCCAGAGCAGAGAGCCCATGGCGGGGCTCAATCCCAGGACCCCAGGATCATGACCTGAGCTGAAGGTGGACGTGCAACCAACCTGAATGACCCAGGTACCCTGAAAACTTAAAATTAAAAAATATATATATTTCTTGTTCTTTTATGCAATGAATATTTAATACACTAATGGACAAGAGTATGTAGAGACAGGTACTTTCATTCATGAACAGAAATAGAAACTGGAAATCAATTTGGCATTACTACATCTTACCTGTGTAATCCCTACATCTGTGGAATTGTGCTTTTTGTATCTACCCTACAGAAACACATAGATACATGAAGAAGCATATTTGGTGCAGTCATTGAAGTATTTATTCATTATTGATAATAGCAAAACTTGTTGACAATCCAAATGTACATCAGTAGGGAAACTACTGTAGTATAGACATAACACATAGCCATTAAAGTGAAGAACCACTGATAACATTTCTTGGCGAACTTACAAGGCACAAGAATCTGTTCTGAGTGCTTTCATGTATTAACTTTTTAATATGACATAGGACCTATCTTAGCACAAAAAGAGCTAATAACTTTTTCAAGGTGCTTTTGAAGGGACAGAGATGAAATTTGGGTCCATGTAGTCTAGCTATAGGGGATGCATTCTTAACCCTCTCAAGGTACCCCATCTAGAGCAGGAGAATGAGGTGTCCTCTGTGTCTTGATGAGGAAAGACCTCTAAGAAAAATTATGATATAATATAACATAAATATAAATATCTAATGCCATAAATATTAGTGAATGAAAAGCAAAGTGTGGAATGAGTCATATGGCCTATGTAAAACAAAACAAAACAAAACAAAACAAAACAAACAAACAAAAAACCAAAAAAACCAACTCCAAACACACACTTAACAATTACCTCTGCAGAGAAAAGGGATGGCTCCGGAGACTATGAAGGTGGTAGAAAGGACATTGGCAATAACGGTTTTTCAATGGGTTATAGTTTAAGGAATTATTTTGTAACTGAAATCAATTTTAACACTTTAATTGACGGGATCCGTTCCTAATCCGGAGCTGACTTTGGCTCCGCCCTCTGAAAAGCAGAGACGCCCCCGCATCCCCTGTTCAGCCTGGATGCGCAAATCCTTCTATTCCTGCCGCATCTGCACAGAGCCAGCCTCCAAGTCCATGACCTTTCCTCTGCTGTTCTCATCATCGCCACTCTTTGTTTGTCTTCTACGAAAGTGTTATTAGCACTGCTGTGGTTGTTTATGAATGTTCCTGTTGTAATCGGGAAGGATACGAAAACTCTAGTTTGGGAGAGGCTGGGAATCCAGTAGCTGGAGCATGCTTTAAAGTGGCTGAAGTCTGGAGAAGGGGGAGTATTTTGGAAGGTTTCTATGCTCTAGAAATTGTCTATTTTCCACTCGCTCTGACACAGCATCCTCAATTTCCCTGATATCAAAACGACTTTGTCTCTTAAGTATAGTTTATCCCAGTTTATCTCCCGGTCCTCCCATTCCTTCCCACCATAACACCCATGTGATCACATGGACACAGCATTTATAGTTGGTTGATTCTTCTTGACCAAGCAGATAGACTAGGTGATGCCTCGTGCATATCGACGGTAGACTTAAATTGTCACTTTTCATTTTTAGGCTGAAACCAGATAGACAGTTCTACTTGCCACACATCTAGCACATTCTGAGCTGCTGGCCTGGAAAACGATATGCTTGCAGCAAATTCTGGCTGTCCTCTCCTCCTCAGCGCTTATGTCCTTTACACAAAGAAACCACTTCTCCCACCAAAGACATGCTCATCTTCTAGGACTTAAATTTTGGGATTCTTTTATGCTTGACCACCAGAATACATGGACAAGATACCAGATCCTGCTTAACTCTAAACAGATAGGTTTGCTTCTCTGTTCCTTAGGTAAGTGTTGTAAAATGTTTTTAAAAATGTACACATGCAAAAAAGTGAATTTAAAATCTTCTCCCACAAAAATGGATTGTAGACTTAAGTACAAAAATGAAACAATAAAACTTCTAGAATAAGATGTAGAAAATCTTTGTGATCTTGGGTTGGCTGGAGAATTCTTAGCTACTATTAAAAAAGCATGATCCTAGGGGCACCTGGGTGGCTGAGGGGGTTAAGACTCTGCCTTCAGCTCAGGTCATGATCTCAGGGTCCTGGGATTGAGCCCCGCATGGAGCTCTCTGCTCAGCAGGGAGGGAGCCTGCTTCCCCTTCTCTCTCTGCCTGCCTCTGCCTACTTGCGATCTCTCTCTCTGTCAAATAAATAAATAAAATCTTTAAAAAAATAAAAATAAATAAAAATTTAAAAGCACAATCCTTAAAAGGAAAAACTGATAAGTGGGACTTTATCAATTTGGAAAATTTTGTACTTCAGAAGACATCATTAAAAAAGGGGGAGATGAACCATGAAAGACTATGGACTCTGAAAAACAATGTGAGAGTTTGGGAGGGGCGGTGGGTGGGAGGTTGGGTGAGCCTGGTGGTGGGTATTAAGAAGGGTATGTATTACATGGAACTCTGGGTGTGGTACTAAACAATGAATTCTGGTACACTGCAAGAAATTAAAAAAACATTTTTTTAAAGACTATATCACTAAGACAATGAAAAGACAAGCTATAGACTAGGAGAAAATATTTGCAAACCATATATCTAATAACTTTATTCAGAATATATAAAGAATTATGACAATTTAATAATAAGAAGACAACTCAATTATAGAACAAGTAAAAGATTTGGTAGACATTTCACCAAAGAAGAAATTTGAATGGCAAATAAGCATATAAGTATATGCTTATAATCATTGCTCATTAGAGATATGCAAATTAAAAATACAATGAGATACCACTACACACCCCTCAGAAAGGCCCTGTTATTATAAAGGGCCAGTTGTTGGGAAGGATGTGTATAGAGCAACTGGAAGCTTCCTGCATTGTTGGTGGAAACCTAAAATGGTTACATCTATTCTAGAAGCAGCTTGGCAGTTTCTTAAAAACAATCTTTCCGTACCTCATAGGAATTCTACTTCTAGGAATCTATGCAAGAGAAATGAAAACATATGTCTGCACAAAGATGTGGGCAAATGTTCATAGCAGCATTATTCATAATAATCAGAAACTGGAAACAACCTAAATGTCCAAAAACTGGTGGATAGAAAACCAATATGATGTATGTGTATACAGTGGAATGTTAGTTAGCAATAAAAGGAAATGAAGTATTGGTGCTTGCTACAATATGGAAGAGCCTCAAAAAAACATGCTAAATGGAAGAAGTCAGGTGTAAAAAGACTACATATTGTATAATTCCATTTATATAGAACATCTAGAAGAGGCCAATTGATACAGACAGAAAGCTGACCAACGGTTGCCTACAGCTGTGACTGGACACAGGGACTAATTGGAAATGGTCATGAGGAAATTTTGGGGGGTGATAGAAATGTTAAAAACCTAGAATGTGGGGACACCTGGCTGGTTCATTGGGTAGCACATGCGACTCTTAATCTTGGGGTAATGAGTTTGAGTCCCGTGTTGGGCATAGAGATTAGTTAAAAGAAATTAAAAACAAAAAAACATCTAGAATGTGGTGATGGCGGCAAAACTATAAATTTATGACAAATCAATGAGTTGTATTCTTACAACTGCTGGATTATATGGTACATAAATTACACTTCAATAAAGCTATTTAAAAAGAAAAAAACTTAATAGCATATCCCCATGTGCCTGACCTGGACAGGGTCATTTGATCTATCACTCCAGTACTAGCTTAGTTATTTGCCAGCCACATTAACCAGGACCTTTGTCCCCAGAGAAGTTCATTACTCACATTAGGAATTGACCAATATTCTGTATCATTTTAAAGACAGAGTACCAAAATAGTAAAGGGCAGAGCAGATAACAGAGCTGCCTACTCTATCACATGGTGGTTACAATTCCGAGAAAATTCAACTTGCGGGAAAAATAGCCGCCAGCCTACAGTTACTTAAAGACGACTCGATAAGAGCCCCTGGCATTTTCTGTAGACAAATACTCCCTTCTCACTCATGGCTGAAACTCTTCTTTCATATTAATGTGGCCATTTTATATCCTCCAGTCATGGGCAAGAGAGGCCCAACAAGCACATTGGAGAAGTCAGTGTGGAATCAAGATAGAGGCAGATTCGAATCCCAATTCCTACAACACAGTGAGGTAATATGTAACAGTGTTTGGGAATTTATAAAGTGCTCTATGCATACCGGCCAGTGTTATTATAATTCAATAGTTTTACAGTGTCTAAAAGAATTTTTTTATTCTTTTATTTTTTATTCCTTTTAAGATTTTATTTATCTATTTGAGACAAGCAGAGGGGAGGAGAAGAGGGAGAGGGAGAAGTAGCTCCCTGATGAGTGGAGAACTCGTTGCAGAGCTAGATCCCAGGACTCTGAGATCATGACCCAAGCAGAAGGCAGATGCTTAACTGACTGAGCCACCCAGACGACCCTAAAAGAATTTTCTAAACAACGGCTTATCTTAAAATCAGAGCGTCTGTGTTGAATTACCAATATGGTTCCATATTTATGATAATCTTGATTTGAACTCATCTTCTCTCCCAAACTTTTAACTTGCCCATTGGTGTAAGGACTTTCCTTAAGTCCCTCAAGCTTAAATTCATTCCCAAATTTTGCCTGTTTACCTTTTGACATAGTCCTTGCTTCTCTCCTTTGCTCCATTTCAGTTGCTGCTACTCCAATGGAAGTCCTCAGCTTCTGAACCTGTGACAGAAAACTTTTCTTTTGCTTCTCCCTTTTAAGCCACTCAGATGGCTGTCCTAATCTCATTACTTTCTGGTCTAAAACCTGCAGTGGCTGACTACCACCTCCAGTCTCACTATCTTTTGATTCATTAGCTGGGCTATAAATCTAATCTCATCCGACAGGTCCCAATCTCACTTCATCCAATGTGGATCCCCTTCTCCAATCAAACCAGCCCCTTTCCTATATATCCGGTCTTGTCCATCATTGTTTATGTCTGGGAGGCCCTCTTCATTATTCTTGAATATTTCCTTCAAGAATCATCTCATGACTCGCTTTATAAATAGTGAAGCAGAAGGGTGGCTCTTGGGTCCCACATGCTCCTCTATCTGTCCCTTTCCTTAGACACCCAATGCCTTATGATTCTGAATTTCTCACTGAGGCTTCCTCCAAGTGGGTGTCAAAGTTATTCTCTCTCTTGACCTGTCCATCTATGGTTCCATTCCATGATGTTCAGATAACAGAAGATTTTTGGAGCTTAAATGGCCTGATAAATTAATTCATATAATAGAATAAATAGAGATATACTTTTGAGCCTTGTCATAAATAAGCATCTCATTTTAAAAGGGGATAATGTGTGACACAATGCAATAGCCCAATAATCACTAGAAATACAGAGTGTCATGCAAGTAGAAGGGAAATGAGGGGGGAGGTGAGAAGAGAGCACAGGAGCATCATCTCAATGTCCTTGACATCACTCCATTTACTCTGCTTGTTAAAACTCTGCCTCTCCTCAAGGTGATGTGTGTCCCAACTCTTTCCTGGCATAGTGTTCCTGGGTACACACAGGTTTAAGAGTCTAAAAGACATGGATCTAATGCCTCACTCTGCTATTGACTAGCTGTGGCATTTGGGGCAAGTCATTCAACCTCTCTGGGCTTCAGTTTTCTCATCTATGTATTAGGGGCCAGAACATTTAGCTCATGGAGTGACTGTGAGGGTCCGATGAAATAAGATATGAAAATGTTTAGCAACAATAAGTATAGTAAAGGTGAATACAGAGGTAATATACTCCCTTATGAAGCCTTGCTCTTGAATAATTCCACGAATTCAGGTTACACCTCCTTGGGTTATTTTTAAAGATAAGGAATGTGTCTTATTTTTCTTTCCTTTTTTATTTTTTTCCAGAATTACAATGATTCCCTTATATCTCTGTGTGTGTGTGTGTGTGTGTGTGTGTGTGTATTTATATATACTTATTTGTCCTCATTTCATTCCACAAGATTTTCCATGTGGCTTTTCTTACTCCTAAAATGAAGCATTAAAAAGAAATAACCTCTGGGCACCTGGGTGGCTCAGCCAGGTAAGTCTCAGACTCTTAATTTCAGCTCAGGTCATGATCTCGGGGTTGTGAGAGCAAGCCTGGCTTTGGGTTCCTGCTGGGCATGGAGTCTGCTTGCAATTCTCTCTCTTCCTCTCTGCCCCTCCTCTCCAGAAAAGAAATAACCTCAAGTTTACATTTAGTTGTAAATTTGCATAAATCTACATAGGAGGGCAACCTTCAAAAAGTCATTTTGTCACCCAAGAAATGCCATGGCCTGGCTTCTTTTTTGTCTTGTCTTGTTTTTCGATCCAGAATATCTCTAGTAACATCATACATCAACGTACAGATTGTTATGAGGCCAGAGTGTTTCTAGATGCATTCTTGTTTCAATCCAAATATTTTTTTTCTTTTTTTTTGAGGAAAAGTATTCAATGTTTTCAAATACCTGCATAACTTTGCTACTAGTATTTCTCTGTGGCAGATTCTAAATAGGGTTTCATTTTCTAACTAATATATGATATGAGCCTTTGGGATTAAAAAACAAATGAGTATTTGCTAAGAACATATTCACCTGTAGATTAGTAACAAAGAGTGTAGTTTTAGCTTTGGCTTGGATCCAGTTCTTATCCTCTCAGAAGGCTTGACCCTTCCTCAGCCTCAGCTTTCTCTTCAGGAAAATGGACTGAAACTGCAACCCAATCCACAGAGTTGAAAGGAGGATAAATGGAAATAATGAATAGAGAGGATTGTACAATCTTTGGCATATAGCAGGCTTTCGGTTATTACTCTACTTATAAAGTTATCATTTCAATAGTCAAATATAATACAGGTAAACCTTTTCCCATTGTACTTCCCTTTACTGCATTCATAGACACCACGCTTCTTTACTAACTGAAGGTTTGGGCAACCCCAGTGAAGTAAATCTCTCAGCGCCATTTTCCCAAGAGCATTTGTGCATTCATGTCTCTGTGTTGCGTTTTGATAATTCTCATCGTATTTCAAACCTTGTCATTAATGTTAGATTCCTTATGGTGATCTGTGATCAGTGATTACAATTCAGTGAAAGCTCAAACAATGGTTAGAATTTTATAACATTAAAGTATTGGTTAATTAAGGTATGCACATTGTTTTTTAGACATAATGCTATTGCACACTCTATAGACTACAGTATAGTGTAAACATAACTATTATATGCACTGGGAAACCAAAAGATTTGATGGACTCACTTTAGTGAAATATTTACTTTATGTAATGATCTGGAACTGAACCCACAATATCTCTGAGGTATACCTGTACTAGTTGCTTTGACATACATCCTCCCTATGGACCTGGGACTTTCCAGATCCCTGAAGTCTAGGGAAGAGGACTGTTCACAACAATAGCCAGCATTTCTCTGCTTACTCTTCCACTCATTCTGAGGACGTGTTCTTTTCCCATCACTATTTTTTTAAATCTTGATAAAATACACATAACACCAAATTTACCCTCTTACCCATTTAAGGATCTAGCTCAGTAATGTTACTGATGAATGTCACACTGTTGTGCAACCAATCTCCAGAACTCTTCTCATCTTGCAAAACTAAACTCTTTACTTATCAAACCTTTACCCATTGCCCCATCTCCTGGCAATCACCGTTCTGTTTTCTATCCCTATAAATGCAGTCATTCCAGGTCCCTCACGTTAGTGGAATATACAATATTTGTCTTCTTCTGACTGCCTTATTTTACTTAGCATAATGTCTTTAAGTTTCATCTATGTGGTAGTGTCTGTTAGAATTTCCTTCTTGTTTATAGCTGAATACTATTCCATCATGTATATCTACCACATTTTATTTGTCCACTCATCCATTGACACACTTGAGTGGCTTCCACCTTTTGACTATTGTGTATAATGGTGCTATGAGCACGGGCATACAAAGATCTCTTCCAGGTTTTGCTTCCACATCTTTTGGGTATATATCAAAAAGTATCATGACTGGGTCATAGAGTAGTTTTATTTTTAACTTTTTGAGGAACTGCCAAAATCTTTTCCACAGTGTGAACTACCCTTTTACGGTTCTGTCTCAAGTGCCAAGAATCTTCAGAGACTGTAACACATAACTTTACAGCTGCCCCATTTCTCCCCATCTTATTCTGCCCACATAACAGTATCAACTTGCCTCTAATGGTGGCCAAAGATTCTTCTGTCCTGATGCTGTCCTTAACATCTGCCACAACAGATGTTCTGTTGCACTGGTGTTATCTGTGTCTTGGCAGTGGCTCTTATTACAGTGAAAGAAAGGTGCCTATAACAGGGTTTATTGAGGGACCACCATGTGGCAGGGGTTAGGCTAAGCACTTTGCTGCATCATCTCATTTAACCCCTACAACAGCCTTCTGGAATGGGCCTGGATACTGGTCCCGTGGACCAGTGTGGCTCTCAAAATGGCTGCCCATTAGATTTGGTGAGGAGGAGAAGAGGGCCCGGGACATGTGTTTAACAGATCCCAATATCTGCGTCAGGCCCCAGGCTAATTAAATTAGAACTCTCAGGGAATGTTGCATTTTTTTTTAATTTTTTTTTTAAGTAATCTATACACCCAACATGGAGTTCGAACTCACAGCTCTGAGATCAAGACTTGCGTGCTCTGTCAACAGAGCCAGTTAGGTGCCCCACCTTTGGGGAGTTTTTCAAAAACTCTCCAGCTCACTGCAATGTCTAGGCAATTTTGAAAAACAGAGACTCCAGACTCTCGCTGTTCAAAGTGTGGTCCAGCAGCATTGAACTCAGTGGGAAATTGTCAGAAATGCAGACTCTTAAGCCACACCCCAAACCTGCTGACTCAGAACCCCCATTTTAATGAGAACCCCCTGGGATCTGCATGCACATTAAAGTTTGAGAAGCACTATCTTAGCATACAGAACATTTAGATAAATAAATCCAATAGAACAATAAAGCTTCCACCTGAGGTCTCTAAGTGCTTCCTGGTCATTAACTAATTCATCTTCCTAATGGGAAACTAGACCTATTTTAGAGATGCATAAAGAAAGGCATATTTGCAATTTTTAATAATTTGATTATTTCTCATTGTTGAGTATTCTAATTTTCAGGTTGAGGCATTATGACTCCTTAAATCATTCCCTCCCTTATAATCCCTAAACCAATTTCTAAAGTAAAAATGAAATGCAGTGAGCAAGCAAATGAAGGCATATCTATATACAAGGGGAAAAAAATTCCTTTTCACCCTCAGAACGGGTTCTTGCCTGTTTTTCTTGTTGCCTGTGCCATGTACCTGAGAACCACCAGAAATGTTTCCCTTCAGATTTTCTGCAAGCTCCTACTTGTAGTCTTAACTGCAAGAACCCCAGCTTCTCCTCAGAATTTAGCACATCATGAGCACTTAGGTCCTATTTTCTTAGCACTCTGCTAACCTTTCCAGGTTCATACTAAAACAAATTAGCACTCACCTTCGCCAAACCCACAAATATTTGTACAATTAAGCATCAAGCTTTGTAGTTAGAAAGAGAAGAGTGTTCCCTTGTATTTTGTGGCGCCAAGCAACCTTTTTTTTTCTCTTCTGGTTCAACTAGATTAAGTCAGATTAGCAATATCAGATAAATAGGGCAACTGTCAAGGCACTCAACAATAACTTGAAACATTCTATTTAAGGAATGTATAATTCAACAGCTTTGATATGTGGAAGTTCTCAAAAGCTCCTCAGGAGGAAGCTTGTAGAGAAATTCATCAGTAAATCACCAGAACAAGAGATTTTACTGGATTTTAGAAAATTAACAATCAAGGAATATGCCTAGAGGGTAACCAAGGTGAATGCTTTCTGACCCCAAGGCCTATTAGAGCTCTTTATTTCCAGGGGTATTGTGAGCTAATCTTCTGTAAATGATCTATGCTGCATTCAACTTTTGGTTTCTGGTTCCCGTGGCCAGTCACAATGCAAAAACAGGCCAGAGTTCAATCGAAGCCAGATCCCACGCCTGGAGCAGATATGGTGCATACCATCGGCTTCCTATTCTTCTTCCAAGAGTAACTGTTCCTTGACCTCATTCTTTTTGGAAGGGTGGAGTGTATTAGCCTTAAGATAAATGTCTTTCTCTTAAGACAGCGCTTTGTGAACAAAACCTTGCCTCTTTTGAAGGAAGAGTGAAAAAAAGGAGAGGGTGGAACAGAATGGAAGTTTGAGTAGAGGGGTAGGAGAGCGAACCACTGCAGCCCTCGAGGAAAAGCTCTATTTGAGATACAGGCCAAAACCAAATGGTCTGCGGGTCTGTCTTCCAAGGATTCTGGTATTATCCTGGACTTGGGTCAGAGGCAAAGATGCCCATGTGGAAAAAAAAAACAAAAACAAAAACAAAAACAAAAACATAAAAACCAAAACCACGGGAGAGAACAGAGGAAAACATTCCACCACAGATTTATTTTGTTTTGTTTTACTTTATTTTTAAAACCACATTGTGAAGGTATGTTGGACACATAGAAAGCTGTATACTGTTTAATATATACAACTTGACAAGTTTGGGGCTAAGTATACACCTGTGAAACTATCACCACCATCAAGGCCATAAACATATTCATTCACTCCCAAACTTTCCTCCCACCTCCATTATGATTATTATTTATTATTGTAAAATTTTGGTACATATGCTAAGAACATTTAACCTAAGATCTATCCTCTTAGGATTTTAAGTCTATATTATAGTATTGTTAGCTGTGGGCACTATGCTGTAGAGTAGATCTGCTGAACTATTTTTCTTCCATAACTGAAAGTTGGTACACCTTGTTTAGAATTTTGAACTATGAATGAAGGCCACCCAGGCCAGTCTCCCTGAAAAGTCATTAGGCCTGCAAGCTTTGGAGCAAGGGGCTTGTTCAATTGACTTAGCCCACCCAGAATGAACATGATCTGTTGTATTTTCTTTTAGTCCTCACCAACATCCCATACTCTCCTCCTAATTACAAAAAAAAAAAAAAAAAAAGAAAGAAAGAAAGATTGGAAGGGTCCTGGCACAGTAAAAACATTCAGATTCCTCCAAGGACAACTGTTAGGAATCTGACTGGTGTTCCCTAGGTCTTCTTTGCTTAGCAAAGTTGATCACCATTCAACATCAACCTCTATTCTTGGAGGAAAGGAGAGTCATTACATTGGAGAGTTTCTCGAGAATTCTAAACAGTCTAACAGAGGTGTTGATGAAAACAGTGCTTTTCCTCAAAGCCCCTCAATTTTTGTAGGAATTAAAAACAAGAGGAGTGGAGAGAACAGAATACCTTCCCCAATGTATTTAGAATCACCCTTCCCCTCATCTCTAACCATTTGGCTAGGGTTGATCAGCCATGTTGCGTATGTGATGATTCTTCCCCCTGCAGAGCTTGTGTCTCAGGTGGTTCTTCAACAATCTTCCAGAAATCTTGTCTGTCTTCTGATACAATAGACCCTAAGAGTCCACACTGCATGCCACTTAGAATGTCTAGTCTTTTCTGATCTCTAACAGTGAACAGAACCTAAATGCCAGCTAGGTCATTGCAGTGGATATCCAACGTAGAGACCACAAAATCCACAGGTATGCATCTCTGCATGACCACAAATACTGCATCAGGAGTTCTCCAGGGTAGAGGATAATAGTAAAAGAATGATAGCCAATGTGGAGTCCTTAGCACATGCCAACATTGTTACAAGTGCATTGTATGTAGAAATTACAAGTACACTGTGTGTTTAACCCTCGCAGTAATTGTTTAGTATTAGTCTCTTTTTAATGTGGGGATTGGAGAAACTGAGGTACAAAGATGTCAAACGACTTGCTCAAGGTCTCACAGGCAGTAAATGACTAACTAACCCAGGATTTAAACTGATGTAGTTTGGTCCCCTGCCCTTTTAGCCATTATGCTATTCTGAAGAGAATCAAACATCTGCGATTTCAGATAACTAAAGCAGTTAGGTCTAAATCCATTGACTGAAAATGGAGACTCCCCACCTCTTCCAAGAACTTCAGTGAGTTCCTAGGAGTAGGGAAAAGCAGTAGTCTTTGAGCAGTCTAATGAGTTGTTACAAATGTTGGGTTTTAACACCCAGCAGCTACCATATTGGGTGTGTGAACCAAAAGCCAAGTCCAGTGCTTAAAACAGCAGAAATACCTTTCAGAAGCTCCTCCCTAAGGGTCCTTACCTTTTATGAGAATTCTCTCTTATGGCATCAAAAGGGGATAGGAAGGCAATAGATATCCCACTACCTCAAGTTTGACATCGCTAGAAAGGCAAATTTTTATATATAATAATAGGTCTCTTCTATTGACATACTTGGGTGCTGCTTAGCTTCTTCCTGTTTCCCACAACTCAAGATGAAATTCCATAGTGCTTAGCAAAATTATCCAAGCATTACAGTTGTCCCTGGTATTTACAAAGCAGCAGGATTAAATAATAGGGAAGATCAATGTAACTGATAGATTTGAGAACAAAAAAGGTCACATTCCTTTAGTTTGTTTTAAATAAATCAAATTAAATCCAGATCTAGTCACCACTCAGCAAAATTGATGAGAAATCCAACATTAGTCAATTTTCAACATCAAAGGCTCTTTTCTCCTACCTTCAATGACATAAAATCTTAGGGATTTACATAATCCAGAGTAATGAAGGAGAACCTAAGTTCTCAGGCCCCTGTGTAGTTTTTTGCTCAGACCTGCATGGATTCTTTGAAATTCCAGCTCTGGGGTCATTCTGCTCTCTCCATAACAAGTTCCACCTCTGGAGCCTTTAAGACAGTGATGCGTGAGAACCTGGTCTACACCAGTACCATACAGTGTGACTTCCCATGGGAGTTCACATAGTCTGCCCTGTTTTCAACACAAATCAGTTCAATTTTGATACTACCTGAAATAACAGCAGACTTCTACAATTTAAGGGCTTAGTCATGCAAGATTGTCCTCCTTTCAGAAACCAGTTGCAAATCCCAGGTTGTCACATGTACTTCTAAACAACTGGCTATAAATTAGAAGTCTCCATGACTCCATCTTCAGGTTCTATAATTTGCTAGAACAGTTCATAAAACCCTGGAAAACATTTACTTGCCCTTACCGTTCTATTATAAAGGACGCAACTCAAAAATAGACAAATGGAAGAGATGTGCAGGGCAAGGTGCAAAATGAGGGTATGTGGGCAGCTTATGTGTGCTTTCTGGGTGTATCGCCCTCCCAGGATCTTGATGTGTTCATCAACTCAGAAGCTTTCCAACCCCTGTCATTTTGGGAGTATTATGGAGGTTTCATTATGTAGGTTTGATAGATAAAATCCTTTGGCCACTGGTAATTAACTCAACTCCAGACCCTCTCCCCTCCTCAGAGCTCAGGGTTGAAGCTTAAAGCTCTAATCCCCTAATCATGCTTGGTTTTTCTGGTGACCAACTTCATCTTCAGCTAGCAATCATCTCATTAGCATTCAAAAGACTCTTATCACCCCACATATCCCAAGGGTTTTAGGAGCTTTGTGCCAGGAACTTGGGACAAAAACCAAATATATATCTTATTATATCACACATGGTAATCTGGTTTCTGTCCCCTATAGTGCTCATAATTTTCTCTCTTCTTCCTATTCTTCAGAATCATTCGTAGTCAGGCTAACCTTATAAGTCCTTGAAGTACACAGCCTCATCGAACCCTTCCTTATGACAATATGGTGGGCACACTTGATAGAACTTCTGTTTATGTTATTGAGAGAACAGTATATTTCACTTATTTGTGGTCAAAACTGTTCTAAGCCCTCTCCATGTTTTAACTCCTTTAATGCACACAACAATCCTATGAAGTAAATACTATTACTATCTCCATTTGACAAATGAAAACAACTGAAGCACAGGGAGATTCAGTAACTTGCACAAGGTCAAAGAGTAGTGGACCCAGGATTCACATTCTCTACTTGTTCTGAAATATAAAACACTGTTATCAACTCCCTGCATCACCACCCCCCTCAGCAAGAAGTCAGTCCTTTAGAAAATGTGCTGTTGTCTCTCATCTGAGAGAAATAGGGAAAATGCTGCATTTCTTTCCTGGTGAGCCTATAGCAGGAAAAAAAAAAAAAAAAGAAAGAAAGAAAAAGAAAGAAAGAAAGAAAGAAACAAACAAAAAACAAAAAACGCCACTACCATAAGGTATGGAATTTTCAGAAAATCATTGGTTAGAGAAACAAATACCCCTAAGGCTCAAATTCAGGCAACATGAGATGCCAAGATGGCAGGAAGAGCCTGGGCTGCGTTCAGTGATTCAAGAAGAACAGGCAGGCTTATACCTTGAGGAAAGAGAAATATGAATGACAACAAAGAGCACCAGGGTCCCTGGCAACTATTACAAACCTGGAGCATTGTCCTCCTTGACATCTTGAAAACAGCTTCCAGGTTTGAGTAGCCATTTACTCCAAGGGCAGATGTAACAACTAAAGCAGAACACTGAGGCTCATTAAGGATGGGCCACACCATGGACTCCAGCACCTGTGGTAGGAGCCACAAAGATAGAATCTACTGGGGCCATCCCTGTGTTTACTTTAACATCAAGCCATAAGCAGTGATGGTAGCTCATTATAGAGCTACCAATGTCCCAGAGCACTGTAGTCCTCCAATCTCAAGATGGTGCACCTGAGTAATAACCCCACTGTTGATGTGGAGCAAACAGGAATGTTACTGACTATTGCATACTTGTCACCCTTGGAGTTTCCTAAACAGAAACAATATAGTCCATAGGGAGAGACTTAGAGATTAGAGAACTCTGTGAAAGAGAAAAAGGCTTTGGAATCCAACAAGATCAAATGCTGACTCTAGTATTCCGTTGCAACTTGCAATTATTATACCCTTCTACTTCCATCTCTAATTTGTAACATTGGGACCTATCCCTGTGACTATTGCTTGTATTTAGTGAGATAGTGTTTTCCAATTCAGTGATTCAATGTTTCAGGCATTGTTAATACCAGGCAAATGATAGGAGTATTATGATTACTATTTCTTAATTCTACCTTAGCTTCATTTCCTTATCTGAAAAATGCTATTGCCTCACAAGGCTGTTGGGGAGAATAATTAAATACAGTTAATGATTCAAAGTGCCTTGGAGTGAGGGCACCTGGGTCGCTCAGTCAGTTGAGCGTTGGGCTCTTTTAGCTCAGGTCATGATCTCAGGGTCCTGGGATGGAGCCTCCAGTGGGTCTCCATGCCCCACCTAGAGTCCACTTGGGATTCTTTCTCTCCCTCTGCCTCTCCTGCCAGCTCCCCCCTCCCCCCGGCTTGCATTCTCTCTCTCTCTCTCTCTCTCAAAATAAAACCTTTTTTAAAAGAGTACCTTGGAGTGAAGGCACCCACACTATACAGATTTCTAAAAACAAAACGAGCACAGCTCCTTCATGTACCTCTCCTCCTCAAGCGCCCCAACTGTCCCTCTTCTTCATGAGGTCTTGCTGTAGAATGCTTAATTTTTCTCATTTGGGTGGAACTTTTTGAAAGGAGAAATACAATGAAACCTTGTTGTATTCCTTGTCTATTCCCACATTCAACATTTCCCTGCCTGTTAATGTTCCCAGTTCCTTGAAAAATGAAAACAACGTGGTTTTCTCTGTTCTTTCAGTCTTCAAAGAACTTTCCTGCTTGCCCCTGGCAGTGGAGGCCTTGGACATGTCTCTTTATGCTGTTGTTAGCAACATTTTGCATTCTTTTTAACAGCATCGGCTTCCCCACCCACATGGGTTTTCACTATCTTGGCAATGGTGGGGGTGTTTTTCATTGTTCTTGCGGAAGGCAGACATTTGGCTGCTTCCAGTGCAGCTGCTCAATTTCAGCAAAGATAGAAATGTGAGGGTCCAAGGGGCGCCTGGGTGGCTCAGTCGGTTAAGCAGCTGCCTTCGGCTCAGGTCATAATCCCAGGGTCTTGGGACTGAGTCCCAAGTCAGGCTCCCAACCTAGCAGGGAGTCTGCTTCTCCTTCTGCCTCTCCCATTGTTTGTGCTCTCTCACCCTCTCTCTCAAATAAATAAATAAATAAATAAAATCTTAAAAAAAAGAAAAGAAATATGAGGGTCTGAGACATTCTTTAAACAGATGTCCTTTTTTTTTTTTTTAACATTAGGTTGAATCTTTGAGGATTCACCATTATAATCATATCATGGCTTTAAAGCGATGGTAAGCAGTAATTCTATTATTGTTGTTATTGTTTAAACTGTATGTACTTCTATGCAGTTGTAATACTGCTAATGGTTTATTTGACTGATGCCACTCAAATTTTGACCTCTAAGAATCTGTGCTGTTAAGGAGTTCAAACTGGAAACAGAAGACCATTTAATTAGTCTTCACTTATAACAGTCTGATGAGTTGGGTTAGCTGTAAAACAAAAAGGTTCAGTTGCCAACGAAGGATGCTAATTTTATACATTACATGTGGAGAAGGTCCAGAAATAACCTTCTTACAACATGTTACTTAGAAGCCAAGCATTTCAAGTCCACTAAATTAAAAGGTATAAGCATTCATGGTCAAATTTAGAAAGCTACTAAAATCTCATGAGCCTTTTTTGAAAGCCTTTTTTGGAGCAGTGCTCTCCACTTGGCTTTTACTAAAGTCCAAATACATAGGTTAAAAATTGTATTGTATCCAATTTACATAAGCTTCCTAAAGTTGTCCTTTCCTTCTTAGCTGTTAATGGTGATAATACTTTCCTCAGGGTTATCATATACTGCTGCTCACTCATTCCATGGCATGTTACATTCAAAAATATTATGAGAACATGCAGAATGATGCTCCCTAGGGACCACTTTCCACTTGACTAAGATAGCCTTCACACTCTAAATCCTATACATAAAGACCCCTAATAGGCTGACTAATTTGAGGATGTAATTTAGTGAGACAAGATGGAATATGATATGAACACAGAAACATGCATATACTCTTAAAAGAAGAAAGAACTTGTATCAGCAAAGGAAGGAATGATACAAAAAAGAAAATCAATACTGAATAAAAACAATGATTTCATTGAGTTCTAAGCATTTATCTAAGAGCTATACATATATTATCTTATTTATTCCTCACAAAACCCCCAATAAGCTAGGTTTTATTATTCCCATTTTATAGATGAGCAAAGTAAAGTCCAAAGAGAATAAGTAACTTGAACAGTGCATCTAACAAGCAAGAATTCTGAAATCTGAGCCCTCTTGCATAAAATGACATCAGCGTGGATAGAGCACAGGTGGGAAAATAGGAAGACATCAGATAAGGTGAGGTGAGAACGGAAAGAATCAGTGGGAAGCTTCTCACTCTGGTTAAACATTTGCTAAATTTGAACAAAATAAGAAAATTTTCATTCTTACACAAGAATGACATGCAAATTCATGATAAGTCCCATATTTTTATTAAATATGCATAGTAAAATTTCAAGGGTAACCACTAAAAGAATAGAATTAGAGTGTATAACTTCCAAACCAAGATAGGAGGAAACATTTAATAAGAACCAGACAAAATAAAAAGCAAATGCTAAAACATCATTTCTTTAAAGGAAGGAAAGGAAAATAAGCATTAAAAAAGCACAAGAGGGATACCTGGATACCTGGCTCAGTTGGTTAAGCAGCTGCCTTCGGCTCAGGTCATGATCCCAACATCCTGGGATCAAGTCCCACATCCGGCTCCTTGCTCAGCAGGGAGCCTGCTTCTCCCTCTGCCTCTGCCGGCCACTCTGTCTGCCTGTGCTCACTCTCTCTGACAAATAAATAAATAAAATCTTAAAAAAAAAAAGCACAGAAAATAACATGTAGATCTCAATTCAAATACATTAGTAATTATAATAAATGTATTTGGATAAAATTGTCAAGTTAAAAGAAAAAGATTTTCAGTTTGGAATTTAAAAATTCAGTATACACTGCTTACAAAATAACACTCAAAATATAAGAATATGGGAAGGTTGAAAATAAAGAGATGGAAAACATACACCCAGAATACTAACAAAAGGTATAACTATAATAATAACAAACAAAATAGATGCTGAGACCAAAAAAAAAATTCTGAAGGATAAAGTGAGTGTGTTAATTTTCTGTTGCTGTATAACAAATTGTCACAAACTTAGGCTTAAGAAAACACCAATTTATTATCTCATAGTTTCCATGGATTAGAAGTCTGGCACAGCAAAGCTATTCTCTGTATTTAGGGCTTCATTAAGTTGATATCAAGGTATTAGCAAGATGCATCTCCATCTTGACTAGGGAGAGCTTTGCTACAGGGATCTTCTGATTGTTGGCAGAACTTATTTCCTTGGTGTTGAGATTTCTGTTGTTTTGCTGGCTGATAAATAGGGACCATTTTCAGTTCTGAGAGATACTTTCAGGTCCTTGCCCTCGGGTCCTTTGCATCTCAGCAACAGAGAACTTCCCTTGCATCACATCTCTGATGTTCTAAATTCCTCTGGCTTCTGCTTCTGCTCCCAGCCAGAGAAACTTCTGCTTTGAAAAGGTTGTGTGATTAAGATAGGTGCACCCACATCATCTTTCATCTCCTTTTCTTGAGGTCAAATGCCCCATAACATAAGCATGGGGTAAAAGCCATCAAATTCTCAGTCCTAGGAATTGTGTACAACAAGAAGGAAGGAAATCTTGGGGATATTTTAGAACTCTGCCTACCAAAAAGTCATTAGATGAGGCTTATGCCAGGTCTCTTGGACTAAAGGTCTCTTGGACTAAAGGTTCAATTTTCCAGGAAGATAAAAAAAATTCTAAACATCTGTGCATCATTAAATATCTCAAAATAATAATCAATATTTGGTAGAAACCTAGAAAAAAATTACATATCCATGATCATCGTGGAATGTTTCAATATACCTGTCCCAAATGGCCAAAAAATTAGTGAAACTTGATTATTTGAAAAGGACAACTAAAAAATGTGTGATTCTGGACTTCATGGAATATTGCAATCAAAGAAAACACATTATTTTTAAGCAAAGATAGAACCACTACATGCTAGCAATAAATTTAAACCTAAGATAAAACGTGAAAATTTCTAGAAAAAATGTAACTTTCTCAACTTTCTCAAGAAAAATGTAACTTACTCAACATTCTCAAGAAGAAATCTGTATAAGCCAATAACCTCTAAAGAAATTAATCAGTAGTTAAAATATTTCTACAAGAAAATGCCAATCCCAGATGGTTTTTTAAGTGAATCTATAAACTTTTAAAAACAGTAATTCCAAATTTACCTGAAACTTTCCAAAATATAGGGGAAAAGCAGATATTTTCCAATTCAATTTATGAATGTAGTAAAGATTTATTATCAAATTTAGACAAAGGAGAATATAAGTCATTTTATATGTGAATATAGATAAAAACTTTTAAAATAATATATGGTTAAAATGATTCAAGAGCATATAAAAAAATAATACATCATGATCAGGTTGAATTTATCATATTTATATAAGAACTATATAACATTACAAAACTGAATAAATATAAATTACACCATTAAGAGATTTCTTATATAAATATATATATATATATATAGTCTTTTTGATATATGCAAAACAAGCATTTGACAAATTTCAGCACTCAATAATGATTAAACATTCCCTTAGCAAACAAAATAGGAATACAGTTGTTGTTTAGCCTGATAAATGCTGTCACTGAAAAAGTTAAGCAAATATGTTTCTTAATGGTGAGAATATTCCTCTAAAATGAGGAACAACATAAAAATGCCCACTACCCACCTGTGGAATAAAACAAACAAAAGGATTTGAATATATAAGGTCCGTAGACGAAGAAACAAAATGATCATTTTCGAATAGTATGTGATTCCAATACAGGAAAACTTCCCAAAATTATGGATAATTTAGTAGAAATAAGAGGGCTTAACAAAACGTATGTATTTGGGATCCTTTTAGAAATATAAAATCGAACCCTCATCTAGCACTCCTTACAGTAAATTTCCTAAAGATTAAACCTTGATAATTTAATGGAATTGAAAAATTTTGACATTTTCCCACCACACCATATTTGTAGAAATAAAATTTTGAACCTATCCCAGGATTTTCCTGTTTTCCCTCTGCAAACCTGGTTCCATAAGAACACTTCACAAAAAGGTTTTCATTAACAACTACCTTTGGGATATTGTCTCTGAAAGACTATGTGAAGGACAAAATATAACATTAAAAATAATTATGGAGAAAATATTTCTGAACTCAATGTATGAAGTCTTTCTTAGATAAAACACAAAAATACTGACTACGTGAGAAATGATTGACAAATTAAACTACCATAAAAATAAGAACACCATAAAGAGTATGAGAAGATAAGTCACAAAGTGAAAGAAGATAGTTGTAATAAAATTAACAAAGAATTAATTTCCAGAATATGTAAACATTTACAAATCAAGAAAAAAATCAAACAACCTGAGCAACAAAAAAAGAATGAAAGGTATAATCAGGATCACCTCAAGTAACACATAAACATGTGAAAACATAGTGTCTTAGTAACTCAAGGAAATGGACTCTGAGATTGAGATTTATGTGCAGGAGAATTGTTGGAAAATCCTCTCATAAAATGAAATACAGTGAAAAGAGATCTTTGCAATATATAAATTGATATTATATTTGTCACATAATATATATGTGTATCATATATTGGTACATCTATGCAATATGTATATTACATATACATTATATGTATTCTTCAGGAAAGAGCAGAAAGAAGCCCATGATGACATTTGCAATGTTTGTGCTTTTTAATGATATTGAGGACTTTCTTTAATGTATTTACTCTCCTATACTTTCTAAAGTTTCTGCAATGAATATACCTTTCATAATGAGAAAGA
Source organism: Lontra canadensis (assembly GCF_010015895.1). Lineage (NCBI taxonomy): Eukaryota > Metazoa > Chordata > Mammalia > Carnivora > Mustelidae > Lontra > Lontra canadensis. The sequence continues at coordinate 1,507,916 of NW_022631014.1, forward strand.
AGAAAAATAGGTGGTAACTGAAAAAACTCACTGAGGGAGCAGTTGGAACTGGCCTCTAAAAATCTTCCTAAGAATAAGACATAACTGGGAATAGAGATAAAAAGATGGGGACTGGGAGGCCAAGTACCCCAAGTCCAGCTAGCCAAGGAAAAATCTGCTTGAAGTAGTCACTGTTTCCTCAGACATCTTACATCGTATCTGTGCTCATGTGTGGTAGTTTCCCAAATATAGGCTCTTCATGTCTATACTGTGTGGATTGAAAATTTCTATGGAACTGTTTGCTCTTTGAAAGCAAAGGTTAAATGTGTAGAGTTTTAGCTTTGTAATTACGAAAAATGGAAAGGGAAAGTTGAGGACATTTAGAAATACAAAAAAGATAATTTCTGTAACTGAGTATACTGAAGCTCACAGGATTTAGAACTGTCACATGGGAGAACTTCTAGAAGATGAAAAATGATTAAACATTGGAGCAGACTATTATTTGTATTTGGTGGGGAAAGAAAAACAAAGAACAAACTATTAAAGAGTTTACAGGATCTCATTTCTAAGCCATCCTTTCAACATCGAATAAGTAACCAAATATTTTGAAAGCATGGATGGAAGCTAAGTTTAGAGGATAAGACATGTCTGGTGATCTAAAGTCTTAAGATGGTTTTTACTTGTTTATAGATTAAAAGAAATAAGAAATAACTTTATATATTACTATGAAGTGATGTTCAAGTTACACTTGAAGTAAAAAAAAGCAAAGAAGATAAAAATGTGTATATTAAGCAACTGTTTATTTAAAGAGGGGCAAATAAGTATATGTCATATATATATATATATGAGATTTTATTTATTTATTTAATGAATTGGCATTTAACTTACATTAAACTTACATTTAATAAACAAGAAACTGAAGGGTTAAACTATAATTTGATTTTTTTAAATATATAATAACCTATGGGGAACTAATTAAAAAAGCACATTGCATTTGGTTTACAGAAAGAGGGAGGGCATAGGGAACAGAGATAGATGCTAGACTTTATTGAATTTGCCTTATTTGTAGATTTGGCTTTGGCACCATGTAAATATTTTATGCAATTATAAAATAAAAATAAGTTTTTGGAAGTATTTTTATAAAAAAATGAAACAAATAGACCTAATGTATTTCCAGTTGGTGGTATAGCAACAAAGAGAGAAACAATTCCAAGTGATATAGTAAAACACTGTAATTTGACAATTCTAATAAGATATAGTCTATGTACAAAAAGAATTTAAAACAATTATCTATTCTTGGTAATCATATTATTGTTGGTAGTGTAAGTATTGCTATTCTTACCCTGCTGTGAATATACTGAGGGATAAAACAATTGAATAGTTATGAGATAGTCCAATTCCATCATTTCTGGCCTAGTTGAGACCCAAGATTCTTAAATCAGACACATACTTAGGATTAAAGAGTTTAAGTAAAAATTCTGTGGTCCTGAATTTGAATTGGAAGCATCTCTATGAAGTAATGGGTATGCATATATCACCTAGTCTACCAGGAAGACCTAGAAACATCTCCCAACCCAATACCAATGATTAGTCCTAGTGTCCAGATTGTGGTATCCAAATACCAGTTACCACTAACGGAGTCTGGGCACCTCAAGAAGTCACTGATTTCAGCTCTGAGGCAGAATGTGCATAAAATGAGCCTGGAATGTCCTGAAGCAGTTAACAAAGAAGCAATCGAAGATTACTAGCAACAAGTCAAAAGTCTCCTTGTCAGGAAAAATCCGCAAAATATATAAAACTTCAAATGTAGAAAACATTTAGAAACTGTTTAAACCCATTTTACAATGACACTTAAAAAATAACCATTGGACTATGCTAGAAAACTATTTTGAAAACTGATAAGAGGGAAAAATCAACTATTTTATCCTGCCTTTCCTATATGACCTGTAAAACTGAATAACCACTAATAGATCGGGGAAATTTTTTCTTTATCAAATTATTACTGTTCATACATGGGGAATCACAATATTTTTCAAGGATGCAACTACTTAATCTTGATATTGGTTGATAATGATGGTTGACATGACATTAACAGAAGCAAATAGACACTTGTATTCTTCCTGCTAGAAGGAGAAATACTGCCAATGAGACTGTCTTAGCAAAGAATATCCAAAATGTGCATATATACTACGTACTAATATTTACAAAATGCAGAGGACATAAGAACATGTTCAAGGACACCACAGGGATGCAATCTGAAACATACAGACTGTGGGGAATCTCTACAGGACAAATAACCATGCAAGGAATAAATGGAAAGAAAATAGTAATGTATGTATCTGGAAATATTTGGATTCTGCTTCGAACAAATAAACTTCAAAAAAATCATGAGACAATTGGAAATGTTAACAACTAACTGGATATTTGAAGACATTAAGAAACCGTTGTGATATTTTTAAAAGAGATAATGATATTGTGATTATGTTTTTAAAAAATGCAGCCTTAATCTCTGGGAGGGCACTTAGATTGGAGCTGAAGGATTTATGGAAAGGAGAGATATGCTAAGGAACCTCTTTTTCTTTTTTTGTGAAAGTTTGCAAGAGGATATCTATAGAATAACAACAGATGTCCTAGAAAGCATGCAAAGCCTCTTTCTCTCTGAAGATTCTAGGGCTATTCATAAACTGTTCAACTATTTGATGTCATCAGCAGAGTTCCTCCAGTGAATTACAGTCTTCTATCCACTTTGGGACCATCCATTACAAGATGCAACTAGCAGCCAAGATACAGTTGGCTCATTTCACTAAGTGTTTTCATAAACAGATTTATAATGAGAGGGAAATGCATTTTTATCGATACTAAGCAGGGGCTGCAGAGAACTCCCCCCAATTATTAGGGAGCGACTATTAATACAGGAGCGATTTGCAGAGCCTCTGCCTCCCAGATAGAAGAACAACCCCCAACCCTGCTAGCTTTTTAAAATCTACTAAACAATGTGAAGCCACGGTTTCATTTTTTCTTTCTGGCTGGAGATGGTAGAAATGTTCATCACCCAGTGTGAAGTAATATGTGAAACAGGTGTTTTATTCCCTAGCAGGTAAAATGGGTTTGATTCCTGTGAGATGTAGACATTTCAAGGCTACCAGCAAGAGGTCCAGATGGTGTGTATTTTCATATCTAATATTATATAAAAGATTTCAAATGTATCCTGACTCTTAACAAAACCATAAATTTACAGCTTATTGCCATGCTGAACAGCTCTGGTAGCTACTAATTAGTATTACTGTTTTTGCTTTGCTCTTGCAGGGATCACTAGCATATCTGAACCTTTCATTTTTAGCTTCCGGTGAAAAGACAAAGAATTCCAGGGTAGGAGCCCAGCTCATGTCAGGGCCAGCTGCATAGAGAATAGTAGAACCGTAGGGTATATACAAATGTTTCCAGAGCCACCAGGGGAAAATGGGGGTCAACCTTTTAAGGAAAAGCCCTTCTAACTTTGAGGGCAGAGGTCTTTGTCTAGTCATTCCCAATGTGGTCCTGGAACGATTTCAGAAGCATTATTGAACATATTTGAAGAATAATGACACCAAATAGCAAGCATTATTGCCATTTTATTATGAGCCAGGCGGTTTTCAGATTATGCAACATAGACTTTCGTCTGATATTCTTTTTTTTTAGAAGATTTTATTTATTTATTTGACAGACAGAGGTCACAAGTAGGCAGAGAGGAAGGCAGAGAGAGAGAGAGGAGGAAGCAGGCTCCCTGCCGAGCAGAGAGCCTGATGTGGGGCTCGATCCCAACACTCTGGGATCATGACCTGAGTCAAAGGCAGAGGCTTTAACCTACTGAGCCACCCAGGCGCCTCTCATCTGATATTCTTAATCACCCTTAGAGATAGCAGCAGGAGCTCTGTGTGACATAGGAAGCAATTGAGGCTCAGACCACTTCAGCTGGTCTCAAGAGCCAGGGCGGGTCTCACCAGTAGCTGAGCCCTCACTCTGAGTAAGAAGAGAATGGCTTTTCTCTGTAGCCTGGCAGTCCGGAAGGAGGGTCCATGGCGCACATAAGGAAACCCGTGGTGAGAGTTCCATGGGATTTGTAGACAACACCATGATGGAGAAGGGAAGTCGAGTCAGCAAAATCGTGGGGCAGGGTTGTTTCCACTCTAGAAAGCAATGATTGGGGTGGAGGTGAAGGGTAATGAAGCAGCCCCTGGTTCCTAACAGCCACGGGTGATGTTTAACCTCCAGATCCAGGGCTCTGGCCTCCCATTCCAATGTGCTAATCAGTGTATCCCTCATAGCTCTGTGCAAAGAACGTTTTGCTTCCTTCTTAATATTTAATATGCTCTATGGAGTGGGGAGAAAGAGAAAATACAGGAGCTAATAGGGAACACTGTACAAGCTCCCATTGTTCATTTTTATGAACAAGCTCTTCCTTTCTGTGGAGAAGAGTCAATAGGACTGATTTCTTCGATACTGGTATCCCAAGGTTTAAGCTGCATTGATACCAGCCAGTACAAACAGCCCAATCTTTCTTCCTCCCCCAGAGCATGAAGAGGACAAAGGAATGTAGAAAGAACTCGGGCTGATATTCAGCCCCTTGACTTGACCATAAAACTGCCCGTCTGAATTTTAGTCTGTCCCCTCACCTCAGTGAGGCTCAGTGTTCTCATCTCCAGAAGCCTGCGTGAACTATGTCTGTAACTTTGAAAAATCAATAACTTAATGCACATGTCCATAGCTTTAAGGGAGTAGGTACATCAGAATAATAATAACATGATTTTTTGGGTGGGGGGCATGATTGGATAGAAACACTTTAAAAGTGGGATTTTGGAATCCTTCTATGAAAATAAAAGCGTGGGTATAATTTGCCATAATTTTACCTGCAAGGCAGACTCTAAAATGGAAAGTTAACATCAGAGAACCCTAAAGAAATCTGACCACACTTCTGGGCGAGTTTTGTGGAATGAAGTGCACTGTTTTCACTTCATGCCATTGAAGAGTTCGAGGTAATAGAGACATTGGCATCTTAAATTTCTAGAAGAGCCAAGGGGCCATTGCATAAATAACTAAAGCCCTTAATTTTTAACCTCTACAGTAACTCTTGCAGACAAATATAGCTTGGCTTTTACTTCTCTTTTCAGTCTGGTAATTTTTTTCATAATTGAGAGAGATCTCGACCAAAGAGGATCTAAATAGGTTTTCCACATCCACACTCCACCAAATGCTGAAGGAATCCCCAATCTTCCCATTTCTGTTCAGATGCGCGGAAGTCCCCAGTGAAAGGCAGGGATAAAGTTGAGTGGCCCTCCAGGAACAAGCAACCTCCCCCAGTCTAATCCCAGTATATGGCTCCAGATTCCGCTTCCATTTCTTAGTGATTATGAGTTTTGTGCTCTATCTTCTCCCCCCTTTATTTCTGCAATATTTGCATTTCATGTTCTTATTCTCTTAATGCCTGAGCAATTTGAAACTCTCATATATAGGCAATTCCCAGATCTCGTTCCTAAAGCATTGTGATTCCCTTTCAGCTTTTCAGAGGCACGTGTGCTGGGAAGGAACCAAGCCCTCCCTGTCAATCCAATTTGTGATAAGGATTTCCCCAGGTGCACCCATTCCATGGTCCCCGTGTTGCTTTGTGGCTGGTTGGCATCCTTTTGGGGAGCATTTGTATTGCTTTTTCATCTCAGAAAAGATACTCTAGTCACAAACCAGTCATCTGCCTGTTAAGCTGTATTTAGAACAAATCACTCTGAAGCAAAACAATGACAATGACAACAAAAGAGCTACACTTATTTTTTTCTAGACTTTTAACAAAATGTTTGATGTTGTGGAGATTTCCAAACAATTAATGTGAAATTGGGGACTGTTGTTCACATGATTTATTTACCATATAGAGAGAGCTCAGCTGGAGAGAGGCTGAGGCGGACGGTCCCAGTGAAATTTCCACGGGGAGTTGGAAAACCGGGGAACTCTTTCCTAAGAAGCTGTACATTTTCAAAGGATTAATGTAACCAGGAATCACAAGGCTGAAAAACCACCAGGTACGGGAGAGTCCACCTCACACCACCCAAGGGGACATGGCTTTGAGGACTTGATTCCATATTTACAACTGCTTGGTTATTTCAAATAATCAATATTGCTGGTTGACAAATATACCAGTGTTTTGCATGGCCTTTCACATCATAGATGGGGGGGGGGGGGCTAACCTTGTGCACGCGGGCGGACATCTATGAAAGATGGCCAAAAAGGAAGGTTGGACAGCAAGCACACTTTACAAAAGTGAAAGACCCAAACCTAGAAAATCCTGGACTCTCATAAACTCGACTAATCCCAAATGAAATACTCCAGAAGAATGCAACCGATTTCTCTCGAGCAGTGTTTCAGACGTTCAGTCCAGGCCACGTAAGGTGGGCCAGATTTCTGTTCCACAGCACAGTGCAAAAAAAAGGCCAGAAATAAAAAAAGAGCAGTGGTACCACCCAAAATAGTAAAAATGAAATAGAGAATGTGTGAAGTTCGATGCTTGATTTATGTGTGGAAAACCAGCACCAAGAATATTGTTATGGGCCTGGCTCCTGGAGGCAAGATTTGTTAGCAGAAACTGTCTCTAAATATTTATGCTCAGCTAAATAATTGCTAAATAATTCCAGTTCTCAGCGGGAAATCTAGGATCAGGACTAGCAGACATTGGTAGATCTGTGAGATGGTATATTGGTATTTTATCCAGCAATACTCTTGCTCAGTGATACTTCTAACTTTTAGCATATAATTAATATCCTTTTACAGAAGGCTTTTCATGGCCCCACATAGGAAGGCTTCCTTTGGAAATATTTCCCTAAAATAAACAAAGCACTTAAAGCAGTCCATTCAATAGCATTTGTTTTTGGGTTATTAAAGACATACAGAATTTTGGCTTTCACACAGTGTGCTTCCGTGGACTCTTTCATTTGCTGGGTCTTGAGTCTGGAGCAGTGCATTGAAAGTGGGGATGGCAGTGGCCTCTTTCTTCGTCTACTTTCCTGAGAATTGCCATATGTTTCTAACATTCTTTGGATGGCCCTTACTGGTGCTTAGTGAACCCAGGCTTAAAGGCAGGACTCCAGTCTGAAGAGACTCTAGAAGAAAACATTTTGTATGAGCCAAGAGATAAAGAGGAAGCTTCACCTCTTCATTCAACTGCCAGAGAAACACCAAGAGATTCTCACTTTCTTCTCATATCGGAACAGGGGACGGTTGCGGTGTGTTGGCCCAAAATAGAAATAACCTACATTTAAAAGGCATTCGTTGAAATGAAATCCTGTACTTAACAGCTTTTCTTTTTTTTCCTCTTGGACATCATAAACTTGTTTTTAAAAAATCATATAAAGGAGATGGAGAGTCTAACATGGACTCTGTCCTAAACAACATCTATTATAGGTTACTTCCCTCTCTTTCTTTGAGCTCATTGCCTCATGTGTGCATGAGAGATTGGATGTGACATCTGGTTAGCCTTTCCAGTCAGTTCTACCCTTCGATAATTCGTCTCTGACTTAAAAATCATGCTGCAAAAACAAAACAAAAAAAGAATAACAGGGGGAAAACTGATGAAAGAAACCATCTACGTTGAAGACTGGGAGGGGCTGATGTACATGTTTTATTTTTATTGTGTATAGAAGAAACTCTGAGCTTGGTCTCTGATTCTCTCTTGAGAAGCCCCATCGTGAAACGTTGGTAAAGAGCAAGGGCCCCAGAGTCTCCTTGCTGACTTCCTAACCCACATCACCTGCTTGCCGTCTGAGCAAGTTATTCAACTTCTCTGTGCCTGTTTCCTCATCTGTAAAAGCGGAGATCATAAATAATGAAGTCAGCTTCAAAATGTCATGTGAGGATTAAACAAAGTAACATAATGGAGCACAAGGCTTGGGACAGAGTAAAAACTCAGGTAGTGTTATCTGTTGTTACTGTTGCCTGATTATAGCATTCTGAGCTACAGGAAAACAAGATATCAATGTTACCAAAAGGTATTTTGAGGAAAGGATAAAGAGAGAAATTATGTAGCTCGAGCAAATAAATGTATATGGTTTCCTGGGTTTTGTTTTTGGTTTTGGTTTTTTTTTTTTTGAGATTAAGAAATAGGTTTTTCTCTCCCTACCAGACAGAGATACAGAGATGAAGCTTTGCAATCTGAAACAGATCTGTTTTGTCCACTAATGCCGAAATAACATCATGTGCATTTCGAAGGCTCTGGATCTGTTTAAATCAATTAAGATAAACTTAATGTATTTTAATATCTGAGCTCTTTCCTTATCAAGACAACTGCAGTGTTTTCTTCTCAGAGCTCAAGGTGATGAAAAATAGACTCATTTTTTCTATTACATCTTATAACTGCGGCTTCATGAATTTTGTTTTGTTTTGTTTTGTTTTAGTCCGGGAAGTGACAAGAAGACTTTACGTGCCTTTAAAATCTGCTGTCGTTTTCCCACCACAATACTCAAGGGCATTTGTCTCCTTCAGGCTGCTATTGTTTCCAATGTGGAGATAAATGTGCACTTGATAAAACTATTTTAATGATGCTAATGTTAATACTTTGGTAGAATACTTTATCTGCTAGTAATAGCTTTAAAGAGTTTGTTGAGATTTTGTCATCTCATACATTTTAATAGAATATTAGGTTTGTAATTAGCAAGGAAAATACAGTAGATCCACCTTTACTTCCTCCACATTCACATTATGATTACCAGTGGAATATTTGCTGTTTTGTACCCTTTGTAGGCCAATCAATATTTTGGTGAATGAAGAAGTCTGAAGCACAGAATTGTAGTGTAAACAAATGAGAAACATTAAAAGTATGCTAAATATTATAGCCAGTTGATTATGTAAATTTAAACAGTGTAGGGGAAAGGAATTGCTTATTAAATTAGTCTGTTTTTAGTTCACTCTAGCATTGTTTATTAGACACCATAGCTGGATATTTCATAAATAGACTTCTTTTACAACCTGGAGGTTTGGGGAATGCCAGCCGACTCATGAAATGGTGTATGGGCTTGGAGGCCATAATGGAGATGACGTAGCTTATGACCATTTTCACTGTATAGTGTATAGACCAGGCCTTCTGTGGGGAGCAGAGAGTGGAGGGGGTGGAAACCAAGAGGCTCTGATAGATAGTTCATTACAGTATGGGCACCTGTGACATCAGTCCAGGAATTGGTTGATGCTTAGCTGTGGCCTGTTAATGGTCTTCACAGAATCAACAGGCTAATGTTTTCTGCTAAGAATTAAATGAATATGTTCTACACACAGTAGGCTTGATTCACCAACTGTAGGGATATCTACAAGTTTATGACTTAAAAGTTTGGGATACTGAGAGAAATCTCAATCAAAGGGACAGACTAACTTGGGAAACATCTTACACTGATGGGTCAGAAACTCAATTACAGTCTTGGAAGGAGAGACCGTTGGAGGGTTGGCAATGGAAAAAGAATAACCAAAGGATAATAAATAGGCATTTCTGTTTTTTAGAAGTCAAAAAGGATGACCCACATCAGACTGTTGGGAAAATCTATCTTCCATGATAAATCCTAATTTTGAAGTCTTCTCGGTCTGTCAAGTCTAATGGTTTTAGACCTGCATGTTCCATTTCTCAATTCCTCAGATTTCCTAGTATCTGATTTGTATTTGGCATTCACTCCTCTGTTTCTTCCCTGCTTAGAGGTCATCCATCCACCAACCTGGCCCCTTCTGCTGTCTATAAGAACAGAAATTCATCTGTTCTTCCGAAGGTCTAGCTCCAAGTAGCTCCTGTTCACAGGAGCACTCTCCCTGCATCTTCTCTCCCTTCGCATAATTCCTTCCCATCTGCCCCAGCCTTCATAGATAAAGGGCCTTCTCTTGTTCCAACTCTGCTCCTGTATATTTGCATCTATTTTCTCCTGCATAGCCACTGGGACTTTTGCAAAAGTCCTTCACGGTACCTACCTTTTTTTTTTTCTCAGTGCTTGTTTCTATCCAAAGCCCATATATTCTGATTCTGGTGCCTGTCATTTCATGGAAACTGTAACTTTGAAAGTCGCCAGTGACATTTTCACGAGCAAATCCAGTGCTTTCTCTCAGCTTGACTCTCCATCTTTGTGTGTCATGTGAGTCTATGCCCCACTTCTCAATCTGGAAATTCCTTCCTTGGCATTCAATCTCTGATTGCTGCTTTTATGTTTCCTTTGCTTTTCATCTGTATATATGCTGTGTGTATATATTCCAGAACTTTAACGGGCTGAGTATGTGGCAATTGCCATTTTACAGATGAAGTGGTGGAGGTTGAGGAATTTTAATACCTTGCTCAAAGTCGCATGCCTCGTTGCTGGTAGAGCCAGGATTTGATGGCAGATTTGACTCCAAAACCCCTTCCTATACGGTCTTCAGTTAATAATTTCAGAGGACTCTGAAAAGTCTTCTCAGAGCAAGGTGATGAAAAATAGACATGTATTCTATCACATCTCTTAACTGGGGCTTCCAGAAATGTTTTAACTAGTGAGGTCATGGAGCCATGAGCAATATTACTTGAACTCTTCCCCTTTCCAAGCTAACCACTTCATCAACAAATCTATTCACATCTGGACCCACATTTCTGCTTCTCCTCCAGGTACAATAGAAGAGAAGTGCCTTCCATTTATGCTTTGGATTCCTCTTAGGTGGCTTTCCTAAGGTCTTCTCTCCTCTTCCCTAGTTCCATCATTGTTTCCCCAGCTGTTGTGTCAGTGTGATAAACATGCAAGTCTGCTCTGCTCCCTCCCATTCTATAAGAAGTCCTCTTGAGGGGTACCTGGGTGGCTCAGTGAGTTAGGCCTCTGTCTTCAGCTCAGGTCATGATCCCGGGGTCCTGGGATTGAGCCCCGCATCCGGCTCTCTGCTCAGCAGGGAGCATGCTTCCCCTGCCCCTCTCTTTGCCTGCCTCTCTGCCTACTTGTGATCTCTGTCTGTCAAAGAAATAAATAAAATCTTAAAAAAAAAAAGGTCCTCTGTGTGACCACATCCCATTGCCACTTCTGACCCATTTCTGAAGAGAGTCTCAAGAGTCAACTATCTCCGTTACTTTGCTTCTCATTTATGTTTCAACCTATTCCATTCTGGCTAATGTCCCTACTACTCAACCGAAACTATTCTTGACTGGGTTTCCAAAGATCTCCTGGGGATGGCTTCAGTGAGACCCTCGGTTCCTCAACCCACTCTCCCCCTCAACAATTGTCTAGTTCCTTGATCTGCTGCCATGCCACCACACACTCCTGGCCTTCCTTCCACCTCCCTGGCTTCTCCTTCTCGGTTCCTCCACTGGCTCCTCTCTTTCTACTCCACTGTGAAATGCTGGGAAGTCCCAGGGCTTGGTCTGTGGTCCTTTTTTAATTTCCTCTCTATCTCCGTTCATCATTGATGATGTCATCCAACCTTGTGGATTTAAATACCACTGATCTGATGTGGTCATTTCAAATTGATACATCTCGACCTTGAAATTTCTGCAGGCTCCAGGTCCAATTATCTATTGTTCAACATTCTGATTCAGATCTTTTTTTATATATATAAGATTGATTGATTTATTGGGGGGAGGGGCAGAGGGAGAGGGACAGCCAGTCTTAGGTAGACTCTGCATTGAGCCCAGGCCTCAATGCTGGGCTGGATCTCACCACACAGATCACCACCTGAGCCGAAACCAATAGTAGGCTCCTTAACGGACTGTGCCACCCAGGCGCCGTCCACTGATTCAGATCTTAACTGGCATTTTAAGCTTACCATAGCCAAATAAGAAGTCACATTAATTTACCCCAAACGGGCCCCTCAAAAATCCTCTCAGTTTCAGTAATGTTACTCTCACCCTCTCAGCTCCTCAGTGCAGAAATCCAGGGGTTCATCTTTGGCTTTTTCTTATCCCTCATACCTGACATCTAATCCATAAGCATTCCACTCATTTCAAATAATATTTTGCCTCCATCCTCATTTCCAGTTGCATGCCACGGTTCTAGTTCCAGTTACCCTGCTATCTTACCTTTAAACAGGCATCCCACCTTCCGCCCTTGCCCCATCCAGTCTGTTCTTCACGCAGAAGTCTGGACATTAAATCATTAATCAAAACATGCCATTTCCTTTAAGTCCTTTAAAGTGATTTCCCATGCAACTTAGCATAAATCCCTACTCCTTCTTGTGGCTTCCTTTCCCCCTCTGCCCTGTGCCCCTTACTCCTTTCTCACAGTCCTGCAACCTCATTCACCTCTTTTCTATTCCTCATGCACATCCTGTTCTTTCATGCCTCAGAGCCTTTGCACATGATGATTCCTCTACTTTGACAGCTTTTCACAGAGTTGAATTTAAGTTTTAGTTAAAATGCACTCTTGACAGAGATGTCTATCTCGATCACCTTATAACAAGTGGCCATCCCACTCTCCAAATGGTCTCTATCACATCCTCCTGTTTATTTCCTGCAGAGTTTTTATCACAGTCTAAAAATGTCTTCTTCACTTAATCATTTATTGTTTTCTGTCTCCACCCTCCAGAATGGCACTGTCTGAGAGAACTTTCTGAGATGTTGAAAATGTTCTCCTCTGCTATCCTATATAGCAACTACTAGCCACATGTGGTTATTGGTCACTTGAAATTTGACTAGTGGGACTGAGGAACTGAATTTTTAATTTTAATTAATTTAAATGGAAATGGAAATAGCCACATGTGGCTACTGGCTACAGAAAGCTCTCAGCTATATGTTCCATGAAACCAGGAAGAATCTTTAATTTGTTCATTGCTATACCCCCAATGTTGACAAAGGTACCTGTAACACACATGATGTTCAGTGATACCCGGTTAATGATAAATGAGGGAATGAGTGATTTCTGGTAGGCCTGAAATTCTGGGATAAAAAAGAATGGTTCTTAATTGTGGCATGCTTTGCAAATAATATAACCCTCCTTCCAGAAATGTGTTTGGACTATATATGCCTTTCCTGAGTTCTTTAATTAGGATTCTAAGAGAAGAACCCAATATTGTAAATTAAATTTTTGACCATGTTGAAAACATGCTTGATTCTTTTGCTGTGTTTTGTTAACCAGTGATACAATTATGCTATCCATGGAGTTATCATACGTAATTAATGAATTAATCAATTTACTTAATTCACAGGCAGAAAGATATTCTGTTTTCTAGTGTTGTCTACTAATTATGCAGTAAATCAAGGCTTTGAAGAGTTTCAACAACCATTCATTTTTTATGAATTAATCTTTCTTTGGCTTTCTTCTCTAGGGGTGAACAAATAATGCAAACATAGACCCAAGGATACATGAAGTCTGAATGCTAAGAGCAGGCAGAGATGTAGCTGAATATAAAAAATATATGGAATTAATTTTCAAGTGTTGTGCTAATGTCACTGGGTACAGACAGGGTCAGTCTGTGCCAAGAGCAGGCAAAACCCTGCAGTACAAGGACAGATAAGTATTAAGGCCTTCCTTTCTTAGAGAAAGATATTAAATTAAACATAGAATCAGCTAAAAATAAATCCCACACATGAATAAGAGTATACAAGCAATAAATATAATAAAAAATAGAACTCATGGCTAAAGTACATCTTTGCCAATTTTGATATTAATACCTACCTATGAATAACTACCACTCTTCCACTGCTAGGCTACCACTTTTTGAGTACCTACTGTGTGCCAGGAACTATACTAACTGTGATGGATACTAATTTCTCCATTTTGTAGGGGATAAAACAAACTCAGTTTAGACCCATAGTTTGTGAATGGCAGAACTGCATTCTGTCTCCAAATAAATCTGATTTAAAAACTTGAGCTTATAAGAAGAAAAAATCCACAATCTGGTACTCTATAGCATTCAAATACAAACACATGGAAATTTCTAGGTGTGTGGAACATGATCCACTTTTGAATAAAACATTTTTATAAAGTTGTCTCTGTTTTTCTGATCCAGTTGTCAGTTAATATTCATGGTCTAAAGCAAAGGGAAAGCAGGTCACGTACATTAATAAAGCAAGTTAAATGTGAGGCAGTATGAACTGGTGAGACCTGTAGTGAAACAACAAACATATACCCATCCGATGGCATCAAAATTCATTTTAAGCTGCTGTTATGGCTTGAAGTATATTTCCCAGAAAAGGTATTTTGAGGTACTAACTCCTAGCACCTCAGGATGTGACTTTGTTTGGATAGAGGGACACCGCATATGTAATTAGTTAAGATGAGATCATGAGGGGCAGATGAGTATGGTGGGCCCCTAGTTGAATATGGCTGGTGTACTTAGAAGAGAAGAGACACAGAGAGGGACATAGGGAGAATGCCACTTGAGGACGGAGATGGTAGTTGTGCATTGACAAGCCAAGATACACCAAATAATGCTGGCAAACCACCAGAAGCTAGAAGAGGGAAGGATAGATTCCCTGAAAGTTTCACAGGGAGTGTGCCCAGGCTGACACCTTGATTTTGAACTTCTAGCCTCCAGAACTATGGGAAAACAAATGTTTGTTATCTCATGTCAGCCCTTCTGTGGTGCTTTGGGAACAACAGCCCTAGGAAATGAGTATAGATGCACTGAAAGACCATCCATTGTCTAGATGAGCATATCAAATATAGTCGATTTGAACCAGCTTAAACCCTTGACACAATGATCTACAGGGCAAATATAGTCATTGGTGATGAATAAATAAAAGCAAACTAAGGCATAGCTCTGAATTTCTCTGATCTCATATAACAACCTACAGAGCATTTGGCATGTGTGATATACTGCACTGAGCACCTTGTAACTTTTAGCTCATTTATTCCTCATTCTGAATTTTAATGACATGATTAATGAATTGTGGTTCATTAAATGGCACCCACGATCACACAGTAAGTGGCAGAGCTGGGACTGAACCTGAGTAGTCTGGTGTTAGAGTCCATGTCCTTGACCACTGTCCCATGCCAAGGTACCTGAAGATGGACATCATTCACCATCTGTATTCTGACTCCCCCCTTAGTTATAGTGGCTGTAGGTGAATCCATACTGTCTGTCACAGAGGTCCCATTGCCATACTGCCTTCAGGGATACTCAGTACCTTTTGATTTGCTTCCTTGATATGGAGATGGAACAGCATTAGTTCAACTGGTCCCTTTCTGTAATAGTCCTGACTGACTCAAAGATCAAAGAAAGGAATTCTAGTGGTTGCTAGCAACATCTATTCCAACTATATATTAAAAATCTGGGGATTAACTCTCTGATATATTGGATCTACCATGAGGCAGAGTGGAGCCAAACTCCAAGTTTTTCCTTCTCCTGCATTCCATTACCTTGATACGTATGGACAGGCCCTTCTAGGAGAGCTACATGTGGAGTGTGCAGTAAGCCTCAGTTGCATAACAACATACGGGTTGTGCCTTTCTTCCATGCTTGGGACCCTGGGGTCTATAACTGACTAGGGTCTCTAAGGGAAGGTCTTGAGTCAGGCTTCTTCTAATCACCAGACCTAGAGTGGTTTTGATTGTTTATTAAATAACTCAAGAAAGACTGAAGGGTGGTGGTTTATTAATTTTAATCCTTAACAAACCCGTGCTTCATTATGCACATCTGAGGATGTCCGCAAGTCAGAGTAGCCTAAAAAATTCTGATTGTTTCACCAGCCTTATACCTACATAGAGTTGACATCTGGTCTCTCAGGCTCACCAAAGTTAGGGGGAGTTTCTATTGTAGTCCTTTTCATGAGTGTTGCCATCCTGGAGAGAAGAGCCAAGAGGGTTCTTTCTATGATTTTGTGCTCATGGCCTTGCTGAATGAGAGAATCTTCTGAGCCCTCTAGGAAGGCATAAGTGGGGAGTGAGTGAGCAGAAAGTACCTGGGAAAACCAGCATTTCATTTTCTCTGTCTTCAAACTCATTCCCCTACATTTGCAGTTCTTAAACTTGAACATGCATCAGGGTCTCCTGGAGGGCTTGTTAAAACAGATGGCTGTGTTCAACCCCTAGAGTTTCTGAAGTCTGAGAGTCTGCATTTCTAACAAGTTTCCAAATGATGCTTATGGTCCAGGAACCACACTTTGAAGAACCGTTGCTCTACATTAAGTCACAGGCTTTCTAGCCTTTCAATATAATTTACCAAGGAAAGTATTATATCTAGGTTTGCATTTACTAACCTAGAGAGTTTTTAGAGCTGCAGCCCCTTGTCTGAGCTAACACACTAAATGCAAGCATTCTGAAGGCACAATCATACCAATGAATCCAGGTGAACCCATGCTTTTTGATCAAGTGCCTTCCAAATCCATCCCCATAAAGAAAGCACAGGCTTTTAATGTACATATTAGCAAGTTGTGCAACTCTTTTCTTTGCTCTGCCTCTGGATTTCTCCCCCCCCAGTCCAGGCTGAGATCAGATTCCGAATACGGGCCTGTAAGAATTGCAGGGGTGGGCCAGGGGTTGGGGGAGAGTGGAAACAGCTATTATTAGTCTCCTCTTTGCTTCCTCTGGCAACAGAGGCAGTAAGGGAGCATTTCATGGGAATTTTTCAAAGGATGTTGGTGGATTCAGGGTACTGCAAGCACTCTGAATTCTCTCCAGGTTTCACAATTCCTATTGTGGGGAGTCAGGCCACTACTTAACCTTCACATAAAAGCTTTATGTGGCTGTGAATTCAACTGTCATAATCCCACAACCTTGTGAATCTTATTCCGGGCTTTGTTTTCTTTGCAGTCTTAGCCCCTTACTTAGAAGAGGTACGTGAGGGCACCTGGGTGGCTCAGTGGGTTAAAGCCTCTGCCTTCGGCTCAGGTGATGATCTCAGGGTCCTGGGATCAAGCCCCACATCATCAAGCTCTCTGCTCAGCAGGGAACCTGCTTCCTCCTCTCTCTCTGCCTGCTTCTCTGCCTACTTGAGATCTCTACCTGCCAAATAAATAAAATCTTTAAAGAAAAAAAAAAAAAAGAAGAGGTAAGTGATTCTTTTGACTTGGTCAGGACAGTCTCTGAATTTCTTCTGGGGCATTGAGGCAAGAATGTATGTATTTCGATTTGCCATCCTCTTACCTTAAAGACAATCAATGACAATTTCACTATAGTCCTGCCATTCCTCATACCTTTTAAGTTGTTCTTTGAATTGAAACATATACCCTAGATTTTCATTCCCAACGGACATAAAACGTTGAGTATTCAGAGGCAACAACTTACTTATTTTGCCATATTGTGTCTCAGTGTCTTTTGCCAAATTGCCAGTTCCAAATATTATACATTTTCCTGATGGGGTTAGCTGTCCTCTACTCCATATTTCAATTTTTGTATCAGGGTACTTTGGTTGCAAACAAAAGATCCCAAGTAAAAAAGAATGTATGGTCTAACTAAATGGATGTCAGATAGCCCTGAGAACAGAAGGAAAGCTCAAATTCAAGCTTTGAAAGGTACTAGAACCAGAAGAGTTCTGGAGAAGTAGCTAGCAAAAATTAACAGGCAGTCTCTTGGATGGTACATGGCCAAAATGAATAAACCACAACTCATGTTGGTCTTTGGGGAGTGGTCTTTGAGAAATCCGATACTCACTTTCCAGGAGGAAGGAGACTAATGTCTCCTTAACCATATGCCCACTCATTCACCAGGAGCTGTCATGTCACCTTGATTAACAGTCTCACCAATATTGTGTTCAATTAGGGAGGAGGCAGATTTGGGGATGCTTATTCCCAGAAGAAAGAGGAAAAGATGATGAGCAAGTAGCAGTGTGCAGTGTCCACCCCAATCACTGGGCATATTAAATTCCTCCCCTTTATGTGAATGGGCTGTGTAAGTTGTGTCAGTTTTACATACATTCGAGATCTTTATTTTACCCAAATTTTTGGCTTTGGGAGAACCTACTTTCTACACTGTCTTTGTTCTTATTCTGGCTACTGCAAGTGCAAAATTATATCTACCTTCTTATAAATCACAGCATATTTTCGGGACAGCAAAATGAAGATGGACACAAGTGGGTTTTAATATCCAAGAGGGTAATAGTGTAAATCTCCCTTTAAACTTAAACCATATGGGTTTACAGAGCAGTTGAAAATAAGCCTGAAAGGCATTAATAGCCTTGACTAAATAGAAACAGACATCAAGCTAAGCACACAAACAGTCAGAAAACCAATGGGATGATAGAGATGTACAAGAAATACAATCAAAAAGACTCAATCAAATGTAGAATGCAGCACATCAAAGGTAAAACCTTTACCTATTATTATGACAGTAATTTCTATCTCATAACATTTCACATAGCAACTGTAACCAAGAACATCTGCATTTTAAACTGGGGGTGCCTAATATGCTAAAGGAAAGCAGGATGTAAGCACATCTTCCAGGAACTAAGAACAGTTGTGTGACATCTGAGCTTTCGTACATATCACCCCTTGCCTCAATATGATAGTGAAAAATAACATCTTCTGTAAACACAATGGTACACGGTTCCAAACAGAGTCTGGACAAGAAGAGAAAGTGATGTAAGGGTCCTAAGTTTCTTTAGTTACATATTCTATGTGTTATATTTCAACAAAGGCCATTAAAAAAATAATACCCTCTTTTCATAAGTACCATTCAACCAAAGTATGAATAATCATAAATACGTTTTGGCTAGAAGTAAACAGACAAAGACAGTCACAAAGGGCCAAGAATTCTTTGATAAGCAGGATTTTTCTTTCATGTCTGCTCAATCACATTTCTGCTTCCCAGCATTCCCTCGTGTCCATTTACACAAATCTGCAGAATCCTTGTACTTGGTTCTCAAGTTCTTAGCCCCATATCTAGGCTTGTCATCTCCACATTAACTGGTTAAGGCCTTGCTCTTGATCTTTTACAAGTAAGTATTGGGTTCATCATATGGGAGCTCCTGGTGGTTGAGCAAATTTTTCCTGTAAAACCATTAACTGGGGGGATGCCTGGGTGGCTCGGTTGGTTAGGTGACTTCCCTCAGCTTGGGTCATGATCCCAGAGTCCCAGGCTCTTGGGTCATGATCCCAGAGTCCAGCATCAGGCTCCCAGCTCCATGGGGAGTCTGCTTCTCCCTCTGACCTTCTCCCCTCTCATGCTCTTTCTCTCTCTCTCTCTCAAATAAATAAATAAAATCTTTAAAAAAATTATTTGGTGCTGTGCTTGGGTATCTCAGTCATGCCCAGCTTCGTATAATAACTATTAATAAAATTCATCTTTTTTTCCTTTTTTAGGGTGTATTGTGGCTAAACATGTACTAACTATTTTATGTGTATCACCTCTAGCTTTCCTTACTCAAGTTCTATCCAGTAGTCCTGGCAGTGGACATCTTTTGTTTTGATAATTCCCTGTATGAGTATGAGTCCCACCTTTCCGAGATGTAAAAAAGTATTTGCTTCCCCTAGGCTTCTCAGCAGCTGGGGTAGAGCTATGTCATAAATTCAGCCTAACTTGTCTACCCATGCAAGAATGCATTCAGGGGCACCTGGATGGCTCAATCAGTTCATAGAGCTGATTCTTGATCTCAGCTCAGGTCTCCATCTCAGTCATGAGTTCAACCCCAATGTCGGGTTCCATGCTTGGAGTGGAGCCTACTTAAAAAAAAAAAAAAAAAAAAAAAAGTCTGCATTCAGAATTGAGCGATCTGAGGTAACAGGCTCCGCACTGGGGAAGAGGGGAGGCATCATTCATTTCACTGGTGTGGGGGAAGCAGAAATGGGTGAATTCAAGAGAGTCCCTGTCAACTTGGTCTGCAGAGGTGTCTATATTGGTGGTGTTCTTATTCATCCGGTTCTTCCTCTTGGCTTTGGGTGTTGTTCATTGTGTCTGAAACTTGAGAATTGAGACTGTTACTTCATTGCTCCTACTTATTCTATGAGCTACCTAGTATCCTTTAAAATACTCAATTTCACCTTAAAATAGCCAAAGTAGATTTTGTTACTTGCAACTTAGACCCTTGAACAATATAATACTATTAGTAAGCGTGAAAAAAACCTGACACACATGGAAGTTAATTTGTCTTGGTACTACACAAAGGGTAAGTGTTGGAGGTAAGAGTTGAAATTAGTGGCTTTTTAATATTTCATACTTTTAACTCTCTCCCCAGAATAGGTACATTTTGAATTGTTAACAATATGAGACATATTTGTGTCTGATCCTGTTTAATGACAAGTTTTTAGACCATGACAACAGAGTATCCTGTGGGAGGAGGAAGTTCATGAAAAAGAAAATGGCTTCATGGTCTTGAGAGTTATGCTGCAGAAACCGGGGGAAAAAAGGAAGATCCTAAGTAGTCTGGGCTAGATGAAGGAGAATAGATTTTCAAAATAAGGTTTCCAAATTACACTCTTTTTCATAGAGATTTCTATATGAGGCATGTTCATTCTGTCTTTTTCAAAACGTAGTCTGAAAATTGGGGAATACCACAGTATTACCACGAAACACTACTCAAGCTATTGTATCTTCATGAAAGAGATGCAAGTGTATGTCTTCAGGTATTCGGTTCAGAGAAAGTTTTCAGAGTGTGTGCTGTCTAATTTGCTTCTAATTTCCTAATGATATTGTCCCCATCCACCACCGTTGCCATTGTAGCTTGTGTCCATGATTGGAGCACACAGCCCTGTTTTCCTGTGTCAGGAGGGACTCTTCCCGCTTGCATCAGTAGTGAAGCCTTCAGAATCCCGTCTTGCTTATCTTCTCCACATGTTGTTTGGAGTTGGAGTTATATAGCTCCCTAGAAATATTTTGTTCAGTGTCATTTGATTTTGAATTTGACTTCTTCTGAAGGATCAGTAAAATGAGTTTTGAGACATCCATGTTCTGTGAATAGGCAAATATTCTTGGTTTCTAAAAATTAGCAACTTTTGTTTGTGCTCTCAGTGAATTGCTTTGTGTTGAGAACCTTTTATTGCCTTTCCTTGTCCCTTTATTAATTAGATATTTAAATGGGCCTTTTAAAATTAAAGTTCCCATTATTATATTTAAATCATGCTTTCATTATTATTATGTATGAATAACCCATCATTTTTAAACTTCAATTTCTTTTTGTCAATGGAGATTATGCACTGCATAAAGTCCCTCAAAAGAATATGGTCCTAGTTGATAGAGATGGGTTTTCTCTTTCTTAAGCCTCCTCTAAAGACCATAAGTTCAGAAACTTAGACAAAAAATTCCCAAACCGATGATGATCAGGCTATGGTAACAATCAGGATATACTCAGGACAAGAGCACTCACTCCACATCTTCTAATAAAGGGAAGTTTATAATTAGAAAATCACTGTAAGAACAAAAAGGAAAGAGGAGATGGCGAGAATCTCAGATATTAACAAGGGCAGAAAGTTGCTCTCATCTCTAGGGCTGGAAGGACAGATCCAAGAAGCAGTGTCACCAGAGACCAGGTGCCCAGGCTTCCCTCTAGAGAACGGACAAGAGAAGACATACAGACACTGCTGGAGACACAGTTCAAAGCAGGGAAACAGGGAGATATACACTGGATTTTCCCCTTCTTTCACGTCTACTTCCTGCCAGGACCTCCCATTGATGGGATCGGCTAGAAGCCGGTTGGCAAAGGAACCTGGGAAACCTACATCTTGGTCCACTGTGGCACACAGCCTAGTGAGGGATGGGTGGGAAATCCTCTGAAGAGCAAACAGCAACCTAAGCAAAAGTCTGGAACTAGAGAAGGTTTATCTCTGAAACCCCTTCCCCTTATTCTTTTGCCTGTAAGTTATTGAATGGATCTTTCTGGAGGCAACTGTTCTGTGAGGGTTCTCACTGTACAAAAAGCTGTTCTGATAATACACACAAAACATTCTCTTATGTCATCAGATTATAGTTATTTTTTAAATATTAGTTTATTTGCCTTGCCTTATGATGAGCTATTTATTTTTCTTTCTTCTATATATAGAACCCAAGATAGTATCAGTGCTAATGAAGTCTTATAATAACAATTATTATTAGCATGCTCTTGTTCCATAAACTGGCAAGTTTCCGGTACGCCTTCAACTCCATTCGCATTATTATAATCATGTAATGTCTAGCAATAACATCACATTAAAATTTCAAAGAATTTTTCTCTGTTCTCTGACAAAATAAAAACCTTTACTTGTTTTACAGATTATAATTCCTATTTTTAGTAATCAAACAGGACAGATATAAGGAAATTTCTGGTTGTTAATGCTGAAGGGAGTAAAAGGAAAGTGTGGTAAAGAATTATTTTAGGGAAATGCTGAGTGATGGTCAGTGACCAAGGTATGCCAAAGGGGGACAGGAATGGGCAAGGGGCAGCAGGTGACAGGGAGCTGGGAGTGAGGATGGAGGGAGGGGGCTATTAGGTCATTCTGCATATATTTAACGAGATCCCACCACATGCCAAGCACTGCCCCAGCTGCTGGCAATAGAAGGAAAAACAGCAGAGAGACACACATTATGTTTCTGTGCCTCTTATATTCCAGTGCAGGAGAAAAAACAACAACAACAACAACAACAACAACAACAACACAAGTTTAGAATCTATAATCATGTCAGGTAGCAGTGTTATAAAGAGGAGGCAATATTTGCTGAATGGGTCTCTTGAAGGGGATGGCCAGGAAATTCCTCTCAGAGATGGCTTTGCTACTGAGACCTGAATGGGGACCTCAGGAAAAAGCATTCCAGACAGAACATAATCCTAGAAGCCACAACAAACTTGGCATTTTTTTGAGAAATCCAAAGGCGGCCACGTGGCTCAAACACAGTGAGGGAGGGAGAAAGGAAATGGGTTGGCTGCTGCTGCAGCTGCATTTTATTAAACCCACAAATTAGGGTGGAACCATTATTCCAGGATGACTGTTAAACAGATAACACTGGGATTGTAAAGAAGGAATTCCACTAATGCATGGCATGGTGTTAGGTGCTTAGAGGACACAGAGATGAATATGGCACAGTTCCCACCTCTCAGGACACACAGCGAGAGAGAGAGAGAGAGAGAGAGAGAGAGAGCTCGCAGAATAAAAAAACACTCAGGACAAGAGAGACACATACATAGTACAATGGTGGAGAAGAAAGCCATTCAAATATGGCAAGTAAGCCATTAAAGAAAAAGACATTATTTTCATAAAGAAATTTAAGAAGGATTGTGATGGTTCAAATGTAGAATGAAATAATTCAACTTCGGGCAAATGTGACAAGAGACCATTTATGCCTTCTCGTATCGAACCAGAATGTGGGTCATAGAATTTTGAAGCTCAAAGAGACATTAGTTATCACTGAGTTCAAACCCTTCATTCTTCTAATGAGGAAATACAAGAGGTCAAACTACTAGCTCAAGGCCAGTAAACCGAGTCTTTCTAGAACATATCTTGCTTCTTTTTTTGCATGTGATATTAACGTGGTCATTGGTATCAGCTTTAACCAATACTCTCACACACTCTGAAACATAATTTAAAGGTATGGTTCATCTGATTTCATTCATTCATTCATTCATTCATTCAACAAATATTTATGGAAAATATGCCTTTCACGTGCCACTGAACACCTACTTTATGCTAAGCATCTATATGCTACTGAACACTTCTTGCTAATCACTGCACTCCTACACAGTGAATCAAAAAACCAAGTTAGAAACGTACAGTTATTTCCCCCTAACAGAATGTAATGGAAAGTAAGAAATCATGATAAGTAGAACCATAATTTTCCCAAAGCATGACAGTAATTCTGGGCTTTCTGTCTATAAATAGGTTGGTCCACTCTAAATGGACCCCACTTCACTTCTTTAAATCACAATTACTAAGTAACCATCCACAAACAGCTGATGTTAGAATTGCATGATCTAGATGAGCAAACTTCATACTAGGGCATTTAAAGATATGTCTGTGGGATGACTAATAGACTCTCTGGAGAGTGAAATGCTCAGCTGCTCAGAATTCTTAGCAGGTCTCTAAATTCTGTCTAAAAATATTGGCAGCAACATCTGCCCCCATTGTCGACGCATGCTGAGAAGGCTTTAATATTCACCCAGAACAGGTAGGCTCTTGGCTTTCAGGGTGGTTGAATAAAGATCCTCTACCCAGCAATCTGTGTAGACTGCATTTAAACTTCCTTGGAGATACTGAAAACTGCTGGAAATTTAAATTTTGGTTTCTGGAAGATTGGTATTTGTCAACTAAATTATTCATTTGGAGTCAAGAGATAGGCTCGAACATCACCTGTGCAACGAGCAAGTCCATGGCTTTGAATGTTCTTCTCTCCATCCCTGTGTACACTTTACTCAGCTCTCAGGGCCACCCATGGACTATTTATGAATGGTCTTCTGATTCCTGAACCTATCATATCTTTTCTAAGCCCAGTGCCTTTGCTCATGCTGTTTTCTCTGTCTGGCATCTCATTGCCTTATTTCTGTGCCTAAAACAAAACAATAGAAAACAAACTGCTTATCCTTAAAAGCCTAGCTCAAAATTCACTTCTAATTTTCATTAGGAAAAATGATCATGTCTTCCCCAGTATTCTATAACTTTATTATACCTGCAAAGGATTACTATGTGAGGTTCTTGGGTGGCTCAGTCATTAAGCGTCTGCCTCTGGCTCAGGTCGTGATCCCAGGGTCCTGGGATCGAGCCCTGTTATCAGTCTCCTCGCTCAGCAAGAAGCTTGCTTCTCCCTCTCCCACTCCCTCTGCCTGTTCCCTCTCTTGCTGTGTCTCTCTCTGACAAATAAATAAAATCTTAAAAAAAAAAAAAAGCTTACTATGTGCTATGTCCTTCATATGCATTTATCTAATTTAATTCTCGCTATTATTTGTCTTCATTTATAGAGGTGAGAAATAAGAACCAAGTTCAAGTTGCTAGCAAGTGGTAGAGCTGAGATTGAAATCTATGAAGATTTGGCCTACTTTCTAGTTATCTAGCCCCACCACCCAAGCATATCAGAACTAGTTGTATAAATCTCCCCTTATACTATGGAATGTGAACTCTCAATCAAAGAATCAGCTCATCCTACAAATTTGACTTGGCATTCTACCATGTTGGTGGTAAGATTGAAATCTGTTATAATAAACTAGTGATTGGGCAGGTTTGGAATTAGAAAGCACTCTATGTTGTGGGTGCACAAATTTTGATATTTCTGTTCCTTAGTTTTTCTATCTCCAATCCCTAAGACACATGGTATTATGTATCATTTTGCAACAGGTCTGTGAATATTTCTCTCCCATTTTCCTAGAATTATCCAATTAATACTTAGTGAGTGTCTATTGTGTTGAAGGCAATATAGAGAGTTCATAGAGGTATAAATCCATGCCTTCAAAAACACGGGTGAGATAAGACATGTACACATATAACTATAATGGAATTTCATATAATTACTCAGTTTTAGGGGAAATACCATTTACATTCATTAATACAGTCACACTTTTAAGCCATCATCAGTAGTTTTTTTTTAAAGATTTTATTTATTTGACAGATAGAGCTCACAAGTAGGCAGAGAAGCAGGCAGAGAGAGAGGAGGAAGCAGGCTTCCTGCTGAGCAGAGCACCCGATGAGGGGCTCCATCCCAGGACCCTGAGATCATGACCTGAGCCGAAGGCAAAGGCTTTAACCCACTGAGCCGCCCAGGCACCCCCCATCATCAGTTTTTAATACACTTCCACTGCCATATGTAAGAGGAAGGAAGTTGAAAAATGGAAGGAAAGGAAGTATACAGACAAAGCAGAGAAGGGATGTTAACATATATGAAAAAAAGACAGACATAAGACATCATGGTAGTTCTGATTATCTCAAAAACTCATTTTCACTTTTACGGCAAATGGCAAGTTTTAAATCAGAATAGTTACAGTCAAATGGTGCACCATCCAAAACATCGCCCCAAACAGTAGCAATCTAAATACATAATGCCTCCTCCTCCCACATACACGTGTAACTATTTGAGGTTACATCTCACCAGTCTGGGAGATTTTTCTGTTTCTATAGCTCTTGCTCTCCTTCCTTTAGGCAAATTAGCAGAGCTCCATCAAAATGCATCCTTAATTTATAAGCAGATAATACTTGGAGCTGGCAAG
Source organism: Lontra canadensis (assembly GCF_010015895.1). Lineage (NCBI taxonomy): Eukaryota > Metazoa > Chordata > Mammalia > Carnivora > Mustelidae > Lontra > Lontra canadensis. Next base: position 1,533,863 of record NW_022631014.1, read on the forward strand.
TCTCTTTGCTGTGTACAGTGCTGGCATCCACTCCTTATCCAACACACCAGCAACTGCTCCATAACCAAATCCCCTGTTAAGTCCTTCACCACACTGTTTATGTCTCCTGTAGGGCCTCCAGAATATATATTGTGTGTATCATCTCTCGGTTCAGAACTAGAAGCCCAGCGGTATTGGTTAGGACAAACGTCCGTTTGTTCATTGGTCATTTCTTCTCATATTCCATATACCCATTGATCCCTTTCAATGCATGTTCAACTATAACTTTTGAAAGATATTTGGGAGTTAGTCGTCCACTTGTCACTTCTGCACCAATGATTAAAGAGCACAAAGCTGAAAATTACACCTTTGTTCTTTTTAGAGAACATTTAGAGGTAAAGAATTGTAATTTCATGAAGGTTTCTTTATGTCTCATCTTTTGGTTGTAAATGGCATTATAGATTTGAAACCCTGAACAGGACCATAAGGCCCTTGGGAGCAGAAAGTGTGTTTATTCCTTGCACCTCACACAAAGCCTCCAAAATGGGAACTCTGGGCATTTGTACTGAATCCAGCCAGATAAGAAATTGTGGTTCATTTTGTTTATGCTGCAGATGGAAATCCGCTAGTACCGTTACCCAAGTTTAGGGGAAAATTCTTGGATTTTTAAAGAACCTAAGTAGCAAGACAAACAGTATGTGGAATGGTTGGTTGGACTAGTTTTGCCTTGAGATCCCAAAGCTGTGGAGGAATCCTTTAACTAACCTATTCTCTTTCACATCCCACCCCCCCAGTGCCATGGATTCTATCCAACACAAACACGTACCTATCAAATTGACACTTGGATAAAAAGACAAATAAAAGTGACCATATATGTATATATTTTAGAAAAGCCCAGCAGAAAATGATGCAACCTCTTTCACTCTTTTTATTTTTAAAATACTTTAAATTTTTTTTTTTTTTTTTAGTAATCGCAATACCCAATGTGGGTCTTGAACTCACGACCTAGAGATCAAGAGTGGCATACTCTCCTGACTGAGCCCACCTGGCACCCCTCTTTCACTCTTTTGATAGCAGAGCAATTGACCTTTGCCACACTCCTTTCCACAGGTTCATGATTTATATTTTTTTAATTTTTTTTTGAAGATTTTATTTATTTATTTGACAGACAGAGATCACAAGTAGGCAGAGAGGCAGGCAGAGAGAGAGAAGGAAGCAGGCTCCCCGCTGAGCAGAGAGCCTGATGCGGGGCTCCATCCCAGGACCCTGGGATCATGACCTGAGCCGAAGGCAGAGGCTTTAACCCACTGAGCCACCCAGGCCCCTCCACAGGCTCATGATTTAAATGCATTCTTAAAGTCAACCTAGTTTGTCAAGTATATGATGACTGCAGGAAGATATGGCAATTGTGGAGAGTGGAGAAGGGGTGATGTCTTGATGTTCCTTTTTGTATTCACTTCATCTGCCAGAGGAGTAAGTTTTCCCCTGTGGCTCCCTTCAGCTTGGTTGTCATTTTTCAGCAGTGAAAGCTCCATCAGCAGACAGCAGCCTCTTCAACAGAAGAAAGAGGATCTGCCACTTTAAATTTTCAGCAGGCAACTGGCATTTTATTATTTACGTATTTCATGTCATTATGTTGGATAATATAACAAATGATGCAATCAGATCCACGGGAAATTTAAAGTGGTGTACACCTGTTCTCACCTGGGAGAGGAGCAATAGCTCATATACAACTTCCCCAGCTGAAAACCAGCAGTACACAAAGCCTTTGCATAGAACCATGCTCCCCGACTGACAAATAGGCCAAGTTGGAGAATACACAATAAATTCCTTTAACCTTCTCTGATGAGCTTCAGACCTGATTTTTTAATAAAATGGCCCTTCCTCTTATTGAAAAAAAAAAAATTCTTTTTGTTGTTAGCAAAATTGGTTCCCCAAACTGCCGTTGAGGCTAGAATGTGAAAACCAAGTAGAAGTCACAACTGTTTTGCCAAGGTCCTGGCTGAATTTGCCTGCTGGTGCTAGAGATGGACCCATTGATCAGTAACGCTGCTGTTTCTATTTGAAATCTCATGCGGAGAACACAGAAATGTGTTTTCCGTAGTGAACAAACCAGGAAAATAGATTTCTCAAAAGAAGGGAATCATGGGTCATGCAAAAGGATCCAGCTTCACCCCTCATGCCTTTCTAACATCCTTGAGAAACTTGGAAATTAATCAAGGGAAAAAGTGACTAATCTGTATAGCCAGTCTGGTATATAACTTCCCTTTAGGAGTCATATTGGAATAGTGTCAGGATGGGTAGGGTATGGGAACACTGAACACCCCAGTTCATAGTAGGTCACCTGTCACAAGGCCAGGTTCCTGAAGGAGGGTAAACATTCAAGCAACATCTTCCTTTGTGTTATAAGGTTTTAGTCTGAAACCCCAGTGGATTCTCCTAGCTAGCTAAACATACAGTAGGGCTGCCAGATAATATATAAGACCCCAATCAAATTTGAATTTCAGACAAACACATAATTTTTTTTTTAAGATTTATTTAAGAGAGAGAGAGCAAGCTGCATTCACATGAGCATGGGGGCAAGGCGGGGGGAGGAGCAGAGGGAGAAAGAGAGGAAAAGAATCTCTAACAGACTCCTTGCTACCTTGCTGAGCATGGATCCCAGTGTGGGGGCTTGATCCCAGGACCCTGATATCATGATCTGAACTGAAACCAAGAGTTGAATGCTCAACCAATTGAGCCACCCAGGCACCCCCAAACACTTAATCTTTTAGTATAAGTATGTCCCAAATATTACAGGCTTGCCATATAAACAACAAAAATATCCACTCTAGTGAGATCAGATACATAGATATATAACATAATGAAATATTAATCACACTAAAACAACATAGTATATGGTACACATATAAAATACTTTGTTCATTTTATACTAAAATAACATACAAAATATTTCTACCATATAATAAATCTCAAATGTTGTATTGGACATATTTATACTAAAAAATTATTTGTTGTTTATTTGAAATTCAAATTTAACTGGGCATTGGGGTTTTATGTTTAGTTCGTTAGTTTGGTTTGGTTTTTGCTAAATCTGTCAATCCTAAGAAGAAAAGGATTCCCGGTAACTGGACTACCTATAAGCATATTTTGGGGCTTCTGATGGTAGACAAGTTAAACTGATGGGTTCACAAGAAGTTTATAGTACACATAGTATTCTTTATTTTCCACAATAAATACATGTGGGATACCAGAACCACAGAGGACATATGATCAAGTCCTCACTTTCCTATTGTTCAATGTGACACAGTAGATCACATCTTCTGAACAGTTAGTTGTCTAGTTGGGCATTAGAGATGTTTCTGCCTCTCAGACTGCTTGTTTCTTTATGACCATATCTATAGGAGTCTTCTTTTGATAATGCCTATTTTAATGGATGTTAATTAATGTTCATAGCTGTGACTTTGAAATTTGCATGTATCAGAATCATCTGGCGGACTTGCTAAAACAACAGGTTGGGTTTCCGATTCCATAAAAGTCTGGGGTGATGCTTGAGGATTTGCATTTGTAATATGAGCCCACGTCATGCTGTTCCTGCTGGTCTAGGGTCTACAGTCTGAGAACTATCAAGCTACAGCTCAGTCTTCCTTGTTGTGGCCAGATCTTGTCCTCTCGTGGATGTCAGACAATAGCATCCTATTAAAATGGGCTTCACATACTTTCGAATCAATTTTAGAAGATACACACACACGCACACAAACGTATGTGTGTACATGTGTACAAACGCACATGCTATATTTATAATCAATTACTTTGAAGTTTGATAAATCCATATCTAGCTAATGTTACATAAATTATTGAACACTGTGGTTCTGCCATATCTTTGCTTTTAGTGAGACACAGAAATTTCTCTCTATATCAGATTACATTTCCCTTCCCACCCACCAAACCACTATGTATATAATATTAACACTTAGAGAAGATAGCACCTTTACAAATAAATTAACTTATAGTTATATACCGCTAGTTTAAAAATTGTTTTATTTTAATAAGTAATGTATATTTTAATAGAAAATTTAAAAATAAAGAAAACATCTTCAAAATATAAAACATAGAAGTTGCCTCTAATTCCACTGTCAGGAGAACTTCTGTGAATGTCATATTATATACCTCTCCTATATTTTTTTGTTTCCTTTTTTGTTGCATTACAAAATCAGAACCACATTGTACATACTGTTTTGCAATTTTTTTTACCAAATAATAAATTGTGGGCATTTCCCTATCCCGTTAAATATGTTTTAATAGTATGATTTTTATGATTACAAAGTGTTCTTTCACAAAGGTTTGTCATAATTTATTCTGTTTATCCCCTATTGTTGGGCAATTAAAGTATCCTTTTTTTGTTAATATAAACAATGCCAAGAGAAATTTCCAAGTTAAAATGCCATCTTCACTGGTCACCACAATCAAACTTCATCTGATTTTTAACTAAAATATCAGTAAAGACCAGAAAACAATGAAAACTCACAATTAGTTTAGGACTCACAGTAAGTCCTAAAACTTTTATTTATGAACAATTTAATGCTAGAATCTGGAAGGACTGTTAAGTATAAGACAAAAAGAACTGACGGGGAAAAAAAAAAAGTTATTTGGATTTTATCTTATTAAATGCCCCCTCCTTCACCCCTGTGAAAGGGAAACCGCCTAGTGGAGCAGGGACGGGGCCGGAAGGGGGGCTGCTTCTTCTCCCACTCTCTGTCCTCTACTTAGAATTCAAGACCTTCAGCGAACAGAAAATTAGAAGCTGGTACTGCTTAAGGATGTTCCCTCTTCCTTTCAATACCTCATATGCCACACCTCTACAGAAATAGCTTTACCTAGAATGCAACTGATTAAACAAATGGTATGCTGGTGGTAAGGCCCCCAGCCCAGGAGGCGGATCCCCACAAATAAACTCCATCACTCAGGGACACAGGGACAAGCAGACTGCTAGGAAATGTCTATCAGAGAGTATTGTGTTCCAAGTGTTCTGCCCCTTTATAGCCTCATAAAGCCTGGCAGCAGCCATAGAAGATGCCAACTCAATAAAGCAGAACTGCAATTGATGAATGCCTTCTAGAAGGTAGGTATTGAACTTGGAGTGAGCTCATCAACTTTCCCTCTAGTTGTCATAATAAGTAAGGAATTGTACCATGATACTAGTGGACAAAACCAAGGGAAAGCAGCAGACATCGTATTTGTCGACATATGCCAAGGTTCTAACAAAAGTGAAAAGAAAGTACCAGTAAGCCCATGAGAAAATAATGTCAATATGAAAGATTCAGGTGAGGAATGTAACTATAAAAATTATCAACTGCTAATTCAGGAAAAAAATTCATGAAACTTTTTGGCATCTTCGACTGATACAAGGAAAAATTACTTCAATGAAGAGGAGCTGAACTGTGTACAGTGAGAAAAACCCAGGAAGAGAGCCAGCAAGTTGTCATGAAAAGACAACAGTATGAGATAAAAATAGATGTGGGTGAGATGTGGAAGGATTGCGATAAATGAAAAACATAATAGCAGAATTCAAAAGAACGGAATTGAGGTAGCACAAACTTAAGGTCCTTTACTGGACTGCAAGGGAAAAAAATAGATATGAAAGTTACAAAAGAGATATAAGTACTGAGAATAGAAAGCTGTAATATATACCATAGAATAAGTGGAATTTAAGAAGAAACGCTAAAGCAAATACAAGAAAAGAAAGTAGCGAAGATAGTATTTTTTAAAATTTCACAAACTAAATAAAAATCAGATCTCACAGACTAATAATTTGGAGGGGGGAAAAATCAGTGAGATCCTACCCACAACTGGACTTATTTATTCTCTGTGGTGGTTTTTTATAAAATGTCCTCGAATTCTTTTTCTTTAATGCCCTCGAATTTTTTTATAACTCTCTAAGAGGTAGAATTCTGTTCCTTTTCTCTTGAGTGTGGGCCATATTTGATGCCTTGATTCTAACAAATGGAATAAAGTGGAAATGATACTAGGACAAGTACCACACCTTCCTGTTTCTCTTTCTCTCTCTGTCTCTTTCTGTCTTGTCTTTCTCTTTCCCTGTCCCATCATTTACTTTAGGGAAAGTCAAATGCCATGATGAACAGCCCTGTGGAGGGATTCATGTGGTCAGGAACTGAGGCTTCCTAATGACAACCAAAAAGGAGCTGAGTTTTCCAGTCAACCAGTGGCAGCCAGGTGAGGAGCCATCTTGACACCAGATCCTTCGGTCCCCAGCAAGCCATCAGATGACCGTAGCACTAGCTAAAAACTGGACTACAGCCTCCTCAGAGACCCTGAGCCAAAATTATCCAACTAAGTCTTTACTGCATTCTGATCTGCAGAAATGATAAGATAACAAATGTTTGTTCTTTTAAGCCAACAAATTTTTTTTAAAGATTTTTTTTTTTTAATTTATTTGACAGAGATCACAAGCAGGCAGAGAGGCAGGCAGAGAGAGGAGGAAGCAGGTTCCCCATGGAGTAGAGAGCTGGATCCCAGGACCCTGGGATCATGACCTGAGCCAAAGGCAAAGGTTTAACCCACTGAACCAACCACCCAGGCACCCCGCCACCAAATTTTGAGGTGATTTTTTAGACAGTCATAAACAACGAATACATCCTTATAACACTTTTGATTTCAAATATATTGTATGTTAGTGCAAAAATCATTAAATATAAATTATTTGAAAAATAGGTATGTGCTGATAATAAGCAATCACCTCTACTGAAAAATTACTTAAGAGAGCAAAAGTAGAAACAGCCTTAGACTTCCCTTCTACAATACTAAATGGCAGATATCAATAAAGAAGTATCTGCTGAATTTGGAGAAAATATTCTGACTCCATGATTGTATACAGAACCAAGTCAGTCTCAGATATCAAAGACTTCTTGGAACTATATGTCCTTCTTGGGAAAAAAAAAAAAAATTGGTGACACTTTCCAACTAAGTTAGTGAAGAAACAAAAAGTTTAAGAAAAGGGAGAAATGGATACAAAAAGCAGTAAGCACTGCCAATTAACTATCAATAAGTATAAAGCTTTATAATATTGTTGAAAACTAGTTACTAAATAATTATACTTATCAATAATTGTCTTCAAAATTAAAAATATATAATTGAAAAACAAAAGTAAGTGTGATATATAATAATTAGAATAGAATAGAATAGAATAGAATAGAATAGAATAGAATAGAATAGAAATATGCATTTAAAACCCCAGATTAGGGGCACCTGGGTGGCTCAGTGGGTTAAAGCCTCTGCCTTCGGCTCAGGTCATGGTCTCAGGGTCCTGGGATCAAGCCCCGCATCGGGTTCTCTCTGCTCAGCGGGGAGCCTGCTTCCCCCTCTCTCTCTGCCTGCCTCTCTACTTGTGATCTCTCTTTGTCAAATAAATAAATAAAATCTTAAAAAAATAATAAAAATAAAAATAAATAAAACTCCAGATTATATTAAGAAAGATTGAACAGTGATGGATAAGGGAGAAAGTGTACTGAACAGTTTACTTATAAGAGTAAGGGAAAACTTAAAAATTGTTGTTTTTAATAAGGATGTTGAAAATTAGTGGAATATAAAGATTTATTTTGAAATTGTTAAATATAACCAATGACAATTAAAACCAAGACTTATCTTCACATACCTGAGAGATAATGAAATATGAAAACGTGTTTTATATGGCAGAAGCAAGAAAAATGTTGGGCATGTTGGTGGCTCAGTTGGTTATGCATCTGTCTTTGGTTCAGGTCATGATCCCAGGGTCTTGGGATGGAGCCCTGCATCAGGCTCCCTGCTCAGCGGGGAGCCTGCTTCTCCCCCTGCCCCTCCCCCTGTTTGTACTCTCGCTGTTTCTCTCTCTCTGTCAAATAAATAAATAAAAATCTTCTCTTAAAAAAACTAAGACAAATGTGAAAAAAATATGAAAGCATAATGATTGCACAAAATAAAGTGATTTAAAAGTGAATGTTTAAGTTGTAACAAAAAATATAAATAAATTAAAATCCCACATTAAAAGCCAAGACTTATCCTAGGTCAAAAACAAAATTTGACTGCTGACAATGATGTAACATCAAAAAATAACACAGTTTATGAGAAACATCAGAGCCCAGGTAAAAGTATATTTAATAAATGTCAAAAGAAACAATATTGCAGGATTACTATTAGACAAAGTAGAATCCAGTGTAACAGATAAAGGAGTTAGCTGTCTTGAAGGGTCATTTCAAATTAATAAAAGGTATATTTGACAAAGAAAGTATAAAAATCATAAACCTTCCTGTACCAAATAAAATTACAACTACACATACAAAGTGGAAATTCTTATAAATAAGACTGAATTGCAGTTATATAAATGAAAGTTTTTGAAAACTTTTCCATAGTCAATCAAAAAGAAGGGAGAAAAACTAAGGGAAAAAAAGAAAGCATAATTTTGGACATCAAAATAAATCCCTCAAAAAAGGATTAGTAGTTTTGACTATTTTTTAAAAGTTAAACTTTTATATGAGAAAATAATATAATAAATCTCCAAATTGGAAAGAAGCTTAGAACATATTTGACAAAAGATAACATCATATCAATTAAATTGTTTTTAAAAACATAAATTGACAAAAGCAGGGAAGGAGGAAAAATCATATACTGGTAATGACAAGAAGCAGAAATTAAAATTATCAAGAAGCTCATAAAAACATCATTGTTAAAGAAAACAAAATATTGTGAGTTCAGAGATTGAGCACTGACTGGAGAAAATTTTACTGCCGAATATGAAATCTGATTACAAAGTCTAGGCTCTGGGGAATACAGTCGTAGTAGAGAAAATGAGATAGATCTTCTAAAGCTAGAACAATGCACATGTCTGTGTTCCATGTTAAGAAGCAAAGTCTCTGAATGTTGTACATTGTATTATTGTATGAGGTTTTTATACTTGTATATACTTGTATAAAATATTATTGTATAAAGTTTGTTCTATCCTCTTCACCCCTACCCCAGGAAGATTATGCTCAGACCCTCATGTTTCTGCGGCCAAAAAGCTGGTCAAGAGAGTGGCTCAGCACCCAAGGAGGACTTGTTCCCCAAAGTATTTATATTTGGCCAAGAGGGAAGATGTGAAGAAAGGATCTCTTAGAGGCCAAACCAAGGGTCATGTAGAATAATGGCCTGGACAACTACTGCACAGGCAGAACCAGGACCTATTCAAGGAATGTTTTCCCATGTATAGTCAGGGTCCTAGTCTTGTATACTAGAGGGCTTTCAGCATTGCTATCAGTTGGTGGCTTTGGTGGACTTCCAACTCATTCCCTTTCCAAAAGGGAGTGTGTATTGTGATTATTCTGCACTGATTCCATTATAGTTCATACATCTCCAGATCAAAAGGAGTCACATATAGACCTGGTGTAGATTTTACAAGAATTCTGGTTCTTTGAGCCTTATACTGTGCTTGGAGGACACTTGTGTGTTGTCTCCTTTAGGGAGGGACTGAGTGTATTTTCAATGCAAAAAGAAAGGAGAAAATACCTGTGACAGAGATTCAGGACCATGCTAAGATGATATTATTGTACAAAGTATTTGCTGTGGTTGAATTATACATTCACACTCCATGGAAGTCAGTTTTTGTTATGATATGTGAGCAGAAGACACATGTGTCACTCCTAAGAAGGACTTTTAAGAAGTGTTATAAGGTTCTGCCAAGCTCTTTGTTTCCCCATACCATGAGCCATTGCCCAAAGGTCTATTCCATCATCCCAGAAATGAGAGTGAAAAAACAGATGTGCAGACAATTCATGATGAGCAATAAAATAATTTCAAAACAAGTCTTTACAGCACTGTAAGCCAATATGATTTTTGAGTCACTTGTTACCTCAACCCAGCTTAATCTAAGATGACTGACACAGGATACACATATAATTAAAGTGAATATTATTTTGATGAAGCCTATTTAGGATCTCAGCAAATACCCCCTCTCCCTTGGGTTAAACATATGCTTTGTCCATTTGAATTCTTTCTTATTTAAAAATGAAAGTATATGAATTTTCCTCAGAATATACCTTTGACCATAATGCACAATTATAAATATATACTGTTATCATCACTATTTTCTAAATATTTTTGTGATTGTAGTTTCTTTTTTTAAAAAAGATTTATTTTTATTTATTTATATGAGAGAGAGAGAGAGAGTGCACACACATGCGTGCATGACCAGGGGAGGGGCAGAGGGAGAGGGAGGAGTAGACTCCCCACTGAGCTAGGAGTCCAATGCAGGGTTTGATCCCAGCACCCTGGGATCATGACCTGAGCCGAAGGCAGACGGTTAACCAGCTGAGCCACCCAGGCATCTCATAATTATACTTTTTATATCCCCTTTGACACAAAAGTTGAGGTTTTAAGTTTTCAAGTAGTGGGACTTTTAAATTTTAACTTGAAGTGCTAATTTCTATTTCTTCTGTATTGAAATTCAGAGCCCGTATAAACCTAGCATTCTGAAGTAAGTAAAGACACTTTTGATGCATAAATTTTATACATGTTCCATAGTTGCCTACAACAGATGTATTTTCTGAAAGATCTAAAGACTAATGCATATATAACATTAACTTTATTCAGTTATAGAAACTATATTACTTAGATCCTATGTATTATTATTTACTTTCTACATGCATTGTTTGTTTAAGACTGAGTGGATTAAGTAATTTGGTAAAATAGTGTTTCGTATATTATTCCTTGTGTTTCCAAGACTTTAACTCTATGTGTGTTGATGCAATGTTTTTCAATAATAACACTTCAAGGTAATGATATCTAATATTTATGGACAGCTGACAAAATACTAGGCATCTTGATTTTACTTTCTGTTACTTGATTTCTTTTTGATTCCTTTGTTTTCTGTACTTTTCTATATGAGATAGATTTTCTTTTCTCTCTCTTTCCACTCTTTTAAGGAAATATTCATCCTGAGTCTAATTTCAAATGGAATTTTCCTTTAAACTTTGTAATCAAAAATTTAATATTCATATTCAAAAATCAAGGTCAAGAAATTCCAAGAAGAAACATGAAAGAAGGGACTCAGCGCTATCAAGCTTTATCCTATTGAAATTATCATTTAGAAATGGTAAAGATATTAACAATAAATAATAGCAGCATGCACAGCTGACTGAGCACTTCTTAATATAATCAACACTTTACATAATTATATACTCTAATTATCAACCCTATAGTGCAAATACCATTATCTCCAGTTTCAGATGAGGAAAATGAAGCTCAGAAAAGTTAGGTAACTTAAGTGGTTGAGTCAGGATTGTACCTACGTCTATCTGATTCTTAGACAAGTGATTTTAAGACACTCAGCATGTATATAGAACACACTGAATGACTTATTGGGGAAAAAATGAAGTAGCTCTATTGTCTTTATTTGAAATAGTACATGATGGGCTTATCTATCTAAGAAGCCTTGGAATAAAGTGTGTAGCCTAATAATTCATCTTTGCATAAACCAAGTGTTTCATAAGAATCACATAATTTTGTGAATTGGAATGAGTAACATTTACAGTGCTCTCCATCGTTTGCTAAATACAAATCTTAAACATTCTATCCGGAATTCTTTATCTAGTATTTTACCACCTAGTGGATCCACCAGCTCCCAAGTGAATATTCCTAGTTTTCACATGTGTAAGAATACACTAAATTGTTTGTGTGGTGTTCTTGTTGCTCATCCCCTGCCCCACCTGCACACGCTCATCTTCCAGAAATAAATCAGAACCAAAAAGATCCCTTTATTTATCTAGTAAGCCGTTTTAGCACAAAGGTCTCACTTTAAACCCGTTGCCTATAATAGAGTTCCTCCCAGCTTCCCCATCCACTAAACTGGAGCATTATATGCATGTGTGTCTCCATCAACTTGACCTTGCTGGCAGGAGAAACTGAATGTCATTCTTGGATTTGGGATCTAAGGATAATAAATGTGAGTCTCAGCCTCGCCAACATCTCAGAAGGAAAGAACATAAGTCTTTTCTGTTTTTCCTGTAATGCTTGAGAAGAGGAAGGGAAACAAGTTTCAGGGTGATTATATCAGGGGCAATTAATTCCACTTTTATAATAGAAACACCCCAAACCAGTGGCTTCAACGGTATTGAAATTTACTTTTGCAACGTATGACAGTCGGAGCTATCAGAGAAGCTCTCCTCCATGAAGTTGTTACAGCTGTCATTCAACTTGTTCTGCCTTCATCCCTAGGTATTGCCTTCATCATCATGGCTCATGATCCGGATTTATTTCATGTGATGAAGCAGAAAAAGAAGGACGTATTCTTTCCTCTCAAGGCTACAACCTGTAGGCTGCACAAGTCGGATCTGCTTACGTCGCATTGGCCAGGCTTCACTGTATGGAAGGCGGGGAAGGTAGGTTTATTATGAGTGGTACAATGAAAGGTACCTCAGCCTAAGGTACCTTTCATTGTACCATTTTATGGAAATGAGTCCTGGAGATTGGTTGGGCGGCAATGTGAATGTGAATGTGCTTAACACTGGTTAAGGACACACTTAATGTTGAGATGATAAATTCTGTGTTACGTATATTTTGTCTCAGTACAAATTTTTTTTAAAGGAATAACTTAGCCCACAAGTTAAGAGAAATGAGTTCTAGTCCCATCTATGCCATAATTAGCTCTGTAATCTTGAGTGATTTTAGTTTTATTGAACATGAGTTTACTCATCTATCTATCCAGTGAAACCATTATAGATTACCCTTTCTAGATGTAACTCATTTGACTCTACATTAGCTATTTATATTAAGTAAAAAGTAGGGTTATTGGACAGATAAATAGGCAACTGAAAGATCAGAGGGACAAGTAAACTGAGTAAAAGGACTACCACCATGTGCACACACCAGGCCCAGGCTTATCTACACCGCCCTCATGATGAATTAACCCTAACTGCTCCCTGCCTCCTGGCTGTTGACATTAAAAGTTGCTAAGTCATTGAAGAGGGTGTCCCCACAGGCCCAGCCTAGATCTGTGTCAGCCCTGGGCAGGAAGAGGATGGACCTGGTTCCTTTGATTTCATCATAGGAAGTAGGCGATATAGGAACTAACACTACCATAACAAAGGAAAGGCATGAAGAGAACTGAATGCCTGATAGTCAAAACAACAATATCCACTTTTCCTCAAAATTCTCTTCTGGCCCAGCTTCCATCATGACATTTTCTCCTAGCTTTCCTCCTATTTCTAGAACATTCTTCATTCTCTCAGGCTTTGCTTTTTCTCCTGGATTCTGAAATCTCACAGTTCTTCAAGGATCTTCTACTAAGCCTCATCTTTTCTTTATCAGTACACGTAACATTTCAAGACTTTTCAGTACTTTTACTGATGTACATTACATGTACATTTAAGTAAATCAGTATGTAACATTTCAGCTCCTTATCCCCAGTGATGATCCCCAAATGGCTGTCACCTGTCTGACTTCTGTTGTAGTCCAGATGCATGTATATAACCACCTACTATATCTATGACTTCTCAAACTTACGATGTCCAGAACCACATTCCTCATTTTTCCTGACATTATACTTGTTCTGCTTCCCTACCTCGGTAAAGAGCATTGCAATCCACCCTGCCTGCAAGGCTAAAACCAAGCAAACAAACACACTAAACAGGAATTGTCTTCAACTTACCTCTCTTCATCATTGTCCACATGAATTCCATCACCATGTCTCTGAGATATTGTGCCTCTGGACTGTGCTTCAGAGATATTTTCTGAACCTTCACTTGCTCTTTACCCACACTAGAAAAGCCCTTGTTTTTATAAAGGTTACCAGAGTTGGTATCGAAATCGAACCCGAGAAACCGACTGCCATCGCTGCTTATAAAAAATTATGTTGTAGAGCTGCAATCACAATAGACGAATTCACAAATGAATTCTCAAGGACCTAACAAGAAAGACTTGCCTAAGTAACAAAGGAGAGTGTGGAGGGATGAAGAAGCTGGGATGAAGCCATCTGGAGCATTTATATAAAAATACCTGTTTCTTGGATATTTATTGAAAGAATCACCTGTTGACAGCATAGACTCCTCCATCTCTACTGAGAAATGATATCCCTCTTCATTCCATATAGAAAAAAATGCATCAGTATCTTTTAATTTTGCCTTAAATGACAGGAATTCAAGTCATAGGCCTAGACCTTCAGATTTAGGGCTGCAACACAAATCTGACCTTTGGTGCTTTCAGTTTGAAAACATGGTTTTGATAAAAGAATGGGAATAGTGACGGTTGAGCAGCCACAGTAAGGTGAAAATTGAAAGAGGGTGGTCAAATTCTGTTTCAAAAAGTTCCTTTAAACAATCACATATGATGCGGTCCTTCAAATAAGTTATGAAGTATACATTAGTCGATCTAGAGTATTTCCAAGATTAAAAAATGGTAACACTCCAAAGCTGATTCCACATATTAAGTCAACATATCACTATAACAGCGACATCCAGTATGACTTTCACTCTGTCTTTTTGAAGTTACCACGCTAAAAGAAATACACAAAAAGTTAAAACACAATCATTTGTTATAGTAAATAATGTCTCTTTTTATTGGGAATTCATTTGCCTATAAACCTGATGTGGTCTTCATTGTATTGGAATCACAGAGGGATTAAGTTTTAAGTGCAAAGAAATACAAATTTACCTTGGGAATATTGATTTCCATCTGGAGGATGAGGGAAAGGGCATTTTTGTTTTTGTTTTTGTTTTTTTAACATTTTATTTATTTATTTGACAGACAGAAATCACAAGTAGGCAGAGAGGCAGGCAGAGAGAGACAGAGAGACAGAGAGAGAGAGAGATGGGAGGAAGCAGGCTCCCTGCTGAGCAGAGAGCCCGATGCAGGGCTCAATCCCAAGATCCTGGGATCACGACCCGAGCCAAAGGCAGAGGCTTTGACCCACTGAGCCACCCAGGCGCCCTTTGTTTGTTTTTTTAACAAGCAGAAATACCCTTATCAGTTAGTACCAGTAGCAGTTAGGGAACAGTGTTTTGAACTAAGACATTACTAACAGTACCGTTCTTAGGTATTTTAGTATGTGAGCTAGTAAAAAGTTTAACAAAGAATTGCATGCGATGCCAGGATCACATTCTGTTTTAATACAGTGGGATTTTTATTGGCCAATTCTTGCAACCAGACCAGGTATTTCATAGTTTTAAAATCAAAATTTTAAAGCACTATAGGACTGAGAAAAGCCCATCTTTTCACTAAGACGGTTCTTTTCCTGGAGAGTTATGGTTTATTGCAGAAATTTTTCATAGTTTTATGTTAGGGTATTTAGAAGAAAGAGCCCAAAATGGAATTTTTTCCTCAAAATTTTCCTGACGTACTTTCTCAATAATAGTCTCTTGTTTTCTTAGTGCACACAATATTTAACAATTTGCATACATGTACTTTTATGTAGGCATGGATTTTACTACTATCCTCACCAGGGCTCCAAGTCTCCTGACATTACTCATTTAATATATGTTCCTAGTTTCGCCACTCGATCTGCACATCATCTTTCCATAAAATAAAAAGAACTTCCACTGATATCATGGATTGCACAGAAGGATATCATGACATAGAATATATTCACAGAACTGTGAATCGCTGAGAATTTTTGGTGCCAGTGTGAGAATATTTCAGTCGAAAGAATTAAGGAGATTTTGATAGATGTTTTCTTTCTGGAAATGTACTTATAAATTCTGGTCTGGATTCTGTCACAAATTAACTGTGTAAGGTTGAGTCTTAATGCCTCTGGACCTCAGTTTCCTGATAGAGAAATTGATCAAAATAATGCTTTGTAAAGCACAAATTACATGAAGAACAAATCCTATGAACAAAACCCCTTTTCAAAAGGGGCCTGCAATCAAGTATGCCATACCGATGCCCATTCTTTAAGTCTATAGACCATTATCACAAATCAACCCACTTATTCAATCGTGGAATCCTTTTTCTAGGTTAATACCTATTAAGAATACCAGATTAGACAGTTTAACCAAGCTGGATTAAATGACCTATATGTCTGTTTCCAGCTAAGAAAATTCTCCAATAGCTTTAGCCTTATGAAAATTACTGACAAGTGACAAAATCTTAAAACAAAATTATAAGCAATCTCAGACTTCAATAAAGTACATTCTTATTCTTATGAACCAAGAGCAAAATAACACACAGAATTAATATAGTCCTATAAGGGTGATGACATTGGGCTTTTATTTTTCAAAAGGGCTTTTTTGGTCACTGTATTATTTATGCAATTAAAAAATAATTTTTGCACAGAAATGACAGTTTTCTCTCTGTGTCTAGCAAATAATGTCATTCAGTTAATTTTTAGGTCTTTGACCAACGAACTTTTGGTTATTCTGTGGTAGGGTGTAGCTAATGTTAAGTAACTAGACATTTCAAACTTTTGGTGACTATTGCTTCAAGACAAAGCCATGAGCCTATATTATGGGGGCAGGAAACCATTATATATATATATATAATCTTTTGCACTCACACCAACTTCCTCATGATGTTTGGCCAAACCATTCAACCACTATTTGGCTTTGTCCACAGCACTAGAAAAGAATATTATTGATCTTATCATCATGGCCCATGGTCCTCATCTGTCTCGTCTGCAAAGGGGAGACTCTTTTGGGTGTCTACACAGAGGTGCTGGTACAATCTTCTTGGTTCATGTCTGCTTAGTGAACTGTTGACTGAGAGATAGGGTTTAGATTGTGCCTTTAAACAGAATTTCTTGAAAAATAAGAAAAAGTTTATTTTAGTTTAATTTCTGTTTTCAATGATGTCAAGAAATTTCTTTGATTGAAGTTTTGATTATATAATAGATTGTCCTTTGCAGGATTCCTGATCCCTATGTTTAAAAAAATAGAGACAGACTACCGGCCCAAAGAACCAAGCAGAGTTTTTTCTCTCTGAAGGAATAATGCTTCATTGGTCCAAATAAAGTTCATGTTAAGATAGGAATTAGGTTTCAAACATTAGAACTATATAAAACAAGAGCTAAAAAGTCATACTTGTAACCGTAATGTCCCCAAAGAGACATTACCACCCCCCTCATTTTCCTCATCCTGGTGGTGAGCCCAGATCTGATATTAAGAGGAAGTACTGTCTTACTTTTATCTATTCTATCAGGATGTTTCAAACAGCATAGTCACCGTTGGCAATAAATAACTTTGCTTCCAAAACACCTCTCTTCATCTATAGTCTTTGGATTTGGAGAGCCTTACCTTCTGCCAGCAGTGCCACTGCAGGGCCTGTCCCCCACTTTTATACTGAGCTTGAGTTTGTTTCAGAAATATGTGTACAGATCCGATTTATGTCTTCAACTTGTTGACTGTTGTATTCATCACCCTTGACTCCAGACAGTTCCAACATGCTGTCAGACTGTTTTTCATATTTCAGGATGCTGACCAGAGGAAATTGGTTTCCTTATGATCCCAAGATTAGTGGAACCACTTGCATCTTGAGAAGCATTGGGTTAAAAAAGAAAAGGAAGGAAAGGGAAGGGAAGGGAAGGGAAAACAGGGGAAGGGAAGGGAAGGGAAGGGAAGGGAATGGAAGGAAAGAGAAGGGAAGGAAGGAAGGAAAGGAGATGATTCTAAGCCAGATTGTAGAAGATAATGAAGAAAAATATAATGAGACACAATTTACATAAATTAAAATGCATCTATTTTAAGTGGAATAATCTCTATGAGTTTTGAAAAATTTGTTGATAGAACACTTCCTTCACCCCAAAAGATCCCCTTAGGTCCCATTATACTCCATTATCCCAACCTGTTGTCTCAGGGAATTAGTAATCTGCTTTCTGTCACTGTAGTTTAGATTTAGCCTGTTCTAGAGTTATATATAAATGGAACAGTGTGTAGTCTTTTATATCTGGCTTCTTTTCTTCAGTATAATATTTCTACGGTTCATCCACATTGTAATTATATATCTATAATTCATCAATTTTTATTGCTGAGTTGTATTCCATAGCATAGATGTGCCACAGTTCATTTTTCCATTCATGGGCTGATGGCCATTTAGGCTGTTTAAAGCTCAGGGCTACTACAAATAAAGCTGCTATGAACGTTTGTGTACAAGTCTTTGTATGGACATATGCTTTCATTTCTCTTGGGTGAATATCTAGGAGTGAGATGGCTGGGTCATTTGATAACCAGCTTTTAAAAAGCCAGTGAATGCTGTCTGTGGGGCATCTGGGTGACTCATTTGGTTAAGCACCCAACTCTTGATTTCAGTGCAAGTCATGATCTCAGAGTTGTGAGATTTAGCCCCATATAGGGCTCCATCCTGGGCATAGAGCCTGCTTAAGCTTCTCTTTCTTCCTCTCCCTCCTCTCTCTATCTCTAAAAAAATTTTCAAAAAAAAAAATTTTTTTTTGAAAGCCAGTGAATACTCTCTATTTCTTCTGTTTTACCTTATTCATTGAGCTTTTTCGGCTCTCCCAAAAGGTATCTGCTTTCAAAGAACATGAATAGGAAAACAAAACAAAACAACAACAACAACTGTCTGATAAAAGGAGAAAGGAAGAAAAGCAGAAGTTTATCGATCAATGTCTTCTGCTCAGATTGCGTGTGACGGGACTGCCCAAGAGAGAGTCCCCAGAACATCCCATCTATAAAATACCATTGTAAATTGTCTTTTTTTTTTTTAATTTTAGTTTCCAATTTCATGTTGCTTATTTATAGAGATCTCCTTGATTTTTATTTGTTCACTTTGATTCCTGTGACCTTGCTAAACGTACTTATTGTTTCTAGTTTTTTGGTAGATTCTTTAGAATTTTCTACATTAAAAAACCATATTATGGGCAAGTAGGGAGAGTTTAACCTCTTTCTTTTCCAATTTTATGTCTTTTATTTCTTTTTCTTTTTTTATTGCAAAGAATAGGGATGATGAGAATTGGTATCTTTGCCTTTTTCTAGTAAGTGGAAAGCATTCAGTCTTTCAACATTAAGTGTGATGTTAGCTATAGATATTTTTGTAGATGTCTTTTATCAGGATAAATACTTACTTTCTCTTCCTAGTTTGCTGAGAATAGATTTTTTTTAATTTTTTAAATTTTTTTTTAAGATTTTATTTATTTATTTGACAGAGAAAAAGATCACAAGTAGGCAGAGAGGCAGGCAGAGAGGTTGGAGGAAGCAGGCTCCCTGCTGAGCAGAGAGCCCGATGCAGGGCTCAATCCCAGGACCCTGAGATCATGACCTGAGCCAAAGGCAGAGGCTTAAACCACTGAGCCACCCAGGTGCCCTAGATTTTTTTTTTTAATGTTTCTCTGTAATCATGTGGTTTTCCTCTTTAGATTGCTAATGTGGTGAATTGCATTGATTGATTGCCAAATGTTGAAACAATGTTACAATCTCTGGATAAAATCCACTTGTTTGCAACATATTATTCTTTTTGCATATTGCTGAATACAATTTGCTACTTTTTTAAAGGATTTTTGTGTCAATGTTCTTGGGAGAAGTTGGTCTGTAGTTTTAATGCCTTTTGTTTTGCATGGGAATGTTAGTTTCATAAATTGAGTTAAGAAGTATCCTCTTCTATTTTGTGGAAATGATTGTATATATTTGTTACTATTCATTCTTAAATGTTTGGTAGAATTAATCAGTGAAATCACCTGGGCTTGGAGATTTATTTTTAGAATTTTTTTTTGACTCTTAATTCAGTTTTTTGTATAATTACAGGACTATTTAGATTGTTCATTTCATCTTGGGTGAATTTTAGCTGTTTGTGAATTTTAAGGAATTTCTCTATTTTATCATGGTTGTAGAATTTATATGCACAGAGTTGTTCATAGTTTTCTCTTATGATCCTTTTGCCATCTGCTGTGTTTGTGGTGATATCAACTATTTTGTTCCTCATATGGGTAAATTGTGTCTTTTCCTTACTTTGTCATTCTTGCTAGACTTGTAAAAATTTGATATTTTTAAACAATCAGCTTTTGGTTTTATTTTCTCTATTTTTTATTTGTTTGTTTTCATTACCTTGATTTCTGCTCCTTAATATTTTCTACCTCCAGCTCAATTTGGTTCATTTGATTGTTCTTTTTCTAGTTTCTAAATGTGATAACTTAGGTCATTTCTTTGAGACCTTCCCTTTTTCTATTATAAGCACTTAATGCTATAAATTTCCTTCTAAGCACTATTTCAGCTGCTCCTACAAAATTTGACATATTGTTCACTTCAAAATACTTTTTTGATGTTTCTTGAGATTTCCTCTTTGATCTATCAATTATTGCAAAGTGTATTATTTAATTTGTTAAGTGTTTGGAAATTTTCCCATCATCTTTCTGTTACCAGTTTCTAGTTTAATTCCATTTTCTCTAAGGATACACTTTGTAAACCTATGTTTCTATCCAATTTAGTCCTCCTTAATTTTTGACTTGTTGTCTAATCAGCAATTTCCATTCCAGTGAAACAAATATTCTAAATGTCGATATGTATACTGGAATAAATTAAATCAGGTTGTTATGATACCTAAGTACTATAGGTAAAGATGGTTTCCTAAAAAAAGATGTTTGTAATAAAAATGAACTTGTTTTTTATATTTATCTTCAATTGAAAAATTTGAGAGATTTTATTTATTTATTTAGGGAGCATATGTGTGAGTTGAGGAGAAGGACAAAGAGAGAGGGAAAGATAAAACCCAAAGCAGGCTCCACACTCAATGTGGAGCCCTACACAAGGCTCAATCTCCCCACCCTGAGTTCATGACCTGAACTGAAACCAAAAGTCAGATGCTTAACTGACTGAACCACCCAGGTGCCCTGAAAAAGACATTTTAATATTGGAAGACAATATTGTTTAGAGAGTCATGTGGATGATATACTTTGGTTTGTGCCCAGAATTTCCATTCCATCCCACCTTACTCTACCCATTTCAGCCAGTAGGAAAGGGACCTTCATGATTGGATAAGATTTTTAAAAAGAATTAAGCAACCCTGTAACATTCTCAGGAATAAAGGTTTGAAGTGTGTGTCCTGGTAGATATTTCTCTTTATATTATGGTAGTATTTTCCTCACTGCAGACTTTTCTACTCGTGGTTTATTTGTAAACAGTTATAAGATGTCCTGCATGTTCACCACACTGTTTCAAAACCCAGTGAGTTATGGGGGTGGCAATAGAACAGAAGAAAAGATACAATGTGATGCATGGGTGCGGCTTTAATTTGCAAATTAGTAGCTTCTAGTATGTAGTTTATAAGAGCAAAAACAATTTTCTTTAACCAATGTGCCATACTTTTCCTATTAACAGAATCTTATTTTAGGGACTGGGCATTCCAATCTATAGCTCTTAAATTTCAATATGAATGCATCTCCTGACATTTTGTTGATAGAAGAGTCTCCTTCAGAGATTTGGGAATTTTCCTTTCTAAAAAGCACCAATAGCATTCCTCTTTGGACCACTCTATGAAAGCCATGGCCTTCATCAATACTTGGGTCATTAATGTTCCCAGGTAAGCAGTTATCTAGAATTTGGTTCATTAGTCTGTTGCACCCACATCACAATTCAAGTAGTCCTGGGGTTTCCTGCTCTATTTGAAATTTTGCCAATAAACTTATATTAAGAATAACTACCACAGTGGTGGAGATTTGACAAACCCAAAGTCAACTTGGCACCCATGAGAGGTGAGAATCAGTAGATAAATACCTCAGTCTTCCCAACCATAGGAGGGCAATTCTGAGCTTCATTGTACCTGGTTCCTCTGAATCCATCACCCAAATTTATGTCTTAGAGTTTGCTCTCATGGGAATCCAAAATAAAATAGGAAGTATTCAATAAATACTTGTTGGGTAATTTTTTTAAATGGAGTTGTCTAAGAAGAACACACAGCAAATAGAACATTAAGTGGAAAATTCACTAAGACACTGAAAATTTCTGAGCAAATACCCTCTACATCATCCCTTCACCCCCCAACCTCTAATATTTAGAATCTTTTTCCTGGGTCAATAACCAAGATGGCCAATCTTGAGCTGTGAAAACACCTGTTAAAAAAGAAAGGAAAAAGAGTTTCTTACTGGTCTCCTTCAGTAATATTTCAGGGTTACTCTCACCAGAGAATTTGTCTTTAAATATACTGGGCTGTGTTTTTAATGAATTTTCTTTTGTTCTGACCTCATTTGAGACAAGATTAATTGTCACAATTCTTTGAATAAGATTGCCCATTGGTTTTCTCTTTGTCCTGACTGAATAACTGTTTTTTTCATGTGTTCCTTTTATTCAACTAGTAAGATCTAGGCTTCAATTAGTCAGCCATTATCACAGTAATGTATAATAAACCACTCAAAAACTCAGTGGCATTTAACAATAAATATTTATTCTTATGGTCATGAGTCTGCTGTTTCACTGTAAAATCAGCTAATCTAGGGTGGGCTCAGCTGGGCTCTGCTTCAGTCTGAGTGTTTGGCTGAGCTTGGTTCCTCACTGTGAGCTGGATTCAGATTTGATCCATGTGTGTTTATCCTGGGCTGAAGGGGAAGCAGTTACCCAAGACATTTAAAGCTTCTGCTTGCCTGCATTGACCAAAGCAGGTCCATGGCCAATCCCAAAATCAAGGGGTGGGAAAATGTACTTGGCCATAGCAAAGGGGTGGATATAAATCTTACCCCACGAGAGCCAGGAATTGTAACTAATAACTCAATCTTCCACAGAGTCCTGGCTAGGATGATGAATGGTCTTGTTTGGTGGTTCTCAAATTGTGATCTGGAAACCTGTGGGAGTCCCTGAGATCTTTCAAGCTGTCTACAAGGTTGACACTATGTTCATAATAATAATAGTGCAATATTATCTGACTAATTTCTTGTATTTTTTCACAAGTGTTCAGTGCAATTTTCCAGAGTGTATGAGATACAAAAGATTGACAGCAGAAGTAGATAATCCAATTGTCTTCTGAGGAGGAAGATACGAAGATATTTGCAAAATGTAAAACAATGCTATATTTTCAATAATTCTTTTCAAATATACAGTTTGTTTGTTTGTTTGTTTGTTTGTTTTTAAGTAGGCTCCACGCCCAGTGTGGACTCCAGTGTGGGGCTTGAACCCATGATCCTGAGAGCAATACCTGAGCTGAGATCAAGAGCTGGACACATAACTAACTGAGCCATCCAGGTACTCCATATGGTAACTTTAAAGAAAAATATATCATTTATATTCACAGGTAATGACTTTAAAATTGACATTTTAGTGAATTTGTAAATAAATATTTTTAAAATGTCTTAGCTTTAATGCCAAATATAGTTCAGTATTAATAGATACAATCTACATAAACAAAAGCTCTTTGGGTCTTCTATAATGTATTTTAATTCTTTTCCTATTTTTTTATTATGGAGAAAAACATATAGCATAAAATTTACCAGCCCAACCATTTTTAAGTGTACAGTCAGTAGTATATCTGCATTTTTGTGAAACAGATCTCCAGAACTCTTTTCTTGTACCTCTTGAACTCTGTACCCATTAAACAAGTCTCCTTTCCCCCCTCCCCCATCCCTGATAACCACCATTCTACTTTATGTTTCCATGAATTGGACTACTTTATATACATTTAAAAGTGTAATTGTACAGTATTTTGTGTGTGTGTGACTGGTTCATTTCACTTAGCATACTGTAACATGTGACAGGATTTCCTTCCCTTTTAAAGGCTGAATAATATTCCATTGTGTATGTGTGCATGTGCGTGTGTGTGTGTTTGTGTTTGTGCATGTGGAGAATGCCCAGTATATTCTCCCACTCCTTGATTTTGGGGTTGACCATGGACCCACTTTGGTCAATGCAGGCAAGCAGAAGCTTTACATGTCTTGGGTAACTGCTTCCCTTTCAGCCCAGGATAAACACACATGGATCAAATCTGAATCCAGCTCACAGTGAGGAACCAAACTCGAAAAAACATTTTGTTTATCCATTCATCCATCAGTGGAAATTTGGGTTGCTTCAACCTCTTGGCTATTGCAAATAGAGCTGCTGCAAAGAGAGGTGTACAAATATCTCTTTGAGACGCTGCTTTCAATTCTTTTAGATTTATACCCCAAAGTGAAACAGCTAAATTGTATGGTAGTTCTATTTTTAATTTAATAATGTATTTTTAACTAAGGTTCTTATTTTGAGATAATCATAGATTCATATGCAGTTGTAAGATATAATACAGAGAGATCTATGTACTCTGTACCCGGTTTTTCCCAATGGTAGAGTTATAGCACAATATCTCAAAAAGGACATTGCCATTGATACAATGAAGGTACAGAACATTTCCATCAACACAAAGAGCCATCATGATGCCCTTTTATAGTTATACCCACTTCCTTCCCATCTCCTCATTAACCCTTGCATTGACCTTTCTTCCTATACTTGAAAAATATTGTTCCACTTTCTTTTTGGTCTACATGGTTTCTGATGAAAAAATCTGCTGTTTTTTCAAATGGTTCCCCTTGTATGGCAGGCATTATTTCTGTCCTTCTGTTTTAAGATAATTTCTCTGTCTTTAGTTTTCAGAGGTCTGATCATAATGTTTCTTGCATTTCTTTAGGTTTATCTTACTTGGGGTTTGCTCTTCTTATTGAGTCTATAGGTTTATGTCTTTTGGGAAGTTTTTGGTCATTATTGCAATTACTTTTTCAGCCTTTCCTTCTTTCTCCTCCTTTCAGTTTTTTATTTCCGTTTTTGTACCTTTCAGTTCTAACATTTCCCTCTTGCTCTTATTTATATCTTCTATACCTTTGGTGAAACTTTCTACTTTTTTTCTTTGTAATTGCTCATTAAAGCATTTTTAAAAAGATTTATTTATTTATCTGACAGACAGAGATCACAAGTAGGCCTAGAGAGAGAAGGGGAAGCAGAGAGCCTGATGCAGGGCTCAATCCTAGGACCCTGAGACCATGATCTGAGCCAAAAGCAGAGGCTTAACCCACTGAGCCACCCAGGCATCCCTCATTGAATCATTTTAATGACTGCTTTAAAATCTTTGTTGGATAATTCTGATATCTCTATAGTCTTAGCGTTTGTATCTGTTGTCTTTTTTTACATCCTGTTTGAGAATTTTCTGGGTTTTTGTATGACTAGTTTTTTTGTTTGTTTGTTTTGTTTTGTTTTTTTAACTGAAGCTTAGCTATTTTGCTGAGTCTCTGGATCTTACTTAAGTCTTCTGTGTTAGCTGACCTTTTTTTTGGACATTGATCTGACAAGAGAAGAGGCAACACCTTTTTACTATTGCCAGATATGGGTAGAAGTCCAGCTTCCCCACTTGGCTTTCATTAACATCTATAGGTGTTCTCCTCATTATTGCTGGGTGAGGAGAGGAGTTCCAACTCCCCACTAAAACTCCAGTGATATCTGTATGGCTGGAAGAAGTAGGAATACCTTGTTACTATTCCTCACATAGCCTCCACTGACACCATTTTGGCATGGAAGAATGCTTTTTCACCATTGAGCAGTGATGAATTTTTGACTATCCACTAGACCTCCTCTGACACCACCCCACCTGGTTATAGTCTCTTGAAAGTGGAAATCTAGGCTCTCTACTTAACTTTGCTGGTCTGGATAGGAATAGGGTATAGTTTTTTTTCTGTGATGGATTAAGGCCACTATTTTCAAGTTTTCTGTTTTATTGGCTGCCGCTGCCCCTTTTCTTTTCCTTTGGCTAGAGAGAGCGGGGTGTCAGAACCTTCTTTTGCTTATGCCTAATGGCATTTCTGGATTTTTGCCTTCTTCAGCTCCAACTCTGGGATATATGAGGCAAAGGGGAATAGGGAAGGTACCACTATGTTGTTCTTTGGTTCCTCAGTTCCCTATCTGGTCTGCCTCCTTCTTGCCACCTATTGGAGTCTTCTAGTGTTTATTTTACATATGACATCAGGGTTTTTTACTGTATATAACAAGAGGAATATGGAAAAGTATGCCTACTCAGTTTTCCTAGAAGTGGGAGTCTCAATAAATTTTACAAGTACGAAGAATTCCTGAGACCAAAACGTTTGGGAACCATTGATTACATTCAAAGGTCTCAGGTTTTGGATTTCATGTATATATAAAACAAAATAAAAGGTTTTAAAAGGTAGTCTCAATAAAGTAGCTTTCTAAATGGTAGTCCCAATAAAGTTGCTTTCCATTCATTACACAACACAAAATAATAAAAAGACAAATGGTCCTCAGATAATTTATCATGATTTTTTTGCAAAAGAAATGATTACCACCACAAATTAAGAAACCAAAAATCTCAAAAGTTACATTCCTTCAGAAAGTCCAAGTATCACATCATAAAAAATTTTCCCTAAACAGTCTTTTTTATTTACCTCAACTCCTTCTAAATTGAAAACTCAACATTACGTAAGTGCCAATAGAGAGACAAGCATGTGGGAGCTCCTGCTCGAGTGAACCTCTCTGGCAGTGGTGATTTTAAACTCAAACTACCTGGCCCATTGTAAGGAAAATATAAAATTTTGTTAAATGAAATTCTCTCCAGAGGCATTTTGTGGGTTTTCAGAGTAAGGTATCTTTTTACACTTGAACTAGAGAATCTAGTTGCTTGTTTCATGTAGGACACTGCACTACACATACCCATGTTCTGGAATAACTGTCCAATACGGTGTTGCAATAAGGTCCATAGGAAGGACAGTAATGGCAGAAGCTTGTTGCTATTTTTGGATATACATTTATTATAAGTTTTTTCTTTGTTATGTTTTTCCTCATATTTTTATCTAGAAACTGTTGTAATAGGTATATTTTTAACACTAAATAAATAAATAAACAAGCAAACAAACAAATAAATAAATAAAATATTGGGTCCAATCCAGGTAGAATTAAGCTCTGTAGCTGCTCTCCCCTAGACACACTGACGGCATTACTCAGTCTCTGCAGGTTTCATGAGCTGAAGAGTTAAGAAAGATGAGGACAGGGCCCTTTGCTTCTCCTGTGTTCTCCAGTAATCAGTAGAATGTTTCTTTAGGACATGGTACCCAACAACTGGGTCTACAGAAATACGCTTTGTGAAATAGTGGAATTTTCCTATGTGAGAAGGAGTCATTGAAGTTCCCGTGGCTTTGGTTTATTTCAACAGAATTCTCTCTAGACTGAATTATTCCCCAAAAGGCCATCAAGCCAAGCGCCAATTTAATCTCAAATCCTCAAAGGAAAAGCTTACAGTTGTCAGTGGTGTCTCCTTCTCTAGATAGAAATAAGACAGATCTAGCTCTCTGCTGGGCCAGGAAGCATTGATTGCAAGAGAGAACAAATGCTCTCACAGTCTAATCAATCTCACAGAGCAGATGGATGTGGCAATTAGTGCAAAAACAATTTTGCCAAGAATATTAACACGTCTTGAGTTTATCAAGAAAGGGTGAAGTTTCTAGTCAATAACTTTCTAAATTTATAGAAGAGTTACTGGTGAGCAACAGGGTGTGGGGTGTCTAGTCTTATGCTCTTGCATAGGCCAACGAGGTAACGAGTAGAAAGAATGAAGTTCTTCATATACATCAAGTGAAATCGTGGAGTTGAGAACAAACACATTGCTAGTTAATATGTGCTCTAACTCTTCTAAAAAATACTGAAATGATTATTTTGTTTCAACACAAGTTGTTCAGAAAATTGCTTTAATACTTTTCCTTTGCAAACCTTGGCACAGTTTAGTGATCTACAACAAAGAGTGACAAGCGTTTTCTATAAAGGGCCAAAGAGTAAATATTTTAGGCTTGATGACCATATGGTCTCTTTCACAGCCACTCTAATTCTACTATTGTAGCATAAAAGCAGCCATAGAGAACATAAATAAATGGGCATGGCTTTGGTTTCAAATAAAACTTTATTTATAAAATAAGTGGCAAGACAGATCTGCCCCATACGCCATAGGTTACAGAAGTCCGATCTAGGGCTTTGGTATGGTCCTTTGATCCCCTCTACGAGTATAGAATGAGTACTTTCTCTTTCCAAAATTAGGGCACTTATTAGAAGCACCGAACTTAAATAAGGCACTGTTTCTAGAATGATTAAAAGAGGTCAGTTTGCATGTGGTTTCCAGAATTTCTTTTTCATTCATAATATGGAAATGTGCAGGAGGTATGCTTCCCCTTTGAGTAATCTCACTTACCATCCAAAGTCTTCCTGTATCTTCCCCAACAGCTGCGTCCTTCTCTTCCTGAACCCTTTTCCCCCTTCTAGCTCTCTCTTCTTTTTCCCTTAGTTCTATGTTTTTGCACAATCCTTCCCTACTCTTTTTCCATATTTCAGCTTCATTTTCATCAGACAGAATTTTGTAGCATAGCCTAACAACCTAATCAAGAACTGAGTGTTAAACCTATGAACCTTTAGTAAGGATAAAGCAGTGTGTGCCAAGGCAAAAACTACAGCTACATTTTAAGTGGTGAAAGATTTTTTGAGAGATGTTCACTAGGACCGGTGACACAAATTCTTTGTGTATCAGTTTAATATCAATAATATAATGTTAATAATGTATCTACTTTATATGGTTGTTATATTATAAATGGCTTAGAACGGTTTTAGTGTTTAAGCTCAGGAAAAAGGCAAAGATGTTTTCTCTCTCCATTTTTACTCAACATTACACTGGGTGTTCTAGAAAAGAAAAGAAAAAAAAGAAGGTACTTAGATTGCAAAGAAGATATAAAACTGTCTTTATTTTTATATGACATGATTAACTCTGTAGAAAGAGTGGTGGTGGGGTGCCTGGATGGCTCAGTTGGTTAAGTGTCTGCCTTGGGCTCAGGTCATGGTCTCAGGTTCTCTGCTCAGTGGGAAGTCTGCTTCTCCCTCTGTCCCCTACCCTCAAATAAATAAATAAAAATTCTTAAAAAAGAAAAATTAAAAAAAGAAAATGTGATGGAATCTACAAAAGAGCTACCAGAACTATTGAGTGTAGACTAGGTTGCAGGATAAAAGACCAATGTACTAAATAAATAAATAAATAAATAAATTCTGTTTCTGTATTCTAGGATAAATGAAAAGATATATCATGTTCATGGATCTGAAGGTTAATTATTGTTAAAAGGCCAGTTCTCCTCCAAAATGATCTATGGAGTTGAAACAATCTCAATCAAAATTGAGCAGATTTTTTTTTTTTTGGTGGAAATTGACAAGCTGAACCTAGAATTCGCAGGTAGATAAAAAGACCCAGAACCACCAAAACAACTTTTAAGAATAGTAAAGTTTGTAGCCTATAGATTATTTGACTTTAGGACATCTAGAACTATAGTTATCAAGACAGCATGGTCTGGGTGGAAAGGTTGATAAAGAGCAAAAAAAATGAATAAAACCGAAATTCCAGAAGTGACACACACATATACAGTCAATTGATTTTTGACAAAAGTGCAAATACAATTAAGTGTAGAAAGAATAGTCTTTTAAACAAATGGTACTGGAACAATTTAAAATGTATATGCAAAGGAAGGGAGGGAGGAAAGAAAAGAAAGAAAAGAAAAGAAAGAGGAGAAGAAAGGAAGGAAGGAAGGGAGGGAGGGAGGAAGGAAGGAAGGAAGAAAAAAAGAAAAGAAAATATTTTGACCCATACCTTGATACCTTGTACCATATGTAAAAATTAACTCAAAATAGATCATGGATTTAAATGTAAATCCTTAAACTATAAAGCTAAAAGAAAAGACAGAAGAAAATTTTTGTGACCTAGGATTGGGCAAATGTTACTTACATGTAACACTAAAAGCAAGAGTTTTAAAGGCAAAACCAAAATTGTTAAATTGGACTTCACCAAAAAAACAGAGAACACTGTTAGGGGGATGAAAACATAAGCTACCTACTGAAATACTTGCAAATCACACAGCTGACAAAGGACTTGTAACCAAAATATATAAAGGAGTTTCAAAACTCAATAATAAGAAAGCAACCAATTAAAAAAAAAAAAAGGGTAGGGGCACCTTGGTGGCTCAGTTGGTTAAGTGTCTGCCTTGGGCTCAGGTCATAATCCCAGGGTTCTGGGATCCAGCCTCCTGCCAGGTTCCTTGCTCAGCGGGAAACCTGCTTCTCCCTCTCCCTGCTCATGGTCTCTCTCACTCTCTCTCTTTCAAATAAAGAAATAAAAAAAAAAAGAAAGAAAGAAAAACTTAGGAAAATAGGTAAAAGAACAAACACTTCATAAAAGATATATGGATAGCAAATCACATGAAAAGATATTCAGTAGGGAAATGCCATTTATTACAAAAATGCAAATTAAAATCATGAGTATCACTACACACATATCAGAATGTTTACAATGAAAAAGTCTGACCCTATCAAGTGTTGGCAAGGATGTGAAACCATGGAAATTCCCATACCCTGTTGATGGGACTGTAGAACAACAGTTCAACCACTTTGGAAAACAGTTTGCCAGAGTCTTAAAAAGTTAAATACCTATGGTATGAGAAATTACTTTACTTCTAGGAATTTATACAAGAGAAATTCAAGCATATGTCCATATAGAGGCACACATAGAAATGTTCATAGCATCTTTGAAACAACTCCAAGCTGGAAACAACCTAAATATTCATCAACTGCATAATTGACAAAACAAAAATTGCACTATATCCATAAAAGGTAATATTTCTCAATAATAAGCAAACTGAACATGGATGAATCTTAAAATAATTATGCTTAGTGAAAGAAGGCAGAGAAAAGTGAGTGCATTCTGAATTATTCTGCTTATACAAAATTCTAGAATATGCAAACTTAGTTACAGTGACAGAAAGCAGATCGGTGGTGTCATGGGGATAGTGATGAATGAGGATGGGAGGTTGGGAGGGAGGGATTATTACAGCAGGGCACAAAGCTATTGGGATAACTGATAGGTTCATTGTGCTCCCAACTGTGTGGGTGGATATATACACACATACACACACGCAC
The DNA here is from genome assembly GCF_010015895.1 of Lontra canadensis. NCBI lineage: Eukaryota > Metazoa > Chordata > Mammalia > Carnivora > Mustelidae > Lontra > Lontra canadensis. The sequence continues at coordinate 1,564,690 of NW_022631014.1, forward strand.
AGATATGTGAGCACATGTGTGTGTGAAAACATCAAATTGTCAAATTGTATGTATTACATATATGCAGTTTATTGTATGTCAATTGTACTTCAATAAAACCGTTAAAAGTTTTGGTAGTGTACTCTAATAAATCGTATAGCAACTCAAGATATGCATTTCTGGGTCAAGCATACCTTTCAATTTGTGTCTTTTTCTATCTAAATTTTGGATTAATTTTATTGCAATTTTTCCTTTGTTGTCCTATATTATTGCATTACATATAGAAGTTTTAGCTAATTGTTTTTGTAATAAGTTGGAGTATAAAAACACACACAAATACAAAAGTGTCATATTTCAGCAGGACCGTGAGATGCTAAAGGCTAGCAAAAGGCTCTTTACATGTGTCAGTTTAAAAAGCCCCATTCAAAGGATTGTCCATGGGATATAGGTCTCATTCCATATTTCTTCTAAGTTGTCTGATCTCATTCATGCACTAACCAAACACACATTTCTGTGTCAGGCTTTAACTAATAAAAATACATGATATTGAATTTGCTTGCTCTCATACGGTTGATTATTACTGTAGTTTAAGCACTATATGAAAACTATAGATATTAGAAATTCTCCTGATGCTAGATGGGGCATCTTATCTCTGTGTTATTATTATATTTTTTCTGTATTATTATTTTTTCTTAAATGTTCAGTAGAATAATTTATTTTCAGAATCATTGTGACATTCTGACATCGAAGTGGTTTGCTTTTTATTTGATGCATAACTCTTTTTCAAAAATAGGATAAATGCCAAATGCCTCTATGAACTTCAGTGTTTATAGCACAGGATTATTAATTAAATGTAGTTCTTCGCTTGAAAAATAAGTCTACTGGACTTGACCGATTGGAGTGTGATTAATTTAATGTAGTTTGAAATGTAGGAATGATCAAGTGCAGTTAATTTTTAGTATGTTATTTCTATTTCTTGAAACACACACCCCCATTTAGAGATTTTTTTTTTTCCTCCCCAGGCTAAGAAGATTTCTGTCCTTTTTAGTTTAGCATTTGTGGGCACATTGCAAATATGCTACCTCACTATTTTTCAGGTTTACTGTAGTAGAGACAATACTTCATTTCTCTGCTTCTCACCTGTTTCTATTTATTTGTGTATAAGATGTCAAAGGAAAATGAAAAGTAACACCTCGAAATACCACCCTGAAAAAGAAAATGCCAACAAATTCTTTTCTGCACCTGAAGCTTTTAATTCTTTAATCCACTATGGAATGTTGCTTAATTACATACTTTATTATGCATAACTGAAAATTATGTATTTTAGTTTCAACAATGATATGAAAGCACGTATTGTTTATAAATAAAGAGAGGCTGGGTTGTCTCTTTTTTTATATTACAAATATTTGTGGAATTCTCACAGGTTCTCCTTCTAAAATTGGCTTTTTGAAAATTCTCAGAGAGTTCAGAGAGAAACTTCGTTTCAGTATTTTCTTGAGAAATCAGAAAATTCATTACTTTCCAAAAAGTAAGATAATGTCAGAATATCATTATAGGCAAAAACCACTGAACAGTTTGAATATTTTCATAAAAGTTTCATCTTAATTTTAATGAGTTTCACAAAGTACTTATTAATGGGAAAATGTTACAATTGTTGAACTGGGGATGAATCATCAGCGGTTCATTACATTATTCTACCTTTTTTTTTGGTATATCTGAACATTCCTATAACAAAGTGTATTTTGTTTTTTAGAAAAAAAGATTTTGTGTATATGGCTCTTACACCAGGACAGCAGAATCTGGGGGTTAACATTTCATACACTTGATTTCAATTACTCTGTGACAGACTTTTTCATGTTAGCAGAATACACACTACATTAGATTTCTGAAAATTTTGAATGGTAATGAATGTTTTTACATCTTCTGCAGTTGAAAAGGTTTTATTAAGAAGTAGCCACAGGAATGCACGGGTAGAGGGCTTGGGTTTGAAACCGATGAGACCGCTGAACAGCTGAACAAATCAGCCTGTTTGAGTTGCCCCTCCCTGGTCTTTGAAGGGGGAGTTTCAGAGCCTGCCTTCAGTGCCTCAGAGCAGAACGGAGATAGGTTGGGGGCAGTACCTTCTATAACGAAACATTCTACGAATGATGTTGCTATTTTCCTTTAAAGCATGTCTGAGTGTGCTGCGATTCAGGGGCTCTCAGAAGGTTAAGAAGCCATTGAGAGAGATTTGGTAAAATTTGGAAGTTCAAATGGGAAACAAAAGTGGAGTAGGTGAAACCTGTCCCCACATTAAGATGCTGTTGGGACAGGTTCGTGCTCTGAACAAATGCTCACTTTGCATCACTCTGCCGCACACTCGATGAATTAACGGACATTCAACATTGGAAAGTTCCCAACATCCTCCTTTAACATGTACTGTTTGTTTTTTTTGTGAGTGGAATATCAGAGCAGCACATGCGGCATCATATCTTTTGGGGGGGAGGGTGTAAAAACGTGATTAGATTCTGTCACTGTAATGAAAAGTATTTAAATGCCACAAAAAGCAAATAATAACAATAAAAAAATTCAACTAATGGTACAGAAATAACGTTCAATATTTAATTTAGAGCAAAATAGGTCACCTTAGAGTTTTTCTGTTTCCTTGGCGAGGCAACAAGTACAAGGTACTGTTTTACTGCATCTCCTCATCAAACATGATCATAGAGAATGGGGCCCAAGTCTCATGCTTTTGACCACAATAGGAATATTAACAGCTGAAAATAGTTGACAGAAGGGGACTTCGTACACAATCCTGGTATAAGGCAAGAAGCCATAATGGAACTTTTTGGAATTATTTTGATAAGTTTGGAAATGCATGATTCAGATAAGTAGGGTAATATAAGAAAGGCTTAAAAATGTTGCTCATTTTTTAAACATTAATTCCAAACTATTTTTATTTAACATTTGGTATTGTTAAACAGGTAATAGTATTCTGGACATATACCTTCCACCACATTTCTTTAATAGGGGTACTTTATATTTTATAAAAAATGTGCATCTTAATAGATTGTAATTTAACCTTTGTCAAAAGACATGCAAGTATTTAGTATTTACATTAAAAGGATTGCCTCTTAAGAAACACTGAATCCATAATATGCCCCTTTTAAAAGTAAAAAATATTTATTTGTAAGATAAACTATAGCATCAGTATCTTCTGATATTTTAAATGTGATTCATATTTTGGGACCTTCCTTGGTTTCTACACTATCATGCAGATTTTTGGCTTCCTTCAGCCAAGTAGTCCTATTTTTATTGGCTATATAATAGGGTATACACATTTTAATTGCTCTTTTGAAAATATCACCAGGCAGTTCAGAATACCTCATTTATTGATAATATCGTGACAATCAAGGACCTTAATATCAGCTGATGATAACAATAGGGAATAGGGCAGAATTTAATAATGGAATGTATGGGATTGTCATTTTTACTCATTGCTGAACCATCTGAAAATGTTTTCTACTCAAGCTATATATTTTAGATAAGCACAGTTAGATATAGATATCACTACTTGGAAAAAAAAAAAGACACTTCTTTTAAGCTCAGAATTCCTTAGGACTAAATGTTAATCAATACACAGTTTATACATAATATGTACAGACTTTTTAACCAAGTGCCACACAACTAGGGCACACATATTAGTTACCTTGGTTTTCAAAGGTTAGGCGTCAGCTCTGCATATTACGTGCCAAGGAGATACTGTCAACATTATTTTTTGCATAACGTGCAAGTATTATATGGCCACAGTGTGTAATACAAATTAGTGGCAAAATGCTGAGGGAAGGAATCCATGACCGATTCAGATGCACGAGGTTGAATATTACCCGTAAACTACCTGACTCTGCTAAGGTCTTAACAGCACAAAGCCGCTATATCATGCCCAGCTTTGAAAAGTTTCTGAAATACTTGGACACCATGAAGCTGGTTCAAGGAGTTTTACTGTAGCCACTGGCAGTAAGAGGACTGGTGTGGACGATGAATGACATTGGGGGAGCAATGTGGAAGATCACCCAAGAAATCATTTCCAAATTGTGCCGTCTTCCCTGAAAACGATTTTGCTCACTCCATCATGACCATCACTTTTTTGATATGTGCTTTCATTTATTTTCGGCTTAAAATATTGTATTAGGAAGATTATGCTGCTTAAAAGGTCTAAGGAAGAGTATTATTAGTCTTGTATTGATTTCTTACACACAGTCATCAAATTCATCCAAAATGTTATTTCGAAAGAAATTAGCTTATTGGGAATGGCAAAATCGTATTTGCAACCCAATTTTTCCTTCTAAAAAAATTAAAATTTCTGGCACCTTATATTCTGCTGGGCTGGATTAAAAAAAATAAATAAATAAAATCAAAGACTACTCCTTGCTCTAGCTTTTCCCTCCAAACCCAGAGGAAAAAAAAGAGGAAGAAAGGATTTCTTAAAAAACTTCATGGCATATTACTTTCTATTTCTTTTTTTTTTAACTACATGAAATCAAATTTCTATTTTATTAGTTCAAATTTCTTTTCCTCAAATGGTTTTCTGAACTCTAAGTGAGCAAGAATGTTTAAAAGTTGTCCTCTCATTTAATAAAAAGAATTGAAAACTTTTTCAATACAATTTTAAGTTACAGCAAACCAGCTGCCTTCAAAGCAGTTCAGCTGTGCTTCAAAAGTAAATAGTACTTTTACAGCTGAATTGGGAGTCTTCAATGATGCCATTTTAGTTTCTTAAGTAAAAGTTCAACATTAAAGCAGCCCAGTTGCCTACCAATGAGCTCATCAGTGCCTGGAAAAATGTTAGGCATGAAGAGACTGGACACTTTCAGAACCAACTATCAAGGAACCCACACACCCCTCTTAACATCTAGAAGTCTTAAAAAGATGCATCAAAAGATAAAAAGAATACAAAATGATAATCAAAAATCGAAACCCTGGCCTCAATCTTTTCCATAACCACCAGTATACCTCATTTTATATCGCGGCGTGTATGGAGTTTGATGTTGCAAGAATTTTGAAGATGGTGTTTAAAGTCCACATGTGTTGTTCTTATTTTCTTCATTCAGTTCTTAGAGTTATGACATACACAACCAAATGAGCTCAGAGTTCTTAACTTATATTCCGTTTATAACTTAAAAAAATACATTGCTTACTAAGAGGTTTTTATACAGAAGGTCCATTTTTTACCTACTTATGTTACTTGATAAATGCCTTTAAAATATTTATACATTAGCTTAAAAAAAGTGTTACCATAATTAAATATTGTGAAATAAATGCAGATGGATTCATTCTAAGCACATAACTCCTAGAGAGTGTATTTACGTTTTTCTTGGCAGGTCTTCTGACCATCCTTCTATCTCTGTTTATTAAGCAAAATGTTAACCCCAAACAGGTTATGGTCTTCGTTGTTAAACTTAAAAAATGAGCATGTGTTTGTGATTAAAATTTACAGTGTTTCGAGTGACTTTTCAATCGTTCTTTTTAAAATCAGTAAAATATCATCAAGAAAATATTAACATGCACCTAACTGAGAGGGCCATCTTTGACTCTTTAAACTTACTTCACATAAGCAGACAACCCTACCATGTCATACCATACAAACAATTTTAATTGTGTAGTTACAGTCAATAACCACTCCTAATCAGAACATTTCTGCATAAAGAAAATTGTGATACACTTATAAAAACAGCCAGCTGTAACAAAATAGCTGGTGTTTTCATAGCCATAAACTCATAAAAAAAGAAATACACCTTTATACAGAAATTTTATACAGATGTAGCTTTAAAATTGATTGTAAACCAAAGGAAGACACATTGCAAACATCAATTATTTTCACATTAATTGCATAATTTTCTAAGGTGATCTATTAGTTTTATTTACCTAAGCTTATTTGCATGATAGTAAAAATTGCATACAACAATAAGAGTGAAGCTTATAGTATGAATTGCTTGGATAACATAGAGCACTTTTTATAGGCAACTGTGTAAAGCACATTTTCTCTATTTAAAACTTTTAAGACACTTTGTTTTACTGCCCATCAAAATACATTTATAAATAGAAAAGAATCAGTATGGTAACAAGAGAAGCAATATTACATTTAACGGAAACTTCCAAAAAATTAATTACAACATGATGCTGCAGGATCTACAAATAAATAATGAGGACTAAATTGTGTTTCACATTTTCTTTTCATTTTTTAAAAAATCATGTAACAATGAGAATGAAAAAAATTACAGTGAACTTTTATTTCGAAAATAAAATCAAATTTGAATTACGGCAGTGCCATATAATACAAGGCATTTGTTGGCATATGTCATCTTTAAACTGCATTCCACAGTCTATAGTTCTTTTGTAACATACAATAGAGTAACAAACTCTTTTTTTTTCTTTTTTTAAAATAAGGGGCGAGTTTCCAAAGATCAGTGTGGAGTGTTACAGAAATAATTAAAGGAAGGAAATAATAATCACAGAAGTTATAATGCTTGTTTGAGGCTCCAGAATAAGAATATTTCAAAAAAAAAAAAAAAAAATCACCGGTATCATGCTTATGGGGTACACACTTTGATGTGTCCCGTGAACACAAATTTTAATTTTTAACACCAAACAATCCTTGATGCTTCACCTGGGGCTGCCAAGCAGTTTGTAAAACAGAGTAAAACATTTAGTGCAGTCTGCATTATCCTTTCTCCACTTTCCTGTTTGTGCAAGTTTCTGAAGATTCATGGGCCAAACAATGAACAACAAAGGTTTTCTGAGAGATACAGGTGGGCTTCTCCTTTCGTTAGTAAATACCAGTGGCACTGATGAATGAAAATAATACTTTGATCTCAGTCTTTCAAGTCAGTGTTAATGTCCGTGTTTCCTTCCACTGACAGCTCTTCTTCTAGCTTCACCGAGAAAAGGGTGTTAGCATTTTTGTCTTGGACACTCTCTTCCAGATCCTTAAGCAACTCCTCTTCCTTGTATTCGGCCACATCCACCTCCAAGCCGGAGTTGTCCTTCAGTTTGCCGTGGTGCTTCAGATAATACCGCTGGTTCTGAAAGAACTTGATGATGGTGTACTTGGGCAGGTCAAGCTGCGCGGACAGAGTCTGGATGGCCTCTTCGTCCGGGTACAGGCCTACGTCTTGGATGAAACTCTGGAGGATGCCTAGGGCTTCCACGGAAATTTTCGTTCGTGGCCGGGTCTTCTGCCGGTTCTCGTCCTCGGCCTCTGCGGGAGAGGCCACGGTGGGCTGCCGTGGGGGGAGGCGGGGCCCGGCAGGCTGCTGCGCCTGCGCCTGGGGAGGTGGTGGCGCCGGCTGCTGCTGCGCCTGCGCGGGCGGCTGCTGCTGCAAAGAAACAAGTGGACAGTCAGAGCTCCGTCTTCCCTTCCGGGCGGCGGCGGACAAAGCCGGCTGGAAGGAGGAAACTGGGGGCTGGGGATCCCACCTGTAGTTTCTCCCACCTGGAGCTCCTTCAAGTGGGACAAAGATTCAGGACCAAAAGGGAGGCCAGCCAGATGGCACACAGCAACAGGGAAAGAAGGCAAAATGATAAGAACCAGGAAGGGGAGGCCTGAGTAGGGTTTTGGGGGGCTACTGGGCTTCCTCATCAGGGGTCAGTGGAGCCTCCCTGCCCTTCATTTTCAGCCTGGCTCACGGAAGTGAAAGCTCAGCACGCTGAAAATGTGAGCCTTGAACTTCACCACAAGGATACGCATCAGAAGGCGAAGACAGCAAAGCAAATTATGATGTAAATAATTAACAAAGATCTAATATGAAGATTGAGGAGTAAGGATTTCAAAGGCATTTTAGAAGGGAGTGCTACAAAGCCGTGGGGGAAGAAACCTGTGTTTTGCCCCATTTCATCCATGGCTAAAGCATGGAGCAAGAATAGAAAGTCTTATTTAAATTCCAAATAAAATGGATAAATGCCTGCTGTTCTTCCGCATTATCCCTTCAGACTCCAAAGGATTTCTGAGATTCTCACGTTTGTGAATTTCCTACCAGTCAGTTCGGATTTAATACACACACAATTTCTTACCAAATTGCACTAGGCTGACACTGCAAGTTTTTTCTTACTGAAAAATAAAAGTTTGATCCACTGTACAACGGCTAGCAAATTGTTTTGTCTATAGTAAACTCATGTGATTAGGATTTAAATTTAGTGTATACAGACACTTCTTCATAATTAGTGTCTGTATATGTGCTGTAATTTCCATACACAATTATACGTAACAAATGTGTGACACATGCACATACTGTATACTCTATAACCATAATTCTTATCATCAAAGCAAATCAACCTGTAAGCGGCAAAATATTAGCGCGTTTTTACTGTGCCTAAGCCTTTCTTTTTATCCCCTAAGAAACAATTTTATTAAAAACAATTTACATCTTCAAACAAGTACTATTTTTATTACTATACATATACCTTTCTCTTTTTTTTGTTTTTGCTAAACAGTAAGTTTTTCAGGCTTTCATGATTATTTAGTGCTTGATATCCTAAGGGATTCTCTTTTCCAATTTATCTTTAATACATACTCAAGGATTTTTTTTTTCCCTAGTGGATGGATAACCCTATTATTGTTTTTAGCGATATATATAGCTAAAACAATAATATATTGTATATGTTGTATGTATTGTATAAGTATATATATTTATATAAATATATTCCCCACCCACCCCCACAGCAATACCAAAAAAATAATGCAGGTGATTCAAAAAAGACAGTAGAATTTTAGGACTCTGGAAGGCAGTGGCATTTTCTCTTAAAGGGAAAAGCTAAAAACATCCCCTTAGATTTAACAGGAAAAGGTTGTATAGTTCCAGTTCATTCAACACGCTTCCTTAGAAATCAAGGCCATAGGGCACCACAAACTACCTGATCCCAGAGCTTCCAATCTAGATTCATAGGGGGGTTCCCTCAGTGGATGAATGCAGGTAAGTCCCATGACATGACCAGCTAAGCACAAGGCTGAATCTGCTGGCACAGTGGTCTTTGGCCACCACCATGGTTAGTCCGTCCTCTGCCAAGTCTGAAAATTCTGACCAAGGGAGCAGGTCTTTATACCACCCCCTCTCTTGCTGGCATAGGTAACTTGTGCCCGCTCACCTGGGGAGCAGCACTGAGCCATGGTGCAGGGGTCAGCAGGCCCGGTAAGAAAACGCCTCTAGACTCTCCTTTCCCAAGGGTGGTGGGAGAGGGGCTCTAAAGGAAAGACAAACAGACATGACTCACCCCTAACCTGTGTTCTGTGAGGTTGTAGGGAGACAGCTACAAGGTGAAGGAAGGGCCGAGGAGTCAGAAACAAGATTCCAATTAGGTTTCCCTCCCCTCCTCTCTTTGGACAGTATCCAAGGTAGAAAGTTGAGATTGTACAAACCTTCTCTACAGAAACGGCAGTTAATTCCCTTCCAAAAGGGCAGTATTGATAGTCATTAAAAAAATTTGAGCTCTCACACACAAAAAAACAATTCTAACAAAGACGCACTTGCCAAACCAGTAGGGCAAAAAAGGGGGATCCTGCCACTTAGTGGGTGGGGAGATGAGGGAAGAGGAACACAATACACATGCCGAAAAAAGTGTGCTAATTTTCCTTTTATTCCCCTGAGCAAGATGGCAGTGTATCGTTATCTCTTGCTAAAGCCTATGTTTAGACTGGCGGGAAGAAGAGAAACGCTAATTTCCCAGCTAAGTTTAAAGCTCTATTTACTTAGTGCTATATTGAATCGGCCAAGGTAAACGAACCTGAATCTGCTCCGCTGGAACATGGATAATGTGAGGCGGCCTGTCGCCATGGTGATGCACCGCATTGCTCTCCTGTTCATAAATGGCATCACGTTCTGGCTGAGGAAGACTGAGGAACCTTCGGATCATGGAGAGGTTCTCCCACAGAGTCCTGTTTTCTGGAGAAGGATCTTCTTTCCAGCGCAACAGCTCACACAACCACCCCTTAGAGACAAGGGCATAATAGGTCAGTTTGTGCCTGTGGGGGGTTGATACTTTCCAGTAAGGGCTAAAAAGAAAAGACCCTGTGAAGTTAACTTTTTTCCTAAGCTCAAAAACACTGCAATCTGCTTTAAAAAAAAAAAAAAAAGTTTTTTAACCTGTTAAGAGAAAGTAGCTGAGGCTATCAAGGAGGCAGGCTGTTTCCAATAAATGTTCAGATTTGCATTGTAAAAGAGCCATGCTTTTTAAGATTCCAAGGGCAAGACACATTTACCACGGACTTTGCAATACGTGAAATAGGAGAAAAGCAAAGTTGAACGTGCTTCTCATCTTGCCCAGCCTTCTTGTCTGACGAGCAGCCATCTGAGTTCCTGAAGGTATTTAAGAGATAAGATAGATTTTTTAAAATAATCTGTTTCCTAAAAGGATTCCCAAAGTTCATGATTTTTATATTTGGAAGGAAACTATGTGTAAATTGTGTGTGTGTGTGTGTGACAGAGAAAGGACACGTGCTATAGAGTGAGCAAGAATGTTGTCCATTGTAAAGCATAATCATCAGAATGGGTGTTAGAAGACTTCTCCAAGAAACAACTTTCCAGAAAGACATCTCAGAGCCTGTTTTTTCTGCCCACTGCAGTGTGCAACATATGATTCACCAGACAAGAATTTTAATAGATTTCCTGAACTGAGAGAGAAGGAAATGTCCAATGAATGCCAAAACCTGCACCTCTCTGATGACTCCCCTAAGGCCCTATTTTTGGTCCTCAGATTATTCAGAACTGAGTGGTCCAAAAGAGTACATCACCTAACAAAACCTCTAATCCTCATCCCAAACGTTCTTCATCTCAGCTGCATGATGGACGCTAGGCAATGGGGCGGAGAGTAAGAGGGACTGTTCCACCCAGACCCCCTTCACCTAGTAAGGCAACCATCTCCAGCTGCGTGCTGCCTGCTAAAAGCTCACAGCCATACTCTTTTCTGGAGCCGTGTTTGGAGTCACCTCACTTGGAGATGACTGGACAGTTATTCCACATCCTCGCTGACTCCCTCACACACTGGGGTGGCCAGTGATTGGCTTACCCAGGGGTACAATGTCCCTGCCCTCTTCCTCCAAAGGGACAACTCACTTAATCCTTCAATTTACTCTCTGGAGATGGCCCTCCCCCTTCTGCTTGCTCCCTCCCCCCATCAATACAGACTACCTGAGACCATAATCTTACTGGACCCCTTCCTTTTCCCTATCCTCCCTCACTTCTTCCAGGTTCTTCACCAAATCATAGACACCTGATGCCCTGTCTTAGGCTCTGCTTTAGGGACTTGACCTAAGATGAAGGGATTCCTTGGAAATTCCAAGTAAATTACTTGGATGAGAGTGGAATGAGAACAGTTTATTATCTGATTTTTAGAACTAGCAAAGGAGAGAGAGAGTGTGTGTGTGTGTGTGTGCGTGTGTGCGTCTGTGTGTGTGTTGTGATTGTTATTGGGGGTGAGACCAGAGAATGGTATGACTTCTCTTCTCTTCATCCCAAACTGAGCCACTGGAGAAAATTCTCCTTCCCCTTCCAACTGCAATATGCAGTGAAAAGAAATAAGGCCCATTCTTCCTCGAAGGGCTGATTTGAGAGAATTTAAAAGAAAAGCTGGAAAGCTGATAACATCAACTTCCCAAGGCCCACATATTAACCAGCCAAGGGTGAGTGACTGTTGCTAAACCTCATGAGATCTACTAATTTTTCTGAGACATTTGTTTCTCTACTCCGCAGGTCTTGTAATTAAACAAACACGTACAAGGGGTCGGTCATGCAATCATGCACCCATTCAATGCCACTGAATGTGTAATTCAAGGCTAAGAGAGCAAGCAGTAAACTGAAGATTTACCTGAGAGAATATTAGTTAAAAAAATAATAATTGTGATTAGAATGTCACTGAATATGCTTCTTTTCTAACCACAGCAACTCTATGTTTATTTCCAGAAAAATATGATGATGTGTCATATTTTAGCTCTATTTATATGAGTATAATATTAACTCTCAAACTGTATTTGAGTATTTGAAGTATTTGAGACCCACTTGCATATGGTGCCCTGGAGATGTTTATTTAGCTCTTATTGGCAAATATTTGCTATCTGGATTGAGCCATGAAAACATTTTATATTTTCCTATATCTCAACTACTTCTTTACACTTTACCTCTAAGTTCTGATGTTGTGCAGGTTTTAGATACACACCTTCCTGCAGGCTTGAATATTAACTATAGTGAAGATGACGCTCCTCTCCTTTGTCTCCATTCTTTACTTACGGCAAATTGAGAGGCCCCCATGCCTGAACAGAGCAAATTGCTACAATTCTATTGACCTTTCAAGATGTTAGAAGGTTCATAAAAAACAACAGAAAAGTTATTCTGGGGAGGGTAGTTTTTTTGTACTTAGCTGGTATTGTATACTCTTGCAGTAAGTGCTAAACATGGAATATCTAAGATTTTTTTTAAGAAATAAACATTTGTAACTATAAATTGCTAAAAGTTAAATTAAGAACAATTCACATAAGAAATGCTTCTTGGAGAGAGCTGAAAAACTCCAATAATTTTTCCAATCCTTTAGAACTTCTTAAAGTAACAGATCAGTTAGCACTCGGATATATGTGAAAAAACATGTGGATCACAGATGTTCTTTGGAAAAGAAAATCATTAGTTCTTTTAAAATGGCTAATAATGATAGCTAATTCCTAAACAATCACACTCATGCTGGTTTAACAAATATTTCAGAAAAGGAGCCCTGACTCATTCAACAAATATTTTGCTCATATTGTCACTTCTGTGTATCTATACTTATGAGATGGATCCTTATTTTTATTAATTGTCCATGACTAACATAACATTTCCAGTAGTTTGCTATTAACCTCTGCCCTTAAATAATATTTCTAATTCCTTATCTAAAAATAATTTGATGAATTATAAGTCTGAAGCATGTCTCTGCTAGCCTTTCAAGAGACATGATGATTTTAAGAGACTGAAATCAGATGCTTCTTAGAAAAATATTTAACGGTGCAGCTGGGAACTGTTAGTTCTACAAGGGTATTCCAAAAAGAAAGAAAAAAAAAAAAAAAACTAAACTAAAAGCGTGGAGTGCTTTTCTTGATGTATGTATCTCTTAAAAAATAATGGAAAACAGACATTTTGACACACTAGTTCTTTGTCAGTAGAGACACTGGCTCATTCCCAATTTACGCTGGCAAAAATAAGATTAATTCATTCTCATACTATTTAAATACCTTGGAATATTCTGACTGCCTCAGATCCTATCAATTGAGACTCTATTAATGATGACAGTAATCTGATCTATGTTTTGCCCAAAGTGACTAAAAAAGCCAAAAGCTTTCTAATTCCCCAATATCTTTTACTAGGTCACTTTTCCATAAGTGATACTGTTAGAGCAAATAAACTTGGTAAGACAATGAACATGTCAGAATATTGTAATATCTGACAAATAATGATGATTCCCCTAAGTACTGTATTAGTTTTTGAATGACAAATGTATAGATTTACTTGGTAGGGGAGAGACAAGAAATGAAATGCAGTACTTTGCTGCAAAATGTGAACATAATTACATTTTTAAGAGTGGTCTCTGGGACTTGAAATATTGTAAGACCATAGGCAGGAGTAGTGAGCTACTCTCCAAATTAAATTAGATCACGACTGTTCCGTACAGTAGAAAAGACAGGAGAGTAACAGCCTTAAAATAATGAGACGGATCCATTCTCAAAAACTAAAATGGTACAAGGAACAACCTAAACTTTAAATGTAGTAAATTTGCCAAGCAACATTACACTGCATATAAAGAGGGCAAAATATAAACAGTAGCCACATGTAAATAAATTAGTAAAACTTTCAGGATGTTACTACTTTTCAAACTGACGAAGTTTAATTTGACACCTTCTGTTCTAAACCCTTTGTTTCTATTCAAAATCACGCCTTGAGCTGTTGCTATCAATCACAGCGCTCCCCCTATTACTTAAAAAAAACTGGCATGAACCCTGAATAAGCTGAAAATGCCATGCAGATGAATTCTGAGATAATATGTTCAAACCTGTTATATACAACACAAATCCTGTAAAGTTATGTATTGTAAACCTACATTTATTGAGAACTAAAAGTCTTAAATCCATCTGCCACAAAGGAAATACTGTTATGTACTTTATAGTAACCAAGAACCATCTGCAAATGTCTTGCTACCGTAAGCAAGAAAATGGTGCAGAAGATGCATAAACCTAAGACTGCATGAAATAAATAACATTCGTTTGACTGGTTTTGGTGAGGGATCTATTAAAAAAAAAAAAAAGTAAGATCGGGGGTAAAAAAGGAAAGAGAAAATGCAGAATGACTGCCAAACCAGTACTGAAAAAAAAGCAAAACAAACTCAATGACAACACAATGGCAATTTATTATGGTCCATGAAACACATGACTGTATGCTCATTTTAAAGGAAAAATTAGCAGTTCTAAACTCAATATTCTAATGATGTGCTTTACTGACAGAATCTTGTTGTACCACATTTAAATAAAAATCCTGGCACCTTCATCTCTCAGCTGCTAATTTCCAACCAAACTCAATTCCTGATTTCTACTCCACTCTTTTTAGAACAATTAATTCAAGTCAATTCAGTTTGAACATTGTAACGGAGAAGGGGTACGCAATGATTTTAATTGAGTCAGAGAAGTAACCTCCTTTCTTGAATGAATCTATTGTACCTCTACAGACTCACGCACATCAAAAAGAGAACCCTTCCAAGGGCCTGTTCTGTGACAAAGGTGGGAGCACGTAACACAACTAGTTTTCCAGGAGAAAAGAGGCTTCAGCGTTCTCTGAAAACAAAACTCATTTCCTACAATATACAGGTATGTATCTGTTACTGTTAGATACATATACATTTTAAATCCAAAAGCTATAAAAATGAAAGAAAGAAAATGACAATTCTTGCTGCAATGAAGAAGGAAAGACACATTTTAAGAAACGGAAAGATAATTTGAATTCTAAAAAGCAAAACATTTTACAGTCTGTATTTATTCCCCCCCACCCTCATCTTTAGGTGTTATTTGTAGAAGTATTTTGTTCCAGTCTCTGGGGCATATAGCATAATAATATATGATATTAAAAGAAATCAATCTAAATAGGGACATATTTGATACAAACATTTTAGTGGAAAGCATGAATTACATTTTAGCAAGTAGTAGGAACAAGGATTAAGTACATAATCCATTAAATAGTACTTCCAACACAAAAAATTCAGTATTGTAGACTAAACTACACCAGGCATTTTGAATGAGTACATTTTCAACAACAACTAACTATAAAGCTAGCAATTTATCATTCAGCAAATAATTTTCTACTTTTAAAAGAATCTGTAAGTGTTACTTATGCTAATGAAGACAGTTTTTAATCTGCCCACAAACATGCTAATAGAGGGCAATTTTTTTTTTATTTACAAAGCTGTCGGCACTCAAGGGTAATTTCATATAAATGTTCTATAAGCTGGGGGGAAAATGGGTTCTAATTGTCAGAGTTGCAGAATCTTTCACCTTTAGCATGAAGGTTTAAAGCTATCACAAAGACGCAAAGTGACTAAGTTTTAAGCTACCCCTTTAACATCCCAGAAGCGTTCCATTTTCACACTTTTTATGTTTTTAACACTCGCTGCCTCAAATACAGTCTTAACACACAGTAATTTTCTGGGGGCCCCGAATGCAGAGACACACAAGGCTCACAGAGGAAACAACCCTGGCTTCCAGGTCTGAGGCCTGGCGGCTTCATGCACCAACTTCGACCCTCTTTTTCAAGAACAATAATCACACTTCAAACAGTGAGAAACAGAACAGTGGCAAAGCAATATTGAAAGCATTTTTAAATTATTTACTAGGTTAAGAGGGTGAAATGATACTTTAAATACATCAAATTTCATTGTCTAGGCCATTTTTTGGTGGCAGAGTGGTATTGATCTTTCCAAATGCTTAAAATTAACTATTTTCCAGAAGGTCATTATTTGATTAAAGGCATTAAAGTTGAGGGCAAGAAGCGATGCACTTTTTCTTCTTCCCCATTCAAATCATCATATAATTTAATAAAAACCATCCCATCATGTCCTGTAATAAAAACGCTTATCTTAAGATACTGTTCTTTACCTAACATATTAACCTTTAAATGTTATGAAGTTCTTCAGAAGAAAAACCTTTGCTAAAGCAGATTATTCTATAACATAATGAGAGGCCCCCACCATTAACATTAATAAAGATACATATTCTCTTCTATGGAATTAGTAGGAAATACATTAATCTTTCTCCCCAGTTTAATAACATCTACTTTATGTACAACGAAGAGAATCTCAGCAGGCACCATGAGTAAGTTTTCCTGCTAAGTTAACAGTGGTCTTATTCAAGAAAACATGGGAAATGAGTATGAACAGAGACATAGCAATCAATGTTCATGCTAAAAGTGGCACATTACATCCACTTTATTTAAAGATGGGTTTTAGAAAGAAACACTTAGGGTCGTGAGTTCAAGTCCCATGTTGGGTGTGGAGCCTACTTAAAAAAGAAACAAATTTAAATGGGATACTTGTGTGTGTATGTATTCCCCAAATATGTTTATTTTCAAGGTATGGTTTCTGGTATTTGTATTTGCTGAAAAGAAAAAAAAAACATGATATTTAAAAATGATTATGATTTTTACATTTCTCTTTCCAGGTTATATAAGAAACTTATTATCTTTGCGAAAAATCTGTGGGTTTCCATATTGTGGAAATAGGACAGACAATGACTACCCAAAAATTTCTCATGAGTCCATTTTTGCTATTTTGTCTTTAAGAGGTTAAATGCATCTAGCAGAATTTCCTGGAGGTTTCTTTCTTTTCTTTCTTTCTTTTTTTTTTTTTTCCTGGAGGCTTATGTTCATACAATCTGAGGAAAAACTCCCATTAAAATTTAGTGAATTTTGAATAATCAGAATCATTGGTAAATAATTTTTTTAAAGATTTCATTTATTTATTTGACAGAAAGAGGCACATCGAGCGAGGGAACACAAGCAGGGGCAGTGGGAGAGGGAGAAGCAGGCTTCCCACTGAGCAGGGAGCCCGATGTGGGGCTCAATCCCAGGACCCTAGGATCATGACCTGAGCAGAAGGCAGACGCTTAATGACTGAGCCACTCAGGTGCCCTAGTAAATAATTTCTATTATGCAATTTTGCTCAAAATTTAAGCAAGTAAAAGAATGAAAGTGGTTTTTATGTACCTTTCTTTTCTACCTTCTCAAAGCCACTGACTTTATGGCACACATAAATATAGTGTTTTTCCTTTTGCTACAGATTGTTTGATCCATATTAAGATTATCAGATGACAATCTGGCCAGAGTGATAAAAAGTTCTCACTTAAAAAGGTTGTTGAGAAGGAGATCTTACAGTTTAAAGAATATTTTCAGGAGGGAGAATCTGAGCAGGGAGAAAGAAGGAATGAAGAGAAAAGCATGAAACTGTAGATAATATATTAAAGTAGCAAGAAAATAATCTTGTAGCTTGAAACAGAATTTTTCCAAAGAAAGGCTGCCTTTTCCTTTAAAGATATTAGATTTGGAAAATATCTAACTTAAATGTTTAATTTTTCTTATACTTCATAAACTAACCTGCTTTCAAGATAGTTTCTTCAAAGCTTAAATGAAACAAACAAAAATCTGGCTTATATGCCTGATGCTTGAATATGGGCTTGGAAAAAGAATTTTTTGTTTTTCCCCCTCAACTAAGATGTATTTTTGACATATAAGTTTCAGTGATGTGATTTGGCTCCTGTTTAACATTTATACACATTTTATAACATTATACACATAACATTTATACACATTTTATAAGATATTTAAATATCAATTTTTTTTTTAAGATTTATCCATTTCTTTAGAGAGAGAGAGAAAGCACATGTGCATGAGCAGTGTGGTAGGGGCAGAGGGAGAGAGAGAATCTCAATCAGTCTCCAGCTGAGCACGAAGCCTGATGGAGAGCTCAATCCCACAACCCTGAGATCATGACTGGAGCCAAAACTAAGAGTTGGATACTTAACCAACAGAGCCACCCAGGCACCCCAGTATCTTGCTTAGTTTTTATTCCCTTCTCGTTCTCCATAGTTAGTGTCATTAAAAAGCAGAAAATTGAAGGGGGGAAAAAACCAGAAAACTCAGTACTCCCAAGGTTCATCAATTTTAGCCTTGTTTCTATCATAAAGAATCATTGGCCCCTTTCCACCTTGCCTTGTCAGTCTGGGACACTTCTTCCTTGAATTATGCTCTTAGACACCACACATTCTTTTTAATTACTTCCAATGGACAATTATTTCAATTTCTGACAAAGAAGCTTTTAAGTAATCATTCCTTTTCTTAACTCAGGGGAAAAAGTACACCAATGTTGGTGGAGAATGAGAATAAGTGCTACCACACAGAGTTGTGACACCTATAAGAAGCAAATAAATATGATGTCTCATTTAGTCTATGGACCTTTCTGACAGATAAATTACAAGTGTAACTAAGCTTTCTGGAACCCCCCCTAGCCATCTCTGAGATGCCCTTGGAAAAGACAGGCTGGGATGAAAATCACTGGTCTGATGTTCTGCTTTCAAACAGCCAAAGTTATCTTACTGCCCAAAATGACCTTCAAAGACTTCCCATTTTAGAGAAAATGCTCACACTCCCTAGAAGAAACACTCCCCAGAGCTGCCTTGAAGGCTACTCCCAATCACATTCAAGTTCTAATTCATTGGACTATTTATTACGTGTTACCCAGCATTTCCCCACACTCTATTCTTCATTCTTCGTACTAACAGGAAAGCCCTTTCTCCTTTTTCCTGCCCATCCAAATACGAACTCTCCTTCAAGTCATGCTCAAGCACCTCAGGATTTCGATAAAGGGTTATATCCCCTGTAGGCATTTATGTATGTGAACTTAAGCAAACTACCGTTTTGAGCCTCAGATCCTCCTCTACAAAGAACAGACAATAATAGTAGTAATCTTGCAGGACTGTGGCTGGTACAAATGAAATAGAAAACATTCAGCCCCATGTCTGGTTCCTGAATAACGAAAAAAGGTCTGATGACTTAACTGAAAGTACTTGCCTAAAAATGCTCACAGTATACTTGGGAAGCATTCAAAAATAACTACCAGTGCAAGGGAGTGCATGATAAAGGTCAATGATGGACAAAAATCAAGTGGGATCCAAGTGGTGAGAAGAAGAGATGGGCTGAGTAGTCAAGGAAGTCTTTACTGATAAAAAATGATACTGGCATGGCCTTGAAAAGTGGGCAATATTTAAAATAAGGTGGATAATGAAAAAAAGAGGGAGATGAATAAGTGATGTGCCAGGAAAAACAGGTAGACCAGTTGCTTTTTGAACTGACTACATCCCCCATTCTCTTATTATAGCTCTTTACCTTACTGGACTTTCCTGAGAATACTTAATTCCTGTGACCTCCTCTCCTGAATGTACTGTACTTCCAAGACCAACTTGTTAAGAAAGCCTGGGTTTTAATTTGAATTCTTATTCTACTACTTACTATAGTCCAGGTCAAGTTACTGAAATTCTCTAGACCTTAATTTTCTCCTCTATAAAATGGGGATGACTTTACCATGACTCATAGGGTGTGTGAGAATTAAATGAGACAATTCATGCAGGGGGATTGGCACACAGTAACAGAATGATGAATGTCATCACTATTTTTATTATTATTTTCATTATCACAAAGATAATCCAAAGGAATTTGACTATCTAGGAAATTAACGAAAAGTGTTATCATATCCTAACCTGAACCCACCATCTTCCTCCTACAAACTAGGTTCTCCTCTGATGTAGTTTAACTCAATTAATAGCATCACCACCCACCCAGTCACCTGGGCTGAAAGGCTGTTATTTGAAGTATAAATTGGTATAATCTTACTGAAAGGCAATGTGGAAATGTTTGAATGTAGAAATGTCTAGTAATCACCTTTAAAACACAAAAGCCTTTTTTGATCCAGTAATTCTACTTTTGAGAACTGATCCTAAATAAATGATAAAGATGTATACAAATATTTAACTCTAATAATGTTCATGTTAGCATTAATTGTGATAGCAAAAGGAGATTCTAACTTAAATATATCTCAGTAGGGAATTAAAAGGTATGTATAGCATCTGAATACATGTAAGACATATATATGTACAGACATATATGTATGTATATGTACATACTCATGTGTATAAAGAACATATATCAGGTTATCTTTAGTTAATTGGGATTATGGGTATTTCTTATGTTCTTTATGCTTGCATTTTTTTTTGTTTCTTCTATAATAGCTATATGTTTTTAATAAAAAAAAATAGCAAATAGCTTCAATTAAAACTGATTTTTTGGGGCACCTGGGTGGCTCAGCTGTTAAGGGTCTGAATTGGCTCAGGTCATGATCCCAGGGTCCTGGGATCGAGCCCCACATTGGGCTCCCTGGTCCGCGGGAAACCTGCTTCTCCCTCTCCCACTTCCCCGGCTTGTGTTCCCTCTTGTGCTGCGTCTCTGTCAAATAAATAAATAAAATCTTTTAAAAATATATAAAAAAATAAAATAAAAACCTGATTTTTCTTGTCTGTTTGCTTTATAAGAGAACAACCATGAATTCCTGCCAATTCTACTCCTTCAGAAGGTTTCTTGAATTGGTTCCTTATTTTCCATTCCTACTGCTCTGGTTCAGGCCCTCAGCATTTCTTCCATGAACTAACGGTGATGGGTTTACTAACCTAGGCCACCACCATCTTAGCTGAAATACATTTATCATAAACAAAGGACCACACAAATCTCCGTTTGAATGGCGTCCTCTTCACTTTCCTTCACCCAAAGGGCTTGGACAGGCCCTGAGGCTCACACTTCAATGAGTAAGTGTAAAAATGAAACAAGATTCCCTGTAACACTGAAGTGGCAGTAAGTTCTGGGAGAGAGAAAGGTATAAGGCCGCACAACCTGGACTCCTTAGTTAGGGAGAAGAAACTGTATACATCTCTGTTATTCCTGAGGATATCAAGTATTGTAGCAAAGTCCAACAATTTGCATTTATAATGATGTTGCATTTCAAAAAGTAAGATTCAAACTGAGCTCAGCTTACTAGGTTTAAAGAGGTGGAGAAGCACTATTAAAGGCTTCTGTCAAAAGCAAACACATCTGATTGTTTAAAGAAGCTTAATGGGAAAATTCATGTTTCCCAAACCCCTCAATCTCTCACGTGTTGCCTTCTAAAGTACTATTAAAATTTTACAGTATTTTTCTATTCAAAATTATGAAGATCATGAAATAAAATGTTGCTGAATTGCCACATATGCCATGTGCAAAGGAAAAAAAAAGAAATATAACAATTTGAACTTAAGACATGAATCATTTTTAGGTGATGATTTACCTGATACAGTGGTTTGTTTGCTTACAGAAATAACTTACACAAGTTATTTTAATAAATATTTCTGTCAATGTATTTTTAGCTGATTTATATGAAACTTTTCAACACTAGCAGATATCTCCTAGAATGAGCTATATGTCCCATCGTGCATATTTAGGGGCTGGGAATTAAAAATTTAAATCTTCCCTCTATGATATCCTAGGAAAGATAACAAAGAATTTTTAAAACCAGGGAAGGCAAATTGGGATTGTAAAAGTTATGGGACTCCTATCCTAAGAGGAACAATTAAGCGGGCAGGGTCATTATGAGCTCCCGAGCTACTTATGATTTTGCTGATAAAGTAACACCCATTTTGTGGCCAAAACCCACATCATTTTAACCATTATGCAAACCTACTAATCAGAGGTTGGCCTAATTGAGGGACTCAAATCTTGTGATTCACAAGGACACTTCAAAAAAAGAAAGCATAAATATTTCTAGAAGCATCATGTGGATCCCAGTGACAATGGCTGGGTTATAATTTTACCAATCAAGGGAGACAAGGGAGGCTCGGCTCCACACAGGCCACGTCAGTCACTCCTCATGACGACTGATCCTGTTTTATATCTGGGGAAGGCGGGCTCCGAGAGGGCCCCCGGGGGAAGAGGACAGGAGTCTGACCCTACTCTGTCCTTCTGAGCACAGAGCCCACTCCCACCCCCCGCAAATTCCCACCCGGACTCCCTTAGGAATGAGCTGAGTTTTGTGAGGGAAAAATTGAGAGCAGATGAAATGTGCTTCTGCAACATTTCATCCTTCTACAAATAATTATTAAGTGCCATCTCTGTGCCACCTACTATGCAGGCTAAGAGGAAATGTAGGGACAGATATAATAGAGAGTCATTTCCACCAGCACTTGCAGTCCGGTGAGGGAGGAACAGCTTACACTTCAGATGGAGCTGATATTACAGGTGAGGCTCTCCTGACACAAAGTCTCGAGCCTAAGTGCAAAGGCTCCTCTGTCACAAAGTGCTGCACTGCATGTGGCATCAGAATGTTCGAAAAAAGGCTGCCGATAAGGTTTCTGGTTTTGCTGTTGTTTTAAATGTCACTGCAAGGACTCTAACCCCTGCTTACATGCTCTGAAGTGAAGGGCGTTTGAAAAATAAGCATACTATAAGGTAATAAATAACAAGCATTTCCCTGGTAAATTCAAGAATTGTTCAGCTAATGTACTAGAAAAAATATGTAGTTTCCCCCCTCCCACATATAATTTATCTAATGATTGATCTCATTTCTTTTGTGCCATCGACCCTTCTGACAAGCTGGTAAAAGCCCACAGATGATGCCTTTCTAGAACAATGTTTTTATATGCCTGAAATAAAATACATAAGATGATGAAGAAAACGAATTATGCTGAAATACAGTTATCAAAACTTTGTGATATAGTAATATAAATCTTTCTTTATTAACACACTAAATAACGAGCTCTAACAACAGATCTGATAACTACTGTAATTTTATAGTGATGAGCAAAGATAATATTTTGAGATATCTGCAATAACTTAATGTGATGTGAAAATATTTGTGACTTTTACTGGTGACAAATTTATACCTATTGTTAATAGTACCATGTTCTATTGCCCATATTGATAATTGAATAATATGTCAAAATTCAGTAACATGTTAATGAAAATAAAGATTTCTTTTTCTATCCAAGTTCTTGGGGGAAGGTGAGCCACAACTCCCACCACCCCACATGCATGTGTGTGTATATATACACACATATAATTCAAATATTTTTCTAGAACTGTCTTATATAAGCTCCTAGTAGTTTAGAAAACTTTGGTATTTATGGTCATGGAACAGGTATCCTGGGGTTTTTTTGTTTGGTTGGTTTTGGTTTTTTGAGGGTTTTTTTTTTTGCCACTAAAGGACCATGCCTGTTAGAGAAGGATTGGAGGAAAATAGTCACTAGTACGATGGTTCACAGATGGTGTCCTGAGGAGACCAGGATTCCATCATGGAATCTCAACAGTGCCATAGCTGACGAGAATACACACCCTTACCCAATCTCAAGTCGACCAAAATGGGGGAAGACTTTTTTCCTTTTTTTTAAAGGATTTTATTTATTTATTTGACAGACAGAGATCACAAGCAGGCAGAGAGGCAGGCAGAGAGAGAGAGGGGAAGTAGGCTCCCTGCCAAGCAGAGAGCCCAATGTGGGGCTCGATCCCAGGACCAGATCAGGATCAGATCATGATCTGAGCCAAAGGCAGAGGCTTAACCCACTGAGCCACCCAGGAGCCCCTGGGGGAAGACTTTGATTTGATTTATTTATTTCAGTGCTGGAGATTTTATTCATAAAATAATAGTTTGACAGCTTCAGCATTTTTGATTAACAATTGTACTAATACATATAGACCTCCCTGTTCTTCCCTGGTCCTATTACAAACTCAGAAAATGGGTTTACAACCGTGAATAAAGCAACCATATTCTAATTTAGTTAATATCATACCATCCAAGTAACTGTAAAGGTAGACAAGATTAGCAGATTATCCTTTGAGAAATTCTATCTGTCGGAAGAGGAACACTAAAAAGGCTTTCCAAAGACACCTGGGTTTCCCAAACAGTAGGGGAAAAGGTAGCAGAACAGACAGAGAATGGCAGCAGGGAGAGAAATAGAACAGTGACCTGGGCATGCCATGGGGTGTGCAGAACTATGCAAAGGTTAGGAAACCAGAGGTAAACAAAATACTGGTACTGGTTCTCAGCACCACTTTTCTTTCTTTCTTTCTTTTTCTTTTAAAGATTTTATTTAATTTATTTGACACAGAGAGATCACAAGTAGGCAGAGAGGCAGGCAGAGAGAGAGAGGGAAGCAGGCTCCCTGCTGAGCAGAGAGCCCAATGCGGGGCTCGATCCCAGGACGCTGGGATCGTGACCTGAGCCGAAGGCAGAGGCTTTAACCCACTGAGCCACCCAGGTGCCCCTCAGCACCACTTTTCAAAGAGCAAATGGTTTTAAAGTATTTGCTTTTAAGATTTGAGGACAGGGCAGAAGGAGTCTAGACAAGTAGAGGGTTAAAGAAAGACAAAAAGTGAATTGGAAAGATGGTTGGGGGGGAGCAGGCATAGGTAGAAAATAACTCCCACACAGCCATCTCCTCACCATATACTATAGGTAGTACAATGCTGAATTTATCCAGAAATATAATGCAACTTTCTGTCTAGAAATTAAGCTTGATGGATAAGGCTTTAGTCCTTATGGTTATCCAGGGTCCAAGTTATTTAGTCTCTTTAATCAAAATACTAAAATAAAATCATTACCCATTAGGCTATTACCCTTCCCCCCAATCTCCAAACACACAAGCAAAAATTAATTGCAAGCCAGGAAGAAAGAAGGCAATTTAGACAGTAACAGCTTGGCATGGACTGAACTGGATTTCCTAATAGCATTTGTCTGTTTGTGAATGTATATTTTATTTACAGCCTTCACTTCCTTGACCTTATTGAAAGTAATTTATTTTTAGCTAATCTGCATTTCATTTAAACCACCAAATACTCCATCAATGAACCAGCCAAGCAGCACCCATAACAAGTAGCACTCGTGTTGGTACCATTAGTAAATGGGTAAACAGTTAAAGGAGACATTTGGGAATGGGCAGTCCTCCGCAGCTATTAAATGCTACAGGTACCAGTTTATGAACTTGCAAATATGGGCTTCAAGATATTCCTTCAACTGGGCTGTCATTCCCTGCCCTGTTTTTCTTATTTCACTAACTTCTTCCAAACCTGGGATTTCTCATGCGCCGAGAGTATTTCTTTCCTCTTTAATGCGTTACCCTTCCCAGGATTTACACCAGTCCAAAAATAGTGAAATGTTAAAGGTAGAATTTCAGGCATCAGTTAAAAAAAGAAGCAAGCAAGAAAAAAAACATGTTTCAGGAGGAAACTCTCCAGCAACCCTTCAAAACAGTCACACTGTTTTGTGGCAAACACGGCCCCGCCGCATATTAAGCCAAGCCCATTTCCCAACTGAACGGAGCTCCTCTCATCTCTATACTGTGCTGGTTCTGCTAGGTCCTTGATAATGAGAGAGAGGTCATCCAGGTGTGTAATCACCAGTCTCAGATGAGTTAAAACAACCTTCAGCCCATTTCGCACTACGTAATGTGAAGTTCATACACTGGCTCCCAAGCAATCCATTCTCCCCACTATATCCCACCTATGAAGGCTGCTACAGACCCCAAAATAGCCCTTTGTCCAAACTCCCCAAACTAAGCCCTTTCATTATTCAAAACTTTTCCTCCTCTGTGACTCATTTTCAGACTAACACACCTGTCGGCAGTCCTTTCAATCAAAATAGCATCCTTTTTCACACTTGCGCACCTGTCTCAGCAACAAACTCACAGAACCTGGAACTGAAAGGGACATCAGACATAATCTGACCCAACCTATTTTACCTTCCTGACGGAGAGGTTCAGGGCCTGAGAGGTTAAATGGCTTGCCTGGGGCTACACGGCATGATAGCAGGGAGACCTGGGATCACCACTCCTTGCAATCCTCAATGCTTCCCCTAAGATGAAGTTTATGTTCAAGTTGTTATATAAACCATCTGTGAGTCTGTCAATTAGCTCCCATTACCCTATTTCTATCTGACACAGACATTCAGGAACATGTCCTCCCATTCCTGTCAGCTTGGGAATACAAAGGTGAGCTACACTGTAAATGATACTGATGACTTCAACAATGAAAAATGCAAACAGTGGGTCCCAAAGAAAATGGCAAGTAGCCAATTCTCTCCTTCCTCTACATTTTCATGAGAATCCAAGAACACTGCAGAAGAACAACTGTGCAGTGCTAAGGAAAGTGGACTGAGTTGGGCAGGATAAAGTTTTCTGAACTACTTTCTACTGAATCTTCAACTGTGATTTGTTACCGGATACATGAAAACTGTCCTTTTATTAGACAGCGATATAGCGGGGTCCATAAAGAAGATTACAATCTTTTTTTTTTTTTTGAACAATGGGATTCTTGTAGTCTAATTACATTTAATGAAAAGACATGCTCTTCCCTCATACTCAAAATATTGACTATTCTCAAACTCTGTACATACCACAGCAATCCCTAAACAGTAACTTTTTTTTTTTCCCCTCTCCTTCCTATTCCCTTTGTATCAACAGGTGTGATGGGAGCAAAGAAATTCTAACATGCAAAAACAAAAGTTTGCAATAATGGAAAACTAGTGGATGATTTCTCAGAATGTTAATGAAATCTTTCACTTGCTAAGGAGTAAGTTCAGTTTCCTTTCTGTGGCGAGCTCTACCATTGACTGCAAGATGTGATTCAATTTGCAAGCTGGCTTATCCCTAACATATCTTGAAGTAGCTGTGCAAAAACTTTAGGGTCATTAAAGCAAAGGCAGTACCAATGACATCGTAAGGAATAGGTTTGTTTTGGTTTTTGATTTTCATTTTTTCAACCTCCACTTTTCTTATTTCTTGGGCTCATCCCCATACAGCTATGCTATGTACATCAAACCTCTTCTTGGGAATTCTAAAACACAAGTGACTGAAGCAGCAGTGGGTTGAGCTAATGATTAGTGACTGGTGCCTTCACTTTTGTGTTAAGAAGGATTCTGAGGGGACATCTGTATTCAACAGGAAATAGT